>NC_089249.1:266565376-266921626 GCF_963930625.1 Muntiacus reevesi | reverse complement strand
AATTTAAATGTACTCCTGATGACAGGACAATGAAGAATTTGAGAGAAGAGAAGCTACAATGAGATGTACCTTTTTCTCTCTACTGCCTCCTCTGTCCTGTCTTTTCTCCTTTCCTCTTTCTCCAACTCCTTGATGCTTCTGAGGCTCTTTCTTTTCTACTAATAACATCCTTCTCTTCTCCCTTTCAAAGAGGAAGAGGACCTTCTTTCCTTTGACCACTTCTGTTCTCCAAGTCTTGACCATTTCTGCCCTGAGTAGAAACAAACAGCCAGGATGCAAAGGAAAAGAACAGAGGGATAGTCCTAGGACCACTTGGGCACAAATAAGAATGTAACTACTTATTCTAAAATATAATAGGTGGATTATATTTATTTAAAATAACCTCTTTGTTAAGTACGCTGAACTTAAGAAGCAGCTTCAGGCTGGCTTTACAGTATTCACATGCAGCAGATAGAAACGCTTATTACTGTCTTTGGAGAAGGCAATGGCACCCCACTCCAGTACTCTCGCCTGGAAAATCCCATGGACAGAGGAGCCTGGTAGGCTGCAGTCCATGGGGTCGTGAAGAGTTGGACATGACTGAGCGACTTCACTTTCGCTTTTCACTTTAATGCATTGGAGAAGGAAATGGCAACCCACTCCAGTGTTCTTGCCTGGAGAATCCCAGGGATGGGAGCCTGGTGGGCTGCCATCTATGGGGTCACACAGAGTCGGACACGACTGAAGTGACTTAGCAGCAGCAGCAGCAGCAGTGTTACTGTCTTTGAAATTTAAACTTTTGTGATGTTTTACTTGATGAAATACTTCTATGGCTCAGTCAGCTTCAGCCACACTCACTGGCCTTTAAAAATTAGACAATCTTCCCTGAACTGAGAGAAAAAGAATTGCAGATGAGGAATAAAGGTCTAGATTTGTTATTAACTTGAAATATAATAGGTCACACATAAGATTTATGATTTTACATCCTAAAAAATCCTCACTATGCTGCGAGGGAGGGCTGAGCTAAAAATGCTCCAATTTTGGCTTGGGTTATTTTTATGAACCTTTAGGCTGAGTTGTAAACTCACCTGATCAAGGCAGACAACATATTTGCCTTAAAAGGCCTTAGGCGGGTCTCCCTCCCTGCTTTTGTGTGAGAAGGGGAGAAACGTAGCTTAATGTGAGCTGACAAAGAAGACAACTGTGATTCTATCTCAGTTCTGCTGCTCACTGGTTAGAGGAGCCAGAATAAGTCACAGCTTCTCTGGGTCTCAGTTTTCTCATTTTATAAAGTGTGAAATCCTTTCTGCAAACAAGGCCACAATAGGTACTTTATGAAGATGATGAAAGTAGACTACCCCAGGTCCGGTTGGGATGGGGTTGGGTTGACAAGGCTAGAATCACTTCCTCCTGACTCCCTACCTTAATGCCCCAGCACTCTACCCATACGCCACCCCCAGCTGCCTCCACCCCTTGGAACACCAATGAACTTTGAGGGTTTTGCTGAGAATCCCTGGAAATTCCCCAGACTTGATAATCTCACAATTGCTTCAAGTTCATTAATTCTACAATTCTATAAGGTCTTTAAGAAAAACTCTATTGAAGAAGAGGAAAATATGTCTTTTGCTCCACTTCGTGTTTGCCTAGAGAATGTAGGAAATCAGATTTTTATTGAAGCTGCCATTCTAATTGGTAGACATCACTTCATATATGTGTTTGTTGAAAAGATCCCTCATGTACTTGCATTTAAATAGAACTTTAGGGGAACAGAATGTATTGATAAAAAAACAGTTGACATTGACTTTCCAGTCAAAGCAAAGTACCCTACCTTGTTTTACAATATGTCTCTTCTAAGAGCTCTGTTGGGAAGGTTAAAAAAAAAAAAAAAAAACTTCTGTTTTGGTCTCTACCCCAGGTCCGGTTGGGATGGGGTTGGGTTGACAAGGCTAGAATCACTTCCTCCTGACTCCCTACCTTAATGCCCCAGCACTCTACCCATACGCCACCCCCAGCTGCCTCCACCCCTTGGAACACCAATGAACTTTGAGGGTTTTGCTGAGAATCCCTGGAAATTCCCCAGACTTGATAATCTCACAATTGCTTCAAGTTCATTAATTCTACAATTCTATAAGGTCTTTAAGAAAAACTCTATTGAAGAAGAGGAAAATATGTCTTTTGCTCCACTTCGTGTTTGCCTAGAGAATGTAGGAAATCAGATTTTTATTGAAGCTGCCATTCTAATTGGTAGACATCACTTCATATATGTGTTTGTTGAAAAGATCCCTCATGTACTTGCATTTAAATAGAACTTTAGGGGAACAGAATGTATTGATAAAAAAACAGTTGACATTGACTTTCCAGTCAAAGCAAAGTACCCTACCTTGTTTTACAATATGTCTCTTCTAAGAGCTCTGTTGGGAAGGTTAAAAAAAAAAAAAAAAAAAACTTCTGTTTTGGTCATAGAATTATTTTACTTATACTTTTAACATCCATGAATATTAAAATAATACAAATTTTCTGTGATAATTCAAAATTATAAAATTTGAGTAAGGGCTAAACTCATATTTTCCTACACTGACTAGACCTTTTCTTCTGAAATAGTTGAATTAATACTAGCTACTCATCGATCATCAGAAATGATTCATGGTACTACATTAAAAAAAAGCATGTTTTATATCAGTTCTTCAGTCTGTTTTACGCCTCTTTGACCAGTTTGAAATTTGTATCAGGCTTGCAATGGACATTTAGAGGTTTGCTTAGTTCTGTTTCAAAGGAAGAATGTGATTTGGGAAGGTTAATTCTTAATGTTGTTGCTGTAATTCTTAATAGTGTTGCTAATTCTTAATATTGCTGCGGAGCACGTGATGTCAGGTTTGCTTCCTATCCCATCATCCCTCATCAGCTAGTAAGGTCTTTGGGAATCTGAGTTTGCTCTTTAACAGAAAAGAGTCTAATTCAGATTAGCAGATTCTTTTTAAGTGTTATGTCAAGGTAAAGATAAAATAGGAGGCTAACTCATCTGAACTTCACAAATACTACTGGTGTTGGTTGGACTATGTCCTTCAAAAATTCATAGGCTGAAGTCCTAACCCTTAGTATCTCAGAGTGTGACTTTATTGGGAAAGAGGTCATTGTTTGCAGATGTAATTAGTTAAGATGAGGTGATATTGCAGTAGGGTGGGTTCTAATCCAGTATGACTGGTGTCCCTATTAAAGGGGGGAATCTGGCCAAAGGCACACAGGAAGAATGTGTGCTAAGAGGCAGGCAGAGATCAGGGAGATATAGCAGAGGCCAAAGAATGCCCAAGATCCATCAGAAGGAACTGTAACCAGACTGTTGTCCCAGAATCAGACTCCTGGCCCTCCCGAATAAAGACCAACTACTCTTAAATTAGTTTCAAAAGGAAGCTGCAAAGAGAGAAAAATAAGAACTGGTTAGAACCAACTAGGCCCAAGATGGAGGAAGATCTGACTTCCAGAAGAACTTGAGCCTCATTACGTGCTCATTGTATTACCTTAGCACACTGAATGACACACCCACCAATGCCTTGACAGTTGATGGTTGCCATGACAACAACCGGAAACGCTCAGACTGAAGGACTGAAAAGGAGAGCTGCATGTGTCCCAGGTCCACACCAAGTCACTGTTGTCATGAATATTCCTCCTCCCTTTTCCATTTCTCTCTTTTACTTCGACCCTCTTACGTATTTGGTGTCTCCACCTAAACTGGGTTGAGAAGTTGATTTGCAGTGAGCTGGGATCCCGATTCTTGGTTACTGAATAAAGTTTGTGCTCTCCTAGTCTTGGCATCAGTTTCCTTATTGGCTGTGCGAATCTGGTTGAAAAAGAGAAACTCTCTGGCCAAGAAAGGGTATTTTGGCCCAGTCTAGGACCCTGGCATGGGACCACTTGACCACTTTGGTAACAGAACCAATACTGCCAACATCTTAATCTCACACTTCAAACTCCAGAACTGAGATAATTTTTTGTTTGCTTGTTAAAGCCACTAAGTGTGTGGTATTTTGTCATGGCAGTGCCAGCAGATGAATACAGCTACCATCACTGTTGATTTTCTAGAGGGGTATTTCTTAAATGTTATTTGAGTAACATTTTCATGACTCTTGTTATAGTGGTACACATAACCTGTATACTTATTTATTTTACATTTTTCTTAAAAAAACAGCTAATTGAATAAAAGAAGACTTTTTAGTGGATTTGTGGTCTAAGTGGTCTTTAATTATTATTGAGGTACTGAGTTAAAATATAATAAATATTCTTTAAAATGCATGGTAGACTTCACGGGAAAACAAGAGAAATTTCCAGAGTTCAAAAAGAGCTTGTGAATCCATTCACTGTTCTCTACTTTCCCTGCATGCCTCTTTCAAGCCACCAACCATCTTTCACTCTGGACCACTGTGAAAGGGCCCATCAACAACTCTTGTTTCCTCCAAACCACTCTCCTTGTTGCAGTCAGAATGAGCTAAAATTTTATAATTTAATTTTCAAAATACAAACACAACCAATTCACTTCTGTTTAAATCTTTCCCATGATCTGCCAGAGCTATTAGAATAAAGACCAAACTCTTCTCAATAGATGTTGCTTACCGCTCTAGCATAGCAGATTCCAGTTATACTGGTTTTCTCTGGATCTCCGAGCAAAGAGATTTTTCTGCTTGAAACATACCCCACTCTGCACTCTCATGCCTCACCAGCTCATGCCTCAGAGTTCTGCTCAGTGAACCTTCATTTAAAGACTTTCTCTGATCCTCCCAAATCAAGACAATCTCTGTGATTTTATTCTACGAATTTTCCGTACTCTTTCCCAGCATGTCATGATTCCAATTAAACAAATGATTAAGGATTTCATTGTTTCATATGTCTCTCCTGCTTTCACTTAAACTCCACGACAGGAGGGACTGCTTCTATCTTGTTCTCTATAATATGACCTAAACCAAGCATGGTGTCTTCTATAGGTGATTAAAACTATGTTAAGTGAATGATCTGTGTGTACTTAAAAGTAGAGTTGATACTAATTTCTCTCCACTTCATTCTTTATATTCCACCCCCTAAACATTTTAAGAGTGATATCAGCCTGCTACAAGTTTTCTTTTAGCCTTTCTTATAGTGATGATACAAAACCCTGGCGTGCTTCAATCCGTTGGGTTTGCAAAGAGCAGCACACGACTCAGTGACAGAACAACAGAAGCAGCCTAATGCCTGTATAAAGAAGTTTTAGTCCACACTTGCTGGAAAAATGTTATCGCTCTTCTGTAATTTGAAAGAAATATTTAGAGCAATATACTCCACATACTTCTAATTGTTGCCAGGGACCGATTTTACTATTGAGGTATAATTGCTTTATTTACATTAGATTCTTCTGTACAGCGAAGTGAATTAGCCATATGTACACATATATCCCCTCCTTCTTGAGGCTCTCTCCAGCCCTCCCATCCCTCTAGGGCATCACGGAGCACTGAGATGAGCCCCTGTGCTGTATAGCAACTTGCCACTAGCTATCTATTTCACACATCAGGGACCTACTACTTTAAACTCTTGTTTAAAATTATGAGCGAATATCAGTTGAAATACATGAGTAAAGTTAATTATTTAGGCTTCTCTCTGGCTAGTGGTTGATACAACTGATTTTACTTTTACCTGAAGTAAGTATTGTAACAGAAATTTAATTTCTGGTTGTAACAGAAATATTAATTTTTCCACTATAAGCAAATTAGGTGTGCGTGTGACTAGCTTCGCAATCTAGCACAGCTAATTTACTAAGGAGTTTCCCTGCCTTTATAGCCCTCTTATTTTATCAATTCAGACATAAGGTTTGAAGTCTTTAAAACTATAGACAACGGAAAAAAGACTCCTCTAGGAGCAAAAGCTGAATGCCTGAAAAGTTAGCTTTGGATTTAAATAAACCATTCTCAGTGTTTAGCAATCATAATGCAAAAAAACATTCTTCAGCATATAAATAACCCATTTTCTCATTGTAATTGCTTTTTCCTTGTGAAAGCAAAATCAAGTAACCTCTGTCATGTGAGACTATTTGCTATTCAGCATTCTTGGGGATTGTTTCATGCAAAATCATTTGCCCACAAATCAGCATCAGAAGTCAGATTAGTACAGAATTTTTTAATACATATGATCTTAAGTGAATAAGATGGTCAACAAAGATCCAGGCCCTGAATTTAAAACTTTATATCCATCATCTAACTTTAGTGTCAAACCAACTGTTTGCAACGCAGTGGGTTATTTCATTGCTGTTGAGTCGCTTAGTCATGTCCAACTCTTTGCGACCCCATGGACTGCCGCCCGCCAGGCTCCTCTGTCCATGGGATTTTCCAGGCAAGAATACTGAAGTGGGTTGCCACATCCTTCTCCAGGGGATCTTCCTGACCTAGGGACTGAACCCACGTCTCCTGCCTTGGCAGGTGGATTCTTTTACCGCTGAGCCATCAGGGAAGCTAGGCTCATTTTATTATACACTCATTATTCCCATTTCCTGAAGCTTAGAGAGATTAAGCAAATTTCCCAATATCACACATTTAGTATATATTAGAGTCAGGAAGCAAACTCAGTTTATTATATTTGATTCCGAAGCCCCAATTTTTAACCATTATGTTCTAGTGCTTATATTTTAAAAAGCCCTATATTGCCTAATGTTCAAATACATAAGACTTATATCCATTATACTTTTAGACAAATTTAATTTTTTACACTTATTCGAGTTCATCTCAGGTGCCCTTGGCCTGCAGCAGCTTGAAGCAGGGTTTCAGTTCCCGGCCAGAGACTCAGATCTGGCTGTGGTATTGAGGGCGCTGAATCCTGGCCACGAGACCGCCAGGGACCAGTGGCCAGTGACAAGCCCTGGGCGGTCAGCTGTGTGGAAAGGAATTTCCACATAGAGATGGAAAGCAGTGAAACAAGTGTAGTGTTTATTAGGAGGAAAACAGTACATGTGGCTAGACACACAGGTGGGCCCAGAGAGTCGTGTTCTCATGGTAGTTTGAACCATTTTTATGGGGCATTTCTTCTGGGTTTCCTGTAGCCAATCATCTTGCTTTGCCTGGTTCTGAGTCCATATCTGATATTTCTCAGGGTACCCGCCACGTGTGCATGCTCACCTCTTAGCCAAGATGGATTCTAGCAAAGAGGTCTGTCTCTGAGTAGGCTGACATCACTCACCATGAGGTGACAGCCCCCCTCTTTAGACCTCCAAGGAGCCTTTCTGTGCATGTGTAGTCAGGAAGGTCTCCTCGATCTCGAGAATGAGGAATATGTGGTCTTTTATCTCTTATCTGCGCAGGGCCAAGCCTCCTCTATCAACCTACTTTTATGGAGTTTCTGTCCACAGGGGAGAAACCATTCAGCCTGGGGCCCACTGATCTGTCTTAGGATTATGTTGTTTGTTCCAGATCTGGGAGAAGAACTCAGATGCCCTGATTTCCATCCCAATTATTTCCCAGTTATATTATGATGCTTCCAGTTATAGAGCTTATTCACATACATTTTACTTGTGATATAAACTAAAGCAATATTACTGGGCTCTATGCTTAAAAAAGTTGTTGTTTAGTCATTAAGTTGTGCCCGACTTTTGCAGCCCCATGGACTGTAGCCTGCCAGGCTCCTCTGTCCATGGGATTTCCCAGGTAAGAAGACTGGAGTAAGTTGCCATTTTCTTCTCCAGGGGATCTTCCCAAAGAGATCTAAGCCAGGTCTCTTACATTGGCAGGTGGATTCTTTACCATTGAGCCACCAGGGAAGCTCCAAAGAGGTTACATACACCAGAAATTTTTTAAAAAATCCTTAATTAGTTGGACATCTTTGTCATATATGTTTAACTGTCATTCACACGGTTAACACCCTGACCATGATCTTAAAAAAGACATCTTCTGGGACTAAGATCTAAACCTCCAAACTTTAAATCAGCCAAAATATCAGCACTCTCTTCATTCCCCGCCACCCCCCTCCATCTCTCATGCCAGAGAGAGAACTGCTAGTGAGAAAAAATCACACAGAAATTCTACCCTAGTTCATTATGTCTAACTTTTTTGCTATTTACGGCACACAGTAGAAGCAAGGAGAAAAAAATAATCATTATATAGCAACGAAAGAGTGAATTCCTATGGAAGATTTCATTTTTTCATCTGAAAAGTTGTTTTTTTTCCTAAAATTAATTTTAAAAAAAAGATGAGTATGTCCCTTCCTGGCATTTCCAAAGATCCACAGGTCATGATGGTCATGATGTATGCCTGAGATTTATGCACCATGATCTCCCTTGTAGCAAATCTTACATAAGCTGCACATTTAAAAAAATTACCAGTAGTATTACTTCTTATTAGAAATCCTAGTTATATCTCCCCAAACCCTTCAACAACCAACAAACAAAGCTTAGCGGTAAAATGAGTAATCATATTTGTTGTTGTTGGGCTATTTTATTCCATGAAGAACAGTCCAGAACTCTTCCTTGTTTCACAGATATCTACTTTCTGATTACTTTAGTAATCTCTCCTGGTTCTTCTCTGAATCTTTCTAGATTCTCCATAAGCTTCTTCTTATGGATTATTGTACCAGTGTGTTCAGGGCTGAGAGCTGGAAGCTCTATTACCTTCCATTCACTCATCCAACTTCTACCATCAGGTTTATGTCAGGCACTGACAATAAACATGAAAAGCAGTGTCTAACTCTAGCAGAGCCTGGATGACTGTTACCCAAGTCATTTCTTCCTGGGTGCACAGCTAGACCACTGTTCCCAGTCCTTCTAATTAGGTGTGGCTGTGTGCGGGAGCCCAGTGACTTGTGGGCGACTAGTCATGTGTGACACTAGCAGGCCTGACCCATAACACTTCCTTCCCCTTTGTCAAAGTAAACAGGTATTGAAACTGGCTGAGCCACAAGATAGAACTTGAGACCTCGACTTCTGCTTGGAGAAGAGCCACCCTTGACAATTAGCACCATCTGTTTTGGACTTCTTATGGGCAAGAAATAAATGCCTATTGCATTAAACTACTTAGATGTAGGCGTTTATCTCCTACAACAGCTTTCTGTTGTTCAGTCACTAAATTGTGTCCAGCTCTTTGCGACCCCACAGACTGCAGTACACCAGGCTTCTCTGTCCTTCACTGTCTCCTGGAGTTTGCTCAAACTCATGTCCATTGAGTCGGTGATGCCGACTAACCATCTCATTCTCTGTCACCTCCTCCTCCTCCTGCCCTCAATCATTCCCAGCATCCAGGGCTTTTCCAATGAGTCAGGTCTTTGCATCAGGTGGCCAAAGTACTGGAACTTCAGCTTCAGCATCAGTCCTTCCAATGAATATTTAGGATTGATTTCCTTAGGATTGACTGGTTTGATCTCCTTGCTACAATATTTCTATAATAGCTAGCAGTTCCCTAATTAATACATGGCACTCCAAACCAAACAGGATGGTAGATTTAAAAACCACCATATTTATGACAACAGTAATACATGAGTATAGATCAAATAATTTGCTTGATATGTGTGAGGGTTGATACTGGCATCAGATGGCAAAGGATAAGGTCTAAAACAGACCTCCTTCAGTGTTATCTCCAGTTGTTTAGATGCAGATTATTTTTTCTTACTTAAGAACGAAATAAAGCAAAGGAGATTGTCCAACATAGGCTGAAAGAAAGGAGGGCCAAGTGTGGAGGTTTAGGAGTCACTTACATTTCAGTACTCAACTAAATAAAAGGAGAAACTAAGGGAGGAAGAGGAAGGCAACTCTGATGCAAGCCTTCAAGTGCCAAGTACTGCAGTCATGGCAAGCCCTTGAAATGCTACAAGAAGGACCAGAGGCTTCCATACTTACAAAGACAAACGCCCTTGGAGACCTTTTGGGGGAAAGTGTAGTAGAATGCAAGAAAGCCAGATTGCAGTGACTGAGAGGGAAATAAAGATGTGGAAGCATGAAATGCTACTGTTCTATCTGTATGAATGAGGGATGGCTGCCTGAAATGCTACTGTTCTATCTGTATGAATAAGGGATGGCTGCCACAAAGGCAATGACACTGAAGATGAAAAAGTTTGGGGATAAGGGGCAAACTCTTAAATGAGCCATGAGATAATGTGAGTCCCCTCTTTCCATTACTCAGAATCATTTTGGTAGCTTCCAGCACTTTGGCTCTGAGATGAAATCATTTCTCATGAAGGATTCCACAGAGAAAGTCCCTTCTACACTAACCATTCTGTAATCTTCAGAGCCAGTGGGCCCACCGGCAGAAAACTGAGAGGAGACGTCACCAAAGAGAGAGCCGTAAACTCAATATACGCGTTAAACATTGATTTACTGGATATACCTGTCTTGTCTGAAAAGAAACACTGTATCAGAAGCTTGCAGTTAAGTGAGTTTAGTGAGGAGAAATTAATGTTGAAAGGATTGTTTTAGAGGCCAAATAGCACAATGATTTTTTTGCAGTTGCTGTTTTATTGTTTCAGTTTTCCTTAATTCTCTCAAGTCCCAAAGGATGAGTATATGAGGTACAAATCAAGTGCACTTGATTTGCTTTTTTATCTTGTGATTTAATGGTAGAGAAAAGAAGCCATTTCTCATGGGAAAACAATTTGATTTAGACGATCTATGAATACATGTTGCTTCATTCTTACTTTTCAACTGTTTTTCAAAGAAATTTTTACTCTAGTCTATAATTTAAAGAAAATAAAATATTTTGTATTTCAATCCCACTATTTTTGTGTCATTTTAGTCAAATTAATAAAAAAAGTTTCCCTTTTTGTTTCTACTTCTCTATGCTTCTAATAAATTACTGCTACTTATCTGCTTTACTAACGTAGACAATCAGTTCAGTTGCTCAGTCGTGTCCGACTCCTGAATCGCAGCATGCCAGGCCTCCCTGTCCATCACCAACTCCCGGAGTTTACTCAAACTCATGCCCATCGAGTCGGTGATGCCATCCAGCCATCTCATCCTCTGCCGTCTCCTTCTCCTCCTGCCCCCAATCCCTCCCAGCATCAGGGTCTTTTCCAATGAGTCAACTCTTCACATGAGGTGGCCAAAGTATTGGAGTTTCAGCTTCAGCATCAGACCTTCCAATGAACACCCAGGATTGATCTCCTTTAGGATGGACTGGTTCAATCTCCTTGCAGTCCAAGGGACTCTCAAGAGTCTTCTCCAATACCACAGTTCAAAAGCATCAGTTTTTTGGCACTCAGCTTTCTTCACAGTCCAACTCTCACATCCATACATGACCACTGGAAAAACCATAGCCTTGACCAGACAGACCTTTGTTGGCAAAGTAACGTCTCTGCTTTTTAATATGCTCTCTAGGTTGGTCATAACTTTCCTTCCAAGGAGTAAGTGTCTTTTAATTTCATGGCTGCAATCACCATCTGCTGTGATTTTGGAGCCCCCAAAAATAAAGTCTGACACTGCTTCCACTGTTTCCCCATCTATTTAAGATAGTTTTATTCTAGTTTTGAGAGCTTCATAGAACAAGAACTGACAAGGGATCAAGAATCAGAAAAGTCAAGTTGGAGACCTCGTTCTATCTTACACTAAATGTGCAGAGGTTCCCTGTCTGCACCATAGGAAGAATAAATGTCCTTACTGGACGATTGTGAGATATCTGTGAAAAGGGTCCATACAAATACAAGCTAACTTGGACTTCTAAGAGACCAGTGGGATAATACCCTTAACTAACATGAAATAACATAATTTCTACAAATAATGTCTATTGCATTAGGTAAACAGCAAAAATCACCCAGCAAAGTGAAGTGAGCTTTAAGAAAACTTCCTTTCAAGTTCACCACAGGGATTGTTGCTATCTGGGCAAATAAAAGGAAAGTGAGATTTGAACAAACAGTCTCTATCTTTCAGAGTGAAATGTTGACACCAGTGAGCTAGTCACATGATCCAGATACCGTCAGAGAGCCTGGGGAATGCAGAAGGCATGTGGATATTTATGAGCCCTATAGTCTCTAGCCCAAACCTCAATTTTTTTAAGCTAAACTGAGAAAAATCTTAGCAACTTTCTCAGCGTGGTTCTTTTAAGACTGAGTAGCATTAGGAAAGATCAGTTTCATCTCCATAGGTTTCTTGAGCAAAAGCTGTGGAGACTGCTTCCTTGCTTTGACTACTGTAAATAGTCAAATGAACTATTTGCAATGAACACTGCAGTGAACACTGAGGTGAGTGTATCTTTTAAAATTATAGTTTTCTCCAGATACATACCCAGGCATGGGAATGCTGGATCACATATTAGCTCTATTTTTAGTTTTTAAGGACTCTCCATACCATTCTGTATTGTGGCTATTCCAATTTATATTCCAACCAACAGTGTAGGCAACATAGATGTCCACTGATAGATGATGGGATAAAAAAGATGTGGTGTATATGTACGCAACAGAAATTACTGAGCCATAGAAAAGAATGAAGTAATGCAATTTGTAGCAACATGGATGGACTTAGAGATTATCATACTAAGTGAAATAAGCCAAAGACAAATATCATATGATATCACTTATATATGGAAGTTAAACAAAAGATAAAAATGAACTTATTTACAAAACAGAAACAGACCCACACATATAGAAAGCAAATTTATGCTTGCCAAAGGGGAAAGGGTGGAGGAAGGATAAATCAGAAATTTGACTCTTGAGAGTCCCTTGGACTGCTAGGAGATCCAACCAGTCCATCCTAAAGGAGATCAGTCCTGGGAGTTTATTGGAAGGACTGATGCTGAAGCTGAAACTCCAATACTTTGGCCACCTCATGTGAAGAGTTGACTCATTGGAAAAGACCCTGATGCTGGGAGGGATTGGGGGCAGGAGGAGAAGGGGATGACAGAGGATGAGATGGCTGGATGGCATCACCGACTCGATGGACATGGGTTTGGTGGACTCCGGGAGTTGGTGATGGACAGGGAGTCTTGGTATGCTGTGGTTCATGGGGTTGCAAAGAGTCGGACACGACTGAGCGACTGAACTGAACTGAGTATGGAAAATAACCAACAAGAATCTACTATATAGCACAGAGGACTATACTTAGTATTTTGTAATAACCTAGAAGGGAAAATGTCTGAAAAGGAATACCTGTATTTAGCTGCATCACTGTGCTATGCACCTGAAACTGACACACCTTTGTAAATTAACCATACTTCAATAAAAAAAACTATAACACTCAAATTAAAAATAAAAACTACGGGAAATAATAGACACGGTGGGGTGGGGGTACAGTCATGGGTGATGACTTGTCAATCACATCTGGAGCTCTGCATTTTAGGGTTCCTTCAGGTTTTGTAGAGGTGGCACTAGAGAGCAAAGGCCAAGGTAGAATCCTAGATCTGGTGCCAGGATTGGCTTCTCAGCTCTCCTGAACCCATGATCAATTAGCCCATGAACCTAGGCTGCAGGTTTGACAGCCCCTCATTCTTGAGGTCAAAGTGTTGTTTGATGCAGCCCTAGGAAAGTGATTAGAAATCAGTTTTCATTCATTTCATAATTGTAGGGGTAGGACACTTTTTGTCATTAATCTGAATTGAGAGAGAATTTTTTTCTCAGAGAATTCTTTCTCCAAACTGAGAAAGAACTGGACAGATTCAAATATATGACCAAAAATGAGACCCTTTTTTCAGGTCTCTCTGCTCTTCAGAAGGAAAAACAGGTAAGGAATGAACTACTGTGAAACAGGCATCCTAGGAAGAGTCTAGAATAGTAATATATCCATGCCTCAGTCCAAAATCACTGCAGATGGTGACTGCAGCCATGAAATTAAAAGACACTTGCTCCTTGGAAGAAAAGCTATGACCAACCTAGATAGCATATTAAAAAGCAGAGACATTACTTTTCCAACAAAGGTCCATCTAGTCAGAGCTATGGTTTTTTCTCATAGTCATGTATGGATGTGAGAGTTGGACTGTAAAGAAAGTTAAGCACTGAAGATGCTTTTGAACTATGGTGTTGGATAAGACTCTTGAGAGTCCCTTGGACTGCAAGAAGATCCAACCAGTTCATCGTAAGGGAAATCAGTCCTGAATATTAATTGGAAGGACTGATGCTGAAGCTGAAACTCCAATACTTTGGCCACCTGATGCAAAGAATTGACTCATTTGAAAAAACCCTGATACTGGGAAAGATTGAAGGCAGGAGAAGAAGGGGACGACAGAGGATGAGATGATTGGATGGCATCACCAACTCAATGAACATGAGTTTGAGCAAGCTCCAGGAGTTGGTGATGGACAGGGAAGCCTGGCCTGCTGCAGTCCATGGGGTCACAAAGAGTTGACATGACTGAGAGACTGAATTGATGCCTCATGGCAGCCTCATTACAGCCTGTTGCCCAAAGTAGGGCCACAAAATTAGACAGGAGAAGTCAGCCTACCTGCAATTTTGCTTCATTGGGAAATTTAAATGCTTTAACTGATTTGATTTTCAGGTGGATTTAAATCACTCTGTTACACTGTCCGGCACTGGGACAGGCAGCTGGCACATGTCTGTGCAATAGCACTCCAGGCAGAAATAATCTTCACAATATTACCTCTCACTCACAGCAGGTGTCTCTGAGGAGCTCCAGCACCGAATTCCATTTAGCAGGTAGAAATACAACACTTTCATGCTCTCAGTGCATTGACAAACAATTCAAACGCAACCATGATGATAGTAATCATTTTATGACATGGCTATTACATTATCTCCATTGTTGCAATGGCGTTTCATTGGCTACCACTCATCAATAGACTTGTGTGGTTCACAGGGATCTAATAAATTGCAGCAGATGGAGTTCTGAGTCTCCTCTGGAGAGCTGACTAATCCTACAACCTGTGGAACTGCTTTCTTTACATTTACGGCTTGGCCTTTTTCAGAGACTGCAAATGAATGTGACAGGGAAACGGACAGAAGGCAAACTAGTTGCCAGAGCTGAGATGTTCCTCTTTTGTCTGTACTCTTCGGGAGCTGGATCTTATTCCAAACCATAGTGATTTCTTTCCCATGCCAGGCACACCCACTGCTTTTGTTTACATTGGAAATGAGAATTCTGCACAGTACCTTGATGAGCTAAACTCAGTAAAGGGACATTCCTGGACCCTCCCTCTCATCCAAACCTAATTACCCTTGCCAGATCATTTCTCCCTTTCTGGTTAGTCCTATCAGACTACTCAGGCTGCCATAACAAATACTGTAGACTGGTTGGTTTAAACAACAGGAATTTATTTTCGCACAGCTCTGGAGGCTGAAGTCTGAGGTCAGAGTACCAGCATGACCAGGGTTTCCTGCAAGGGCCTTGTAAGTGGTTGCCTCCTGGCTGTGTCTTCACACTCTCTCCGGGGTCTATTCTTCTGAGGCATCTAATTCCTAATTCTCTTAAGGGCCCCACCCTCATGATCTCATCCAAACCTAATTACCACCCAAAGGCCCGTCACCAAATACCATCACACTCGGGGTTAGGGCTTCAACGTATTGACTCCGGGCAGGACACAATTCAGCTCAAATCACTAATGTAAGACATGAGTAGGAGGACTCTACCCGTTTCCTGATGCATCTCCCGGTTCCTCACCAGACCCTATAATCTATTCTCAGAGACTGATTTTTGAAAAATACAAATTGGTTAACATCACTCCACCATTCAAAAATCCTCCAGTGACACCCAACCTTGTTTAGAAACTGTGGACTAGAGATTTCCGTAGATTGAGGCCTTCTTCCTCCTTCCAGTTCCGTGTTGTTCGCCTCACTGGCCACACCGTCTTTTATCACTCCTCACACACATGCGAAGAGCTGACTCTTTTGAAAAGACCCCAATACTGGGAAAGATTGAAGGCAGGAGGAGAAGAGGAAGACAGAGGGTGAGACGGTTGGATGGCATCACCAACTCAATGGACATGAGTTTGAGTAAACTCCGGGAGTTGGTGATGGACAGGGAGGCCTGGCGTGCTGCGGTTCATGGGGTCGCAGAGTCAGACATGACTGAGCGACGGAACTGAACTGATACACATCGACTCACTTCTCCTTCAGGGATCCACAGTTGCTGGCTACCTGGTCTGGAGCCCACTTTTCTAGATCTTTGAATGGCTTGTTTCCTATCTTCATCTTTCCTTTCTTAATTGTCACCTTGAGGCACTCCTCTTCCTCTAATTCTCTCTAACTGTATATTCTGGTTAATGTAAGCACTGTGCCTTGAGAGGACTTCATATATGAAACTTTTTGTTGTTTTTTTCTCTTCATAGTCTCAGTGACTGGAAGAGTGCCTGGCATGTGGTAGGTACAAAGCATTTATTACAAAACCTAAATTAAATATGATATACATGCCAATAGCTTGCACATACATTGTCCCACTTGACTATTTCTTAGACATCTCAAATTACAAGTTTCCAAATTGATTAATCTACCCTGTGAAACCAAAGTCTTCTCCTATGTTCCCTGAATAGAATGGTTCAAGCAACATCTGGAAGTCACCTTTCATTTCTCCTTCTGCCTCCACTCCTTACATCCAGTCAATAAGCAGTCATCTTATTCTATCTCTAAAACGCATCATGAATGTATCCTCTTTGCCCCATTTCTATCACTGCTATTCTTGTCCAAGGGTTTCCCTGGTGGCTCAGGCAGTAAAGAATCCACCTGCAATGTGGGGGACCTGGGTTTGACCTCTGGGTTGGGAAGATCCCCTGGAGAAGGGAATAGCTACCCACTCTAGTACTCTTGCTGGAGAATTCCGTGGACAGAGGAGCCTGGCGGGCTGTAGTCCGTGGGGTCGCAGAGTCAGACACGACTGAGTGACTAGGCACAGCACACATCCTTGTCCAAAAATGCCGTCACCTCTGGCCTGGAACACGGCATCTGACAGCAGATCTTCCACTTTCACTCTTGGCACATCTTCCCAACTATATTCTAAGCAGTAGCCCGAGTGATGCTGGGTATTTCATAGCAGCAGTGAATGTGTGTGTGGTTCAACTATGTGCTACTCTGTGGACCTTGAAGATGAATAAACTCAACATGAGTTTTGTCTCCCTTGGAGATTAAAAATGAAAACCTGTTCATGTAACCACCCTACAAAAGTGTTGAAAGATTTGTTCTCATTTGTCCTTTGAATAAAGGGCAATATCCTTACCCGGCCACCAGGCCCTCTGTGGTCTGGCTCTGCTACTTTTACACTTTCAGCTTGTATAGCTCTCCTCCAGCCTCTCTGGGTTCTGGTTGCAACAGTCTCACAGCCCTCTGAAACTGCCACTTGCCTCTCCCTTCAGAGTTTTCACATAGCAGCTTCTCTGCCTAGGAAAAAGTCACTCTCATCTTCAAGTAACCACTGCTTCTTTTAAGCCTTGACTAAATGTCATTCTTTAAAGATGCCTCCCATGAAACAGCTCATCACAACTGATTCTCCCTAATGCACTCTCTTTGCAACACTTACATTTAGCTTTATCATGATTGATAATTACAGATTCATCTGTAGCTGCCCAAGAGCTGCTTCTGCCATGAGATAGATGGTAAGCTCTATGAATTCAGAAGTCATGGGAACATGTTAAAAATAACAGACCCCATCTGCTGTATCCTCAAGGGTTGAGCTGAGTACCAGGTATACCGTGGGCATTCATTATTTATTATTATAGTCAAAATAAGTGAAACACTCTCCCCCACCCCAGAAAGTACCCAAGGGACTTTTATCTCTGGTCCCTTGGATGGCTTAAAATAAAGTTCAATAACAGACTACTATAAAGTGTGCAATATACCAAGTAACAGAGAAGGGAGGGGTGTTTCAATCATGACTTATATTGAAATTTCTTTATTTTCTGTTCAAGAACAAAAAATTCCTGTACCTAGTATGAAAGAATCATGTTTTTTGTTAAGGAACTTACTTGCATTGAGTAATTATTTGCAAAGCATCAACTGTTCATTTGCAAAGCACACCTTTCGGATCTATTCTTTATGATGATAAACTGCCAATTTATTAAGGGAGGCATTGGGATTTCACTATCAGAGTGAAATGATGCTACACAAAGTATGAACACACATGTCTTCTACCCGGTGATTCAGTTCTTTGCCAACACTACTTGCCATACATAACAGGGCTTTGACAAATACTTTTAAAGTCCAAAATACTAGTTTGTTTCAACAACAACAATTATTATTATTACTAACAACCACAAAAGTCTGCACATCTAAATGCAGGTGTTTTTAATCAAAACAATATGAAGTAGCCAACCATAATAGGAGATATTCTGGGACCAAGTTTCAGGCAATTGGTTAGGACAGATTGCAAGTTGAGAGTCAGAACCAAGAGGATATCCCAATCTGGGAAGACAATTTACACATGGATCATGGGCTAATAATGATTTTATATACTTAAATGGTTAAAAAACACACTAGAAAATAATTTGTGATATGTAAAATTAGTATGAAATACAAATTTCACACAATGATGCCCATTCATTTGCATATTATCAATGTCTTTCACACTATAACAGCAAGGTTAAATAGTTGCAACATAAATTTTTAGAACTGAGCAGAAGATAGTAGATCATGTTATAATTAGACAGTATTTCTAATGTTATTTCTGATTGTGACCCACTTAGGATTGCTACCCATAGCTTGAGAAACATTCGTTTGAATTTGTTTCCGCAATCCTGGTTGCATAATAAAGCACCTAGGAAGTTCTTTAAAACTACTTGTTCCCTACCTCCAGACTTATCAAATCAAAATCTCTGAGCATCTGGGTATTGGTCTCAAAAAAAAAAAAAAGCAAACACCCAGCCCTCTCAGGGTGATAGGATTGAGAAGCCCAAGTTGAGAAAGAATCCCCTTGCTACTCCAAGCTTGCTCTTCAGAACAGCAACGTCAGAACTTGGGAGTTTGTTGGAAAGGCAGAAACTCAGGCCCCAACCCGGACCTACTGAATCAAATTATATATTTTTTACAAGATGCTCAGATAATTTACATGCACACTAAAGTGTCAGAGGCAGTGATCCAAACCCAGGAAAAGTTTGATTAAGCGCTGCAGCATTAGGCTGTATTCTCCTCATTGTTATGGAAAGGAAAATGAACATATCTGTCTCTGGTTAGTATTGGATTTGGACCAGCAAGGGCAAAATGTATAATGGCAAAGAGTAAGATGGTATCCAGAAAGAAAAGCTATTTCATGGCTGGGAGTTTCTACCTGTAGGCAGCCATGTGACTTCAAACAGGGGAATCTGGGAGCTGGATTCCAAGAACATAACAAGAGTAACTTTGATGTACCAAACCAACCAGACATCTCAACTGGGTCCAAGTGTGTTCTAACCCTGCCCTGCTCTCTCCTGCAGCTGCAAGGGGGCCCAGGACACAGCTTTCTCTGATCTCAGCCTCTGCACCTGGGCCAGAACCAGACTGATTTCTAGGAACCAGAGTATCAGCTATTTGATCAGAAACATCCATGTTTTAAAGGTCAAGTTCTCTGGTGCATTTCATCCCAGTGAGATCAAAGGCCGAGCTGGAATTCTCTCTGGTCGCTGAATCTGAGGCTTCCCGGGGACACAGTGAGTCACGGAGGAACCTCGGCGGGCTGACGTCTCCAGCAACCTACACAAACTCCTTGGCAACTGGAACCTTGGGCGGAAAGTTTTCCCTCTGTAATTTCCTCGGGCCTCTTCTACAGTTTAAACTATTTGTGTTCTCACAGCATTTCCAAATGCTGGTTTTACCCTCCACTGACCTGAGCGATTATATTTGGTGCTGTTGTTAACTTTTTAAGTGCTGGTAAGAGACAGCATTCAGTTTCGGTTTTTGCTTTGGTTTTGTTCTATTTTGGGTGGAGGGAGAAGGTGTGAGTGGAGTTACTGGATTTAGAAGCAGGCATCGATAGACATTCGGTCAAATAATACTAGATCTAGATATGGGTGTTAGAAGCCACCTTTTCCCCCTTAATAGCTCCCTTCCAAAACAATATACAAAAGATAAGAAAACAAATAAAAACCAGATCTAATTTAAAATGACCGCATCTGAACTTCTCTGGAGAAGTTTACACAACTTCCCTTGGATGTTCTTGTTCTCAGTCCCACTGGTCAGAGTGTACAATTCCCACAGCAGTGGTTCTCAGAGTGCAGGAGAACCCATTTCACCCGGGAACTTGATAGAAATATATGGTCTTGGTCCTCATCCCAGACCTGCTGCATCCAAAGTTCTGGGGCTCCAGGCCAGCCCTCCAGGTGATTGGAGACATCCTAAAGTTTGGGGACCTCTGTTCTAAGGAACAAGTGAATTCACATCAGTTATCATTTAAACTGGTCTCAAATGAAGGTTGAACTTTCTGGAAACACGATTTACTAATCCCCACTGCCTTTGGAGAAAAAGTTGAATTTATGGAAGGCAATTCTGATTCTAAGCATACACAGATTAAGATCAACGTTTTATGGTCCCCAAAGCACTTTCCAATAACAGCTTAAAAAGTTATATAAACATGGCCAAACCTGGTTAATCCTCAGAGTCACCTCCTGCGTTGGTCATCTTTTGTTGAAGATGATGTACTCCAGCGGACATGAATCTGTCACAAGGGAGAGAACAATCTGCTCTCATTTTGCAGTTGAATTTTAACTCCAGTCAATCAACTAGGTAAATTAATTTGGAAAGGATTAAAATACTTCCAAACAAGGAGGAGTTCATCTGTCAAGATTCAGTTAGCAGAAAGAAACCTGTTCCCCCAACTAGTGGTTTAAAAGTTGAAAGGCAAGAAGCTAGCCTGCAAACACATGCAGAGATACAGTTGGTGCCCAAGTTATGTTTGCCCAGTGAACCACAAAATATGGCCTAGCACGAACTTCTGAGCAAAGTAAAGACTGAAAGTTGCTGCCTGGTCCTTTGGGACAGCAGTATTTCCTAAAGGACACTAAGCCCAACATCGATATAGGCTCCTAGCAGAAATATCTTGAGATTACACTTAGTTGTATGAAGCATTGCTGAACAACAGCAAAGGGATTAGAGGCAAATGATCTCCCATTTAGAAAGCTTTAAGAAATGAAGGCTAAATTTTGAGTAATATTTTAAAGAAAACAAACTACAGGGTTTAGTGGTGAAGCAGGAAAAGTAAATTCCAAGTGGAGAGCATTTCCTTCTTCTTAAATTTATATACCAAGCATTCATTCATCAGTCTGTCATTTGTTCACTTCTTCCTGAACGATCTTCAAACTTGGAGCTCTCCTGAGACTGAAAAATCATCACTGGTGGTAAGTATTCTAACTTATTATTGATCATCAAAGAAACACAAAAGGTTTGGTTGTTATTTACAAGTTATTTAAGTTCTTAAGAGCCTGATATTTCTGCAACAAAATTATAATACTTCTTTTATATGGTCCTTTTTTTAAATTGGAGGATAATTGTTGGTTTCTATCATACAACAACATGAAGCAGTTTCTATCATACAACAACAACTGATAAGTATATATCAGTTCAGTTCAGTCGCTCAGTCGTATCTGACTCTTTGTGATCCTATGAACCGTAGCACGCCAGGCCTCTCTGTCCATCACCAACTCCCAGAGTCCACCCAAACCCATGTCCATTGAGTCGGTGATGCCATCCAACCATCTCATCCCCTGTTGTCCCCTTCTCCTCCTGCCCCCAATCCCTCGCAGCATCAGGGTCTTTTCCAATGAGTCAGCTCTTCGCGTGAGGTGGCCAAAGTATTGGAATTTCAGCTTCAACATCAGTCCATCCAATGAACACCCAGGACTCATCTCCTTTAGGATGGACTGGTTGGATCTCCTTGCAGGCCAAGGCACTCTCAAGAGTCTTCTCCAATACCACAGTTCAAAAGCATCAATTCTTCGGTGCTCAGCCCTCTTCACAGTCCACCTCTCACATCCATACATGACTACTGGAAAAACCATAGCCTTGACTAGATGGACCTTTGTTGGCAAAGTAATGTCTCTGATTTTTAATATGTTATGCAGGTTGGTCATAACTTTCCTTCCAAGGAGTAAGCATCTTTTAATTTCAAGGCTGCAATCACCATCTGCAGTGATTTTGGAGCCCTAAAAAATAAAGTCTGACACTGTTTCCACTGTCTCCCCATCTATTTCCCGTGAAGTGATGGGACCAGATGCCATGATCTTAGTTTTCTGAATGTTGAGCTTTAAGCCAAACTTTTTCACTCTCCTCCTTCACTTTCATCAAGAAGCTTTTTAGTTCCTCTTCACTTTCTGCCATAAGGGTGGTGTCATCTGCATATCTGAGGATATTGATATTTCTCTCAGCAATCTTGATTCCAGCTTGTGCTTCTTCCAGCCCAGCGTTTCTCATGATGTACTCTGCATATAAGTTAAATAAGCAGGGTGACAATATACAGCCTTGACGTAATGCTTTTCCTATTTGGAACCAGTCTGTTGCTCCATGTCCAGTTCTAACTGTTGCTTCCTGACCTGCACATATATATATCTCCTCTCTCTTAAGCTTCCCTTATGTGGCTCTTGTTAGACATCTTATATGTCCTACAAAGTAATTTTTTCTTAGTGAGGTGGAACATTGTAGAGAAGTCCAGCAAAGATTCATTTGAGTATTTTGTTTCGCTTTGCAAACTATATCAATATGTCAAATTTGTTAATTCTAGATATCCTTTAAATTCAAGACATTCAAAGAGGAGCTATTCCTTCACCCAACAAAACCTCTATTCTTTGGCTGGTGTTGACCAGTTGATCAGTGTTGATGAATTACTATTAATCAAGATAGTCATATCTAGCGCCTTCTTTACAACCTGGCAAACCCACTTTAGCATCAAACTCCTATTGCTTCTACCTTTCTGACATCATCCTGACTTCCCAACTCTTTCCTTTGCTACTGCAGTAGTCAGTTACAGCCTTTTCCTGCTTTCAGTGTTTTATTCTGGTCAATCTCGTCTTTACGGTATAGTGGATGGTCAGACAACCTTTAGCACTTCTTGCTGACGTTTGGCTCATCTCCACCTTTTTATAGTTAGATCAACTTGCACAAGTTACCTCAATACAGATAGATCTTGTTTTTTCACCTGGAAAATGGGTATTATAAAAGTATCTACTTTACATGTAATGCTTGGGAAATTCAGTGATATAATCAATATGAACTACTTGGTACTTAGTTCATAGCAAGCACTGTGCAAATATTATTTTATTCATCGCCCAATCTTTCTAAAGCATATTTTATCACTCAAAATAATCTAGAATGGCTTCCCAATGCCAGCATATTAAATTCTAGAATGTTCATAAATAGCTGATCATTTTATTGGAAAACAGGAATTTTGAAAATCCCTTAGAATAGTGCCCTTACCCTGAGCGACTATATCAGCTACTGCAAAAATGGCAACTAATATTTGGATACTAATACAGGGGAGAAAACAGGTAAATTGAAAATGCTCTGGGACTTCCCTGGTGGTCCAGGGCCTATGACTCTCTGCTGCCAATGAAGTGGGGCCTGGTTTGATTCCTGGTCAGAGAACTAGATCCCACACGCTACAACAAAGGACTCTCAGTGCTGCAACTAAGATCTGGAGCAGCCAAATTAAATAAATAGATTAAAAAAGCCTCATAATCCAAACTGGAGGATCCACGTGCAGGAATCCTCGTCATTCCTTGCAGATGCCATGTGATTTTTGTCCCTAACTAGCCATTGGTTAAACCCCCACCCCACCCCCAGCCTTCACATCCTTCACCACAACCCTGTGATTGTTTTTTGGTACTTTTCCTGATTTCAGAGAATTTGAGAAAGCTTACAGAAATGTGTACAGCAGGAGAAAAAATATATAGCACCCTGTTAAATAAAATTAAAATTTGAAAATGTAGCCAAAGGAGCCCTCTTAAAATCTAGACTATTCAAACTGATATTCCCTGTGTGTTTGTCTGACCTAGGCCCCAAAGAATACATGTATCTATCTGTCTACTAATTAACCTACATTTTTATCTCTGTATTTCTACATCTATGTCAATATATAAATTAGGCAGGCAAGTGACTGATGGGGTAGGGGCTGGACAATTAGTCTATATCATTTGATATTGACAAGTAAATTGGTGATATCATCAGGTACTCAAAGTTCTTCCCAAAGGTGAGTTCATTGCTCTACTAAAACCTGGAGAATTTTAGGGGAAAAACTGACACTTCCAAAATAAACTTTGAAGTTGTTCAAAATAAAACTAAAAGTCTTTGAAGAATTGTTGAAATCATGGGAAGGACTGTAGGTATTTTAAAATAATCTTCTGAAGGGTTCACAGAAACTTAGATATGTGGCAAACCTACAGCTCAGTTTCAGAGAAGCAGATTATGCAATGAAGTTCAGAACAGATTAGCTGAGACTTAGAATATAAGGTTATTTTTCAGGAAAGTAGAACAAATCCACTTCTCAGTATAAAAAAGAAAGTGAAGATCCTTGCCACGCTCTAATGTAATAAAAACTTTATGAGAAACAGAGAAAAGCTGTTTTAAATAGTCACTGATGGTTGGGTTGACCACATGTCCTGTTTTGCCCCGGACATTCCAGGTTTATATGTATTGTCCTGCTGTGATTGTTAGTAGCAGTCCCTTTTGATCTTAAGTGTAGTCCTTTATTTATTTTTAATATTTATTTTTATTTATTTACTTTTAAAACTTATTTGTCTGTGCCAGGCCTTCCTTGTGGCATGTGAACCTGCAGTTCTCTGCCCAGGGATTGAAGCCAGGCTCTCTGCAATGGGAGCATGGAGTCTTAGCCACTGGACCACCAGGGAAGACCCTGAAGCATCTCACTTTAAATGATAAATTTTACATTCACTCTATAAAAGTAAATGTTTTATATTACTTATATCATTATACATTTAATATGTTTATTATTTGCCTGATTAGCAGAGCTCTGACTGAACTATCTCCTTGGGCTGGAAACAAACCACTTTACCTTTCCAAATGGGTGTTGCTTCTAGGAGTTGTGGGAGCTTCCCAAGCTTGTTTTATATATAACGATAATTCTGTGTGGATCTGGAAATTCCAGAGACCCAGTAGGAATTAGCATTTTGTTCTTTCATTGATGAAACACTCCTAAACGACCTCTGGGAAGGGCTGGGATTGCTGGCAGAAGCTCAGGGCTGCTGGGAACAGAAAACTAAGCAGCAGACCCCTTGAAGTAAGGATTGAGGGGAGTGTATTAATCTCACACCAAGGCCCTTCACAGATCCCGGTGGCATCAGTATATTGAGAGGTCACAGCCGACTGTGAAGATTAATTAAACCCTTGGTTAATTCCCTAAATCCAGTTTCCCATAAAAAGTCTTTCCAAGTCCTTGTAACTTGAGGATCTCTCCCATTCATGAGCTATCTAGAAAACCAGTAGAGACTTCTGCAAGGCTACAGGGAGAGGCCTCACACCCAGCCACTGGAGTCCAATATTTCAGTGGAATACTGCTGACTTCCATATATGCAGGAATTACCCATAGCTCTCTACAGAGATGTCTTCAGAGAGAGTTCTAGTTTGTGCCACCAAGTCCTGTCTGTGTTTCATGAACCTGCATCAGAAAACTATTAACATGGACCATAAAGATAGGATTTGTTTAAAAATCAAAGTCTCAAGCTATTTTGAGGGAATAGCATCCTTACTTTAATCTCAAACTTCATACACTTTAATGAATAAAATATGTAAGTGATTATATGAGATGACATGTGAGAATATTCCTTGTAAAGAGGTTATACAATTGGAAGACATTATGGTTCAAATTTCACATGTCTGAGTCTCCCAGATACCTTGGGATGCTTGGCCCCCAGTGTTGAGAGCTAAACTGCAGCTATACCAGTAGAGGTGATGTTTAGCCTCCTGCTCTCTGAGTAAACGGGTGGGAGGTGGGGCAGATGTTGTTGCAGGCTCTTGTCTTCACTTTACCCTCCTCAGCAAGCTTGTTTCAGCAGTTCCGTGAGTGAGCAGACTTCTTCTGAGGACAGGGATGGGGGTGGGGATTGGGGGCGGGGTGGGCGGTTAGGAGTAAATCCTTGCTCTGCTGACCTGGTGTTTTTCTCCTGTTTGCCCAACAATTTCACCTCAACTTGGCTTGTATTTGATTCCTCTTATGTGAGTTCAACATTTATGCTTCTAAAATTGAACTCTTGCTCCTGAAGCCCAGAGAAGCAAGTGACAGAAAAAAGAAAGAAGAAAAAACCACTCAGGCCCACCACTCCCCACCCCTGCAAAAAAAAAAAAAAAAAGGCAGAAAAATTAAGGTGGAACGGAAAGAAAGCTGGAAGAGCCTAGGGAGGAGAAGAGTGAGGTGGAAATCTTTCTTGATTAAAGATTTCAATTATTCTGGGTTTCAGTTTCCTCTTCTGTAATATAGGAGTAATCAAGCAATCAGCTTTTAGAAAAGTTGGGAGGATTCTGTAAGATTAAGTATGGGAAGAACATGAAGTAGTGCCTAGAACATTCCCAGTAATCAATAATTATTATATTAAATGATTATAAGAAGGGAATTGGAACATAAGGTATAATTTTTTAAAATCGCCCATGTATCAATCTATCTTTAGCCAAAAATAGCTCCCTAAAAAAAAGCAAACCATAATCCCTCCTCTTGCTGAGATGTGTGGTAGAGAAGATGTGCCTTCTGGCCACAATTCCTGGTACCCAGAACCCAAATATACAGTGAGTATGTACAGATTTTCTTCCTCTGGATCCCAACTACGAACCTATGGTTCTTGTGTGTGTGGCCATAGGTCTTCTATCACCCTTGGTTTACTTTTCAATAAAAATGACATGATTCATCGAATAACTCAGGGCCTTTTGCAATGGAAATAATTAGAAAGTAGCCAGAGATGCCTCGTGGGTTACGTCTGATCTCACTGAAGAGTCACGCCCTGAATCCCAAGGGCTTTGGGGTGCCAAGCCTGAACGGCTGCCACCTGGGATCTGGATTCAGCTGGTTTGATTTTGGATGGTGTAAGCGGCCACAGAAAAAAGATAGATCATAAAAGGCCTTAACAAATCCTTCTCAATTATAGGTGTGGTGTTTTCAAAATAACCCTGCTTTCAGGGAGCTCAGCTCCACCCAGAGGAGAGAGGTCTGTGGCCAGTCAAAGAGAAATGACTTTGTAACCTGCATATAGAAACACGGAAGAAGGAAGCTGATGCCTCTATCTTTACCCTCAGGTGCAGTCTTCAGATGAAGCAGGCAATTATATGTTGAGCCAGAAAACCCCAAGAAATGTATTCTAGGCATACCAGATCCTCCCTTAGGATGGATCTCTGAGTGGATCCTCTCTGGTCTCTTGAATCCTGTTCCTACCCCAGTGGAGGGAAATTCTGTGCATTTAGTTATAATCTTAGTTACAATCTAGCAATAGAAGCAGATGCAAGTGGTATTCCAGGCATCCTTTCAACCAAAGAAAGAGTTCCAATTGGGAATATGTTTTTCATATATCTAAATAGCTAAAGACACACCATCTGCCAGGAAATGGTGAAATACCTATTATCTTGCCCTGTACCATCTCTTGAACCTCCTTTGGTACTACATGCATTCTCTTCTAAAGGTCTTGTGTGAGGGACCTGCTATCAGGTCAGAAGATCATTATGGAAGGGAATAATCATGCAAAATAGGAGCTGAAAAAGACTTCCAAAATTTCTGCTGGGTTGAGTGGTTCTCATTGTTACCTGTATATTAGAATCACCAGAGGAATTATACAAAACTGCCAATACCAAGCCCTTCTCTAAGAGACTCTGATTTAATTGTTCTGGGTTAGAGTCTGAGCTCAATAATGAATTTAAAAAGAAAGGATAAGTGTATTATTACCAAGTGTATAAGTAATCAATACATTTGATTAAATAGCATACATAGAAACTAAACAAGTTTTCTAGAAAGTTGAAATAGAAGCAAGTATTTTGAGCTATGATCTTGGTTTACTCCTTTTGGTGTTCTGAGAACTCAATTTATAATGGGCACGGGGGGGTTGCCCCTTGCCACCACCAATTCTCTGGGGATATGAGCAGAGTGTCCTACAAATCAACTCAATTTTGCTATTTTATCTACCCAGAGATAGTACCAAATTCCACACAGTCAGTCCCACAAGACTGTGTCCCACCCCACCCAACCTAGGCTCCACTGAGATAGCAAAGCCAGCTTATCACCTGTGGTTCAGGCCAGTTGGCTACCGACTGGAGGTTCCAGTGATCCCCTCTTTCCTTGGGTAAAAAAACTTGCTAGAGTGGCTCACAGAATGCAGAGAAACATTTTACTTACTGGGTCACAGGTTTACTGTGAAAGAATATAACTCAGGAACAGCCGAAGGGGGAGACTCACAGTGCAAGGCCTGGAAAAGGGAGCAGAGCTTCTATATGCTCTCCCTGACTCGCCCTGTGTTCAGCAACCTGGGAGCTCTGTGAATCTTTTCCTTTGGGTTTTTTTTAAGGAGGCTTAATTACAAGGCAAGATTGACTAAGTCATTGGCCATTAGTGAGTGACTCAACCTGTAGGCAGGCTCCCTCCCTTCCCTGCCTTAGGTGGGGGAGGGGGGGCTCGTCACCCAATTAACTTAACAGAAAACACCTTTGTCACTCTTACCACTAAAGGAACTCTATGCCAGAAACGGGATGAAGACCCGAAACATATTTCTTCTTGTAAACCATAATACCACCTCCACCTCACTTTGGTGAATTGTACAATGCAATCAATCAAAAAATAAAAGTTGAGTACTGGCTCAAAGGTGAACTCAGAAGATGTCATTGAAAAATCAATGGCAGCTTTAAAAACATGTTCACAAAGCTCTGTGATAGTCCTTCTGAAACAGGAGGGAAGAGGGCAGGGCACAACTTTTAACAGAATGACATAGTCATTGGACACAACATAAACTGATTAGAACCAAATGGGTCCAAGATGGCAGACGAGGTGACTTCCACCTGACCCTGAGCCTCAGTACACCCTCATTGTAACACACCTATGTTAAGTGCTCAGTTGTGTCTGACTCTTTGTGACCCCATGAATTGTAACTGGCCATGGCATTCTCCAAGCAGGAAAACTGCACTGGGTAGCGTTCCATTCTCCAGGAAGTTTTCCCGGCAGGTATCGAACCTCGGTCTCCTGCATTGCAGACAGATTCTTTACCATCTGAGCCACATGGGCACCATTGTAACATATCAGTAAGCTAAATGACACACCCACAGGCACCATGACAGTTCCAAGGCCAACATAAAGGTAAAAAAGGGGGCAGTGGCCCAATTCCTGGAAATCCCTACCCCTTCCCCCAAATAGCTGGACTACTCCCACTCACTAGCTTACGATACTACCAATCCCTATAAAAACTGACAACCCAGTACCCTGGGGCGTCTTTCCTTCTGAGCTGGCCCACACTCAGTCTGTGGAATGTGTTTCTCTCTAAATAAATCCACTTCTTACCTACCACTTTGTCACTGAATTCTTCTATGATGAGACAATCATGAACCTGAACCTCGTTAGGTCCTGAGACCAGGTGTGATCTCAGTTAAAAGTCTGCGGTGGGTTCAAAGCCCAATCTGAGTTACAGGGTTTCATTTCCTTTGTGAGGTGGAGCCTAATTTCCCTCTCCTTGAGGATGGATTTAATAAGTTGCTTCTAACCAACAGTCTAAAGCAGAAGTTGTGGAGATGAAAGTCAGAAAAAGGCCCCGTGGTGCTCTCCCCATCATGAGTGCCCATCTTTCACTCTAGGGAGGACAGCTGAAATGGGTCGGGACACTCAGGCAGCCCCGCGAAGCCCACATTCTGATGAACTGAGGCCTCTGCCAGCAGTCATCGGAGGAAACCATTTTGGAAGTGGAGCCTCTAATTGTGGTCAGCTCATCAGATGACTTCTCAGGAAGTTGCAGCTCTGGCTGACAGCTTCACTGCAACCCCTTGAGATCTCTTGAGCCAGAAGCTCCTAGCTAAGCTGTTCCCAGATTGCTGATGGAAATTGTGTGAGATAATAAATATGTGTTGTTTCAAGATGCTAAGTTTTGTTTGTGTAATTCGTCATGCTTCAGTTGATAATATAACTGAAGGGGCTTCGCTGGTGATTTAGCCTGAATCTGCCTGAAATGCAGGTTCAGGAAACTTAGCCTGAATCTGCCTGAAAGGCAGGAGATGCAGGTTCAATCCCAGAGTTGGGAAGATCCCCTGGAGAAGGAAATGGCAACCCACCCCAGTGTTCTTTCCTGGGAAATCCCATGGACAGAAGAATCTGGTGGCTATAGTCCATGGGTTACAAAGAGTCAGACATGGGCTGAGCAACTTTCACTTACAAGCTTACTTTTCCAGGCTTTAATACTTACAGTGTTCTTGCCGTTGTTTATTACTGTATATTGTGTTTTCCTTGAACTGTACCAGCAGTGGACCTTTAATCCCCAGTTGTATGAAATGACCCAGCCCCTATCAAAGTTGATTGAATCAGAGGTTCAACCTTGATTCAAACTAGAACAACCTGAGATTCATTTGTAAGAATTAAGAACTGGGTCTGGGTTGAAGTATTCTCTTAAATGGAGGATAGGTTGGTACATGTTGTCAGCCACATTTTCTTCCATATCTACCTGCAAAGCACAGAAATCGCGCCTGAAGGGAGAGAGAGAAGTAGAGAAGACAACTCCATACCATGACCTGTAATTTTGTAATAAATTGTCAATTTCCTCATATCATGGAAGCTGGTTACACGTGAATCTTTCTGCAACCAAAAGGACCTGTCACACTATTCATGTTCATGATTTTATAATTTAGATATACTAACATTAAAAATGATTCAAACTTTGTCTATTGCTATGATAATAAGGTTTTAATAGCAAAGCATCTATTCTCTTGCACTTTAAATGATTTTCTTTTTCCTAAATTGAATAACTTTCCAGAGAAATGGCATTAGTGAAAGAATTTATAAACAACATCTGTCTAGCTCATGTTATTGGTTATTTGTGTAAAAATTTGTCTTATTACTCACACAAGATAATTTTTTTACCCTTTGGAAAAGAATAATCTATGATTTCCTGTAAGTAAAAGAGCCAGGGAAATTTTTTTTATTTTGATCTAAGTTGTTTCTTCACTTATAATTATACCTACTATTGTCCCATTCAGCCAAGAAAAGTGTGACTTGGTGTAAAGCTTTAGAATAATTTAGATTAAAAAAAAGTTTCAACAGCAACAATTTGTTATTGTTGCTTAGCTGCTAAATTGTGTCCATCTCTGCCAATCCAGGGACTGCAGCTTGCCAGGCTTCCTTGCCCTTCACTATCTCCTGGAATTTGCTCAAACTCATGTTCACTGAGTAGGTGATGCCATCCAACCATCTTATCCTCTGTCACCCTCTTCTCCTCCTGCCCTCAATCTTTCCCAGCATCAGGGTCTTTTGCAATGAGTTCAGCTATTCACATCAGGTGGCCAAAGTATTGGAGCTTCAGCTTCAGCATCAGTCCTACCAATGACTATTCCGGGTTGATTTCCTTGCTGTCCAAGGGACTCTCAAGAGTCTTCTCCAGCACCAACAGAAAGTCAATTTAAATCAGAAGAATTGTTAAACTCCCATAAGTCATTGAAGAGATACAGATGAAGAAATTAATAAGATAAACCTAAACAAAGTTTGAAAAAGTGTAACATGCTCTAGAAAGAAAAGGTAACATTATTATAATTAAGTCAAGTAGGAACTTTTTTTTTAAGTTGGAACTTTTTAACTTTACTGTATATGATTAATTTGATGGCTACAGGCAAAGGCTAAGAAATCCCACAGTATCGCCCTCTATTTATTTTCCCGTCAGTGTTTGGATGGTTTTGAATTCCAGAATTGCTGTGAGGTCTTTTCATTTTGTTTTCTTTTTTTTTTTATTCCTTTTGTTTCCGGTGAGGAGAAATATCTGGTTTCGTAGTGACGTCTGCTGTAAGAGATTGTTTTTCAGAATATTTCAACTCATCTTTGGGTCACTGACCTCAGGTCTGAAAATTGCAAGATGTTTCCTCATGCAGCTTGCTCTTTGGAGCACTTGTGTTTCATAACTAGTTTCTACCTCCAGGCATTCTATTCCGGCACTAAGGATTTACCTTTTCATCTCAGGGGATTTTGAAAGAGTGTAAACTTGTATCAGAGTATCAAGCATTATTGTGTGTGTCTTTTATGAAAACCTGTAAGTTCTTATTTCAGCTCCTCTCTTCTTTAGAATTTTCATCATAGCCATTTTTATTGCTTCTTACTCTTAGTATTAATAGTTTCCTACGGTGGCTGGTGATTCTATTGGCTTATTTCTCCCTTATTTTTTTCATTGCTTGCAAACATTGAAGGGATCAACACAACTGAAGCAAGGATATCAGCTTTGAAAATGTTTGATTCTTCCCTGGAACTTGAAATACAGTGGGAAGGGTTGGCAGGGAGCAACTTACTAGGACTGTGCAAAGAAAAGCTCTGGGTGAGTCAAGATGATAGTGCCAGAGAGTGAAGACAGAGAGGGCAACACGGAGGCTGGGATGGTAAGAGGAGGGTGTACATAAAACACATGCCTGAAATAAGGGTTGGTCACCTGAGATGTTACATACATGGAAAAAATGGAAAGGCTGTCTGTGTGGTACAGGCTCTTGGTGCTTATGTATATGTGCTCCTTCATAGTGCTCCAGTTCAACGTATTTCCTGGCCCCGCTTGTATCAGTCATGTGACTGAGCTCTGGCCAATGAACTTCTAGTGCTGATCATGATATATTTCAAGTAGATTTCCACTCTCTCTCTCTTTTTCCCAGGCCACTCTGCTAAAAATGAAGGGTTCCAAGGGTCTGAAGTATGCAACCACAGGAGAGAAGGAACTGGGACTCCTGAGTCACTGTTTGGAGGGGAGGTATATTAAATTTTGCAAAACAACAAATAAAGTATGTCACTGAAAGTTGCTATTTGTTTCTTACAGTAGCTAGCATCAGTTATCCCGACTGACATAGTATCTCTTTGGTTATGATATCGTCTTTGATATTGTTACAGTAAGAGAATAAAAGAAGGAATAAAGAAGCAGGAAAAATATTACTCAGAGAGAGAAGACTCAGAATATTCTCTACAGAGAGTACAGAGAGAATCCTCTGAGAGAATACCCAGCTCAAAGGGGTGGGTGGGATGAAGGGCAGAAAACAGATGGCATTTGGGCATGGAGGGCCTCTAGAGATGGAAAGCATTCTGTGGATGTACTGATCTAACTTCAGAACTGAGCAGGACACCTCTCAATGGACCTCCATTTGTGTCAAAGTAGACTGGTATATTTTTAATAACTATAATTAAAGGAATATCTATTTCATACAACTGTAAATGAAACACAATATATTGTGTTTAAAAATACAAGACAGAAAAAAAATCAAAGTGCTATAAAGTGCTTAAATATAAAATTTTTTTTTAAATGCTGAGGTTTGCTACATGGATTTCAAAATAGGAGAGACCAGAAACTCTGAGCTTGCTGAGTGGAAGGTGCTGTGAGGATGAGAACTGTATATAGAGAATGTCTGGATTGTGTGCAATTAAATACAAAGCATACTGAGCCTGGGAGCCCAGAGAAAGGGGCTGGAGAGGACCAGTTTTTCCCTTTGCTTTTTAGTAAATACAGTGACTTAAAAGTCAGTTTCTATGCAACAAAAGAAATATTTAGTGATCAGATTTGGAACAGTTATTTGAAATTTCCAAACATCTGAAGTGTAAAAAATTAGAACTAACATTTCCTTTGAAATATAGCAGGGTGTTTTTTTTTTTTTTTTTCCCTGAAACAGGGAAGAAATCCAAACATCTGAAATAATACCCCAAATGTTCACTCTTCAGTGATTAACCACCAAATATATGTCATTATCTTTAAAGTATGCTAACATTGTGGCACCCACTGATTGAGATAAAAACACTCCTTTGTTCCGTCTATAAACTGCCAGTCACAGACCTTTCCTGCAGCTTGGGACTTTCCTTTCCTTTTCCCCCTTCTTTTCCACACCAGAATTTGAGATTTCCTTAGCCTGAGTGGGCGGTCTACGAGTTTCTTTTTGTTGCTGTTGTTCTTTTTAAAAACTTCAAAATTTTGTTTTGGAGTATAGCCAATTCACAAATAATGTTGTGATAGTTTCAGATGAACAGAGGAGGGACTCAACCATACATACACATACATGTATCCATCCTCCCCCAAACTCCCTTCCCACCCAGACTGCCACATAACATTGAGCAGAGTTCCCTGTGCTGTACAGTGGGATCTTGTTGGTTATTTGCTTTAAATAAAGCAGTCTGTACACGTCCATCCCAAACTCCCTAACTATCCCTTCCTTCATCCTTTTCCCCTGCCCCCCACAACCATAAATCCATTTTCTAAGCCTCTGAGTCTTTTTCAATTTTATTAGTAAGTTCATTTGTATCATTTTTTTTTCTTAGATTCCATATATAAGGGATGTCATATGATATTTCTCTTTCTCTGCCTGACTTAGGAAGTCTAAGAGTTTCTGATTAGAGATCCCCAAAGCTCTAATGCCCATGACTCCAGTGGTCTGTGGCTCATGGTGGTCTCTCTGAGTTAGTTACTGTGATCACCTAGAGCATCTATGGTGGCGGTGGTGGTTTAGTCGCTAAGTCGTGTGTGACTCTTTGCAACCCCATGGACTGTAGCCCGCCAGGCTCCTCTGTCCATGGGATTTTCCAGGCAAGCATACTGGAGAGGAATGCCATTTCCTTCTCCAGGGGATCTTCCCGACCCAGGAATCGAACCTGGGTCTTCTGCCTTGCAGGCAGATTCTTTACTGACTTAGCTATGAGGGAAGCAGCTATGAGGCAGATTATAAAATCATGTCATATCACCCAAGGAACAGGGTGTTTGGGGTCCTTAAACTCTAAAAATCTCACCACCCGAGGTAGCGGTGGGTGTGGAAGGGAGAAGTAGGTAGAGCATGGAAGAGTTTTATACTGTGTATGATTTAATAGTGATGGATTACATCATTACATATTTATCCAAACCCAGAGAATTACAACATCAAGAGTGAACCCTAAGGTAAATTCTGGATATTGAATGGTTATGATGCATCAGTGTAGGTTCATCAGTCCTAACAAATGTACCATTTTGGGGAATGTTGATAATGGTGGAGGCAATGCAAGTGTCAGGGCAGATGGTATATGGGAAATCTCTGTTCTTTCCTCTCAATTTTACTGTAAACCTAAAACTGCTCTTAAAATTTGTCTTTAAAAAGATCTCACTAGCTGTGATTGTTTCACTAGAAATTGAGAAAAAAAAATGAGGTGTCTTAAACACCACCTGTGCTAAATTCAGGGCTGAAATAATTTCTAAAAAGCTATATACTTTTTTTTCTGATTTCAAAGATGTTCTTCGTAGAAAACTTGAAAAATACACAAAAACCAGAGAAAATCTCTGAATACTATTAACTTGCTATATACATATTATGTGTGCATTTATGTGTCTGTGAAGATATATGTAAAAATATACTTATATTGTAAATGTAATATATGAATGTATATGTTATATATTTACATAAATATAATATGTAAATATAATTTCATATTTATATATTTTCCTATTGAGGAACTTTATTATATATAACTTTGTCAACTATAAACTTAAGAACAGTTTTCTTATTTATTCATTAATGTTTTTAAGACACTCTAAAAGTGACTTCACAAGAGTTTTCTTCCAATACTTATTTCATTCTCCCCAAAATTTGTACCATAGAAGGGCATGTATACTGAATAAATTTCTAATCTTACCACTGTTACACTTTTCCTTAAAACAAATGATATTCTCTGCTTTGAAATGAATTTTTTAGAATTATTAGGGAAAACTGTGAACTCCAAATCATCAGCATCATCAAAAGGAAGCTTATAAAATCTTTCTTTATGTGTACTTCTCCACATGCTGTGAGCATACATACCGCCATGGTGGTCACTGTAGAGGCCGTATTTTTGAAAATCTACCTATTTGGAAATAAATAGTTTGTGCCATTGTCTATGATTCTTTTACAGTCCTTGAAGGGTCAGTTATTGCCTGAGGGGAGTCAGGGGTCTCTTTGCTTTTCCCATAAAGAAAGTGATAAACGATAAACCATTTTAATGGCTTCCTATTTCATTGGAAACCTTGGCAGTGTCAAAATCTATTTATAAAGAATGCTCACATAAGTCACTTGTAAGTATGTGATGACACGCTGAGCTTAATTTTTACTCTGCCTTGAAGCAGGCAGAGTGTGAGCAATTCCCCACTATGCCTCACATGACAGCTTAGTCCTAAAAGAGAAAGCAACCGTTGTGGATTCCAAGAGCCATATAGGGCCTTGGTTTCTACAGATGGTACCACATGACAACTGGAATTGAGCTGATGAAGTGTATGAAATTTACTATATGTCTGATGGGCATTTTTCCAGTCTTAAGGTCTTGGTCTTCAGAGACTTTGCTCCAGAGAAGGTGTGGAGGCAGAGAGTGGAACAAATCACTGAGGTTAAAAGGCTTGTCATCTTTAGAGAGTTTCTAGTTTGTGGTTTCAGTTATTTATTGTCCTCTAAATCCTGCAAAGACTGGTTGTCCTCCAAGGAGAGCAAAATCAAATAGTTTAAATGCCTGTAAGTGAAGGAATCTTTTCATTCCAAATGGACAACCTTGTATTCTATAGTATTTGAGCAATATACAAAATCCTCTGAACTTTGCCCATAAAATTCTATTGGTTGGATGAGAAAGGAGTATATAATCTCCAGAAAAGTATGCAGTTGTATGTGGTTTAATAGAAAATATAAACTACTCTCTTTGTCAAAATGAAGCAGCATCTGAGTTTACTTACATGGATCACAGCATGCTAAATCCAATAGAGTTTCAGAAAATGTTAGGTGTTTGCAAAAGAAGCTTTTCAGAATAATCATTTAGTGAATAATTCTGTTTCTCAGTAAGACCACCTTTAAATAAAATAGGCAGACATTAGTTTAGAGTTGTACCATTTTCCAACTTTTTAGTAAATCTTTTGTGTTCCAAATTTGTCAAGTATTTTACAATGCTTGACTTTGTATTGCAAAAGAAATAAAATCTATCTCACCTATAAAGCATGTTCAGTTCTTGATTTATTTCTAATAACTGCATCCACTTGTGACAAGTGAAAAAACACAGTTCTCCACCTGACTGAGATTCATTCCTTTTGTTGTGTGGTCTTAACGTTTTCATCCATTCCTTTTATTGTTTGCTTCATTATGAAAATCCAGTATATTGTTATATTACATTTTTCTTTAGTTGTATAGAATTGGTTGTATTTATTTGTATAAGTTCCTTTCATATCCAGGAAAGTAATTTCCTTATAGGATTTTCTAGCCCTTGGCAAGCAGAGAGTCTTCTAGTGTGAATGTCATAAGGGAACTGATCACTGTGTAAATAAAGTATTCTTAAACTTACCATGAACAGTTGTTTATATTTGGTAACTTAACCCTTAACAACTATATTTTACTATCTAAAGTTTTTAGGTTTTGCATATATGTGTGTGTATGTGAGAGAAAGGGAAAGACAAAGATGAAGAAGAGGAAGAAGGAGAAGGAGAAAGGGGGGGGCAGTATCACAAAACCTCCTCCTTTGTGATACGAGAGAGCCAAAAGGTTCATCCCATCTCCCCTCTTATCTATACCTTTGTTTGTTGTTATTGTTAGTTAGTTGCTCAGTTTTGTCTGGCTCTTGTGATCCCATGGACTGCAGCCCCCCAGGCTCCTCTGTCCATGGGATTTTTCTGGGCAAGGTTATGAGGGTGGGTTGCCATTTCCTTCTCCAGGGCATCTTTCAACCCAGGGATCGAACCCACATTTCTGCATCTTGCGTTACAAGTGGATTATTTACCACTGAGCCACCAGGGAAGCCCCCGTCTACATCTTATGCCAAAATAATCACCCATATACAGGAAAAAAAAAACCTTTCCTGTCTTTGCCAAGACCACAAATTGCATGGAGAACACTTACAGTTGAGTGTCTTTCTTAGTTAGTTAGTTAAGTCGCTCAGTTGTGTCCGACTCTTTGCGACCCCATGAATTGCAGCATGCTAGGCCTCCCTGTCCATTACCAACTCCTGGAGTTTACTCAAACTCATGTTCATCGAGTCAGTGATTCCATCCAGCCATCTCATCCTCTGTCATCCCCTTTTCCCCCTGCCCCCAATCCCTCCCAGCATCAGGGTCTTTTCCAATGAGTCAACTCTTTGCATGAGGTGGCCAAAGTACTGGAGTTTCAGCTTCAGCATCAGTCCTTCCAATGAACACCCAGGACTGATCTCCTTCAGGATGGACTGGTTGGATCTCCTTGTCCAAGGGACTCTCAAGAGTCTTCTTCAACACCACAGTTCAAAGGCATCAATTCTTCAGCGCTCAGCTTTCTTCACAATCCAACTCTCAGATCCATACATGACCACTGGAAAAACCATAGACTAGATGGACCTTTGTTGGCAGAGTAATGTCTCTGCTTTTTAATATGCTATCTAGGTTGGTCATAACTTTTCTTCCAAGGAGTAAGCGTCTTTTAACTTCATGACTGCAATCACCATCTGCAGTGATTTTGGAGCCCCCCAAAATTAAGTCTGACACTGTTTCCACTGTCTCCCCATCTATTTCCCATGAAGTGATGGGACCAGATGCCATGATCTTTGTTTTCTGAATGTCGAGCTTTAAGCCAACTTTTTCACTCTCCTCTTTCACTTTCATCAAGAGGCTTTTTATTTCCTCTTCACCTTCTGCCATAAGGGTGGTTGGTGTCAGCTGCATATCTGAGTATATTGATATTTCTCTCAGCAATCTTGATTCCAGCTTGTGCTTCCTCCAGCCCAGCGTTTCTCATGATGTACTCTGCATATAAGTTAAACAACCAGGGTGACAATATACAGCCTTGATGTACTCCTTTTCCTATTTGGAACCAGTCTGTCGTTCCATGTCCAGTTCCAACTGTTGCTTCCTGACCTGCATATACGTTTCTCAAGAGGCAGGTCAGGTGGTCTGGTTCTATCTTATTTACATTGAAAACGCGTTTACTTTGTTGGTGACAATACCGGAAGGGAGAAAATACCAACTGCTTCCTGTTTCCCTGAAGGCAGTAGCAGAGCAGGTATTCGTTAAATACGAGTTTCTAAAAATCCAGTGTTGATTATATAACCTGTATTTCAACGCTCAGTGGGGAGGAGATAGGTGGGAATTTTGTGAGGAAAAAAATTATCTGGTATTGCCAGCTACTAACCGGAAGTGACGTGAGGTGAGAAGAATATGCTGACCATGTGGGTCCATCACTTGTTCTGACCGGGATCAGCACTCAGAAATGGACCTTTCTGGCTCTGAACATCCCCAACCACAAGAGGCACAAATGCAGGTGCTGACCTGGGGCCGGTGGAGATGGGGAGGTGAGAGATTCTCTCTCTGGACTGCGGAGCTCCAACCTCAATCTGTTCTCTGTGGACAGAGGACTTGGCGGTGAAGGTTACCACGACTGAATATTCTAACAGGGCATCTAATCCAGTCGCTATTCCCATCTCAGGGTCAACATCTCTGTTATGGAGCAACTGCAACAGTTCAGAGCTGCTCTCAGCCTTAAACAAACCCTGATGATCAGATAAAAACACCAAGAGAAACCTACCGTTTACCGCTCCGTCCTCCCTGTCTGGCTCCGCCTGGTCTCTGATCCATGCCTTGTCACCTGAGTCTTTAGACCATCTCCAGCAGGTGAATTATTATCATCTGCGGACTGAGGCGAACTGACTGAACATCACACATCTCTTCTTTTTTTGCCTGTTTCTCTTGTGATGAGCAGGCAGATGCGCTTCATCTTAATATAAGCCAAACTTTGATCAGAATCCTTACTTTTGTTTTGCTTTTTTAAAATTGAAGTATAGTTGATTTACAATGTTGTGCCAATCTCTGTTGTAGAGCCAAGTGAACCAGTTATACACATTTACACATTCTCTATTATTTTCCACTGAATATAGTTCCCTGTGCTATACATTGGGACTTTATTGTTTATCCTTCAGAACCCTTATTTATAATCAAACTTTCTCACATAGTGTGAAAAATGTGATGTAATTTAAGTACTTTATTTTAATATAAAATTTCAGAGATTCTCTCTCATATAAAACAAGCATGCCTGTATGAGGAAAAGGGGAAATGGTCAACAGAAAGACAAAGGGTAAAGATCCGAAACCTTTCCTACTATGCAAGCAGTCTTACACGGTAAGACAGAAAGGGAGATTTTGTAGAATTAAACAAATGTGTTTTCTCTCTTTCAAAATGGTTTAGGGAGATGTGAGGGAGTTTCAAAAGGGAGGGGATATATGTATACCTATCTATGGCTGATTCATGTTGAGGTTTGACTGAAAGCAGCAAAGTTCTTTAAAGCAATTATCCTTCAATAAAAAATAAATTAATTTTAAAAAGTTTTATACTGTTCTAGCTTATAGAGTTTTAAAATACTTGGACTGAAGATATATCCAAAGAAAATCTGTTCCTCTTTCTGTTCATCTTTCCAATCTGGCAATTCTGCTGTATATTCTATAGCTTCTACACAGGCAAACTGTGATTTTTTAGCAATTTATCAATTATTTTTGACTGACTCTAAAATGTTTATTTAAAAAATTTGTTGCTTCTTCAAACATATTTTTGATCCTTTGCCAGAAAGAAAGTCTCTACTCCACAGTTCAGTCTTTATCTTGGAGAATGACAGGAAACAATGACTTTTGATCCATAATCTTTTGGGTTGTCTTGAGAAATCACAAAGTGGCTGAATATGGGAGGTCTTGACTCTTATCCGTAATTAGTTCCTAACAGCACTGAGTAGAGACATGGCTCAGTTATGAAGATGATAGTGTGTTCTGAGCTTGGACACTAACAATTAATCTAATAGACAATGACTTCTTAGCTTCAGAGTACAATTAGTCTTATTCCCTTGGCTCACTAAGATTAGAAATTATACGTTATCTAGGTTTGAGTGTTACAATGCAGACTGTTATTTCAAATATATTTAGTACAGGCATAATGAATGAACCATGAAATGACATATACATACTTCTTTGACTTCCTACTGTGGAACCAGATAAGTATGAGAAAGACTGCAGATTATAACCCTTTGGTTTCAAAATATTCATGCATATGTAATTTCCCACACAAAGCCCTTATGACGAGCAGGTCATGGAATAATAATGAGATGTGAGGAGTAAATATCACCTCTTGCTGTCTATTTACTTTCGGTTTGGCCTCCTTCTTGCCCAGTAATCCTTAAAAAAAAAACAACTATCCTAGTTTGAAACTTACATAGACTACTGCCAAAATGAAAATAACAAGTTTTTCATAGGTCTTCGGTGGTTTTCAAGACTCCATGGATGACTAGGAAGCAGAATGAATTACATATATATAATTCAACGAATTATAGCTTTGGAAATGAAAGCTGCTGGTAATGTGGAGATGATATGGCATCTGGTTTGTGCAATAATCGCCATTCATTTGGATTCTTAAAGGCAAAACATCTGTAACTAAAATTATAAGAAATCAACAAAGATTATACTCTAATTAGCTATCCTAGTAGGATAGAGATTTTTTTTTTTTTTTTTTTTGGTTGGACAAATACTTATTGGTCATCACTTTTGTTCCAGACATTGTGCTAGGTGCTTAGGAAACCAAAACAAAATAGGACATAGTTCTTACTCTTCAGGAGCTTATGGTCACATGTGTGTTTCTTTTTGGGGGTTCTGCAGATGTCATTAGGGGCTCTGTGAGAGGTGAACTAGGAGTTCCAGAAGACACTGGAAAACATTTAAAAAATTGTTTGAACTTCCTTCTCCATGCAATGCTAACATTTGCAGTGGAGAACAGTGATCAGTCTTGTAAACAATTTTACATATTGTCTTATTTTATTGGGGTAAGGACACTGAACATGTGTTCTACCCTTCTGACAAAATTTTAAATGTATATGACAGTGTTGTTGCCTGTACGTACAATATTGAAGAGCAGATCTCTAGAGCTTACTCATCTTGTTAACTGAAGCTTTATGTCCACGGACTAGTAACTCCCCATTTCTCCCTGCCTTCAGCCCCAGGAAACCACCATTCCACATTTTGATTCTACAAATTTGACTATTTTAGATACCTTATAAATGGAATCATGAAGAATTTGTTTTTCTGTCACCTATCAAGAAAGTGAAAAGGCAACCAGTGGAATGGGAGAAAATATTATAAACCACATATCTGGTAAGAAATTAATCTTAAAAATATATGAGAATTCTATAACTTAACAGGAAAATAACTAATTACCTAATTTAAAAATGGGCTAAGGACTTAAAAATACATTTCTCCAAAGAAGACATACAAATGGCCAACAGGTATATGCAAAACGCTCAATGTCACCAGTCATCAGGAAAATGCAAATCAAGACCACAATGAAATATTACTGTAAGGATGGTTAATATGAAAAAAACAAAAAACAATGCTGGTGACTGTTAGTGGGAATGCAGAATAGCACAGCTGCTATAGAAAAAAGTATGGGGGGGTCCTCAAAAAACTTAAAAATGATCCAGCAATCTCACTGCTGGGTATCTATGAAAAAGGACTGAAATCAGTGTCTTAAAGATACCACCCACTCATGTTCATTGCAGCATTATCCATAATAGCTGAGACATGGAAACAACCCAAATGTCCATCAAGAGACAAACAGATAAAGAACATGTGGTGTACACAAACAATGAAACACCATTTAGCCTTAAAAGAAGAAGGAAATTCTGCAATACATGACCACATGGGTGAACCCTTAGGATAAGATGATCATTTAAAAGAAGAAACCACTCATTTACTACATAATACCAGTGTGCTATTAGATAGGATAGAACATTAAGGAAACGTAAAGCCCCTGGTGGTTCTTGAGTACCTTTCTAATTTGTGTTCTAACCTCTAGCATGTTTTTTATTACATGATTACTACTTCCCTCCTGTAACATGGCAAAAGTTTTCAAAATGACTTTGATGAATGAACAGACCAAGGGTATATACTCTGGGGCAGGATGATTGACATTGTCACATGCCTCATTGATCAGATTTCTAAAATATCTCTTTATCATGTATTGTAAAGTGCAATGGAAACTGTTATTATAAAGATTTTCCTTGCTTTTTTTCTCAGTTCATTTCAATTCAGTCGCTCAGTTATGTTTGACTTTTTGCAACCCCATGGACTGCAGCAAGCCAGGCTTCCCTGTCCATCACCAACTCCCAGAGTTTACCCAAACTCATGTCCATCGAGTTGGTGATGCCACTCAACCATCTCATCCTCTGTTGTCCCCTTCTCCTCCTGCCTTCAATTTTCCCCAGCATCAGGGTCCTTTCCAATAAGTCAGTTCTTCATATCAGGTGGCCAAAGTATTGGAGTTTCAACTTCAGCATCAGTCCTTCCAATGAATATTCAGGACTGATTTCCTTTAGGATGGACTGGTTGGATCTCCTTGCAGTCCAAGGGACTCTCAAGAGTCTTTCCCAATACTCCAGTTCAAAAGCATCAATTCTTCAGTGCTCAGAAGCTTTGACTTCTCAGAATTCTTTTATTCTTTTTTAAATCTCTCTTTCCCTTCCTTCCTTTGTTTTTCTTTCTTGTGAGTATATATACACCCTTATCTTTGAAATTGTTGTTTTTGTCACTAAGTCGTGTCTCTTTTGTGACCTCATGGACTGTAGCCCACCAGGCTCCTCTGTCCATGGGATTTCCCAGGCAAGAATACTGGAGTGGGTTGCCATTTCCTTCTCCAGGGATCTCCCTAACCCAGGGATCAAAACCGCTTCTCCTGCATTTCAGGCAGATTCTTTACCACTGAGTCACCAGGAAAGACTTACCTTTACAATAAGTATAATCAAATAAGGTAATGTTGAAATTATGTGCATTGTCTTTCCCCTTCTTCTTGTTATAAAACATTCCTGAATTTAAAAAATATATTAAATTTATGATTTTGCTCATAAGACTCCTAAAGGCTAATCACAGTAAAAAGCATAGTTTACTTTGTTGGATCCCTGGGTTGGGAAGATCCCCTGGAGAAGGGAAAAGCTACCCACTCCAGTATTCTGGTCTGGAGAATTTCAGGAACTGTATAGTCCATGGGGTCTCAAAGAGTCGGACACGACTGAGTGACTTTCACTTCACTCACCTTGTTGGAATCATTTTATTTGTTAGAAAACAATGAGTACTTATCTTTCTCACTGGACTAATATACCATTTCATGCTCTGAAACTGCTAGCAATTTCCTTGAGCTGAGTCTCTTCTAGGGGTTCAGCTCTAACCTCGGGGCTCATCAGTTCAATTCAGTTCAGTCGCTCAGTCATGTCTGACTCTTTGTGACCCCATGAATCGCAGCACACCAGGTCTCCCTGTCCATCACCAACTCCTGGAGTTCACTCAAACCCATGTCCATCGAGTCGGTGATGCCAACCAGCCATCTCATCCTCTGTCGTCCCCTTCTCCTGCCCCCAATCCATCCCAGCATCAGGATCTTTTCCAATGAGTCAACTCTTTGCATGAGCTCATAGCACTGCCTAAATTGTTGTGTCCCAATGCTGAATCTCTGGAGGGGTAGGCTGGGAACTGAAATGAAGCATCCCATAGTACTCCTGCTGACTTGTTTAAAAAAACAAAAAAGTACAACATGAGCCTCTGAGTATCTTACCTGGGGCACATGGAGGACTATAGCCCAGGAGACAGCATTTCAGATAGCTCTGAGAAACTGCTGCAAAGATGCAGGGAGGAAGGTAAGCATATTGTGATTTTGTTGAAGGGAGAATACATGCAATCAAGCACATATTTTTTTGCAGAAAGTTTCTGCTAGTCACGTGAAGCAGCTGTCACCAGGAAGGATTTTAGTACTTTTCTAGATATGAGGAGATACAAGAATTGGGCTCATAAAATCAGCTCCTGAAAATATCTTATCTGAGGACCTGCTTTGCCAGTTTTTCCTGGAGCACAGAGTGCCTCATTTCTGCTCTCCACCCTGAACTCCTTTCAAGGGGTGTGAAAATCAGCAGCTACAGCAGCATATGATTTAATTCTTGTAGAGGTAGATGGCAAGTGCCCATGGAAAGTGCCAATTTGTAGCTGACACTCCCAAGGACCATGACAACAGTGTTTGATAACTGCATCCCACTGTTACAGATGATGGGAAACAAGGTTAATCTCCGTTTGCTCCTTTTCCTGAAACCATGTAAGTTTCTTAAGTAAAATATTTAAATTCAGGTGGTTGCTAAACTTGTCAGGTTGATATGAATACAGACCACAAGAGAAATAATGTTTCCCCCCTCCTCAGGACTATTATTTCTCAAAAATACTGCACATGTATTCCTCATATGAGCTAGCTGGTATGGATTATAGTTTAATTAAGCATCTGGGGTTTTCTAAATTTTTGCAAAGGTGATTTTGGTTTTCTATTATAGTGTTGAAATTATTATAAGAAAAGAATTTGGGTAGGTGAGATGTATTGAATAATAACATCAGAGTACCAACTCAGTCTTATGAAAATCACTCACCTCTATTTCACTAGTTGGTCAATGAAACTAGAAGAGATTCAAGGTAATGGAAGAGTTCCGAGCCTCTGTCCCTTGGTCCATTCTTTAAATGTTACAGGCAATGTGGTCCCCTGACTTACATCCTCCTAGAGCAGTCCTGGAGAGCTGGGTCGTGCCATTAATAAAAACCACATGAAACACAGGATTTCCCTTGTTGCATTCTCTGTGCCTATTAAGGTCAGGCTGCCTGGAGGTGATCCATTCTGTCACCCAGCTGCTTTGAAAATTCAACATTCTCTTCTCTGATTGAGATCTACCCTCAAACAGATCTACCCGGGGCACTTAAGCTAAACTCAAAGTGGATCTCAAGTGCTGGTAAATACAAGACCAAGTTGTTTGGGAGCTACGTTCCTGAACGGCATTTTTTTTTTCCCCAGTCACAGCCCCATTACATGTTTAAACTTCTCTGGTCAGATTTAGGAACCATGGAAGTACTAATTAAACCCAAAAACACCTCAAGAGATCGAAAACCAACTCAAAGATCCAGTTCCAGGGTGAAATGCTTTCTGTGTTTTGCTTACTAAGATTTTCACTTGCCTGTTCTCCCCTCTTAGTTGAATTCTCCTGGCTCTATTGCTACTCCATATCTCAAGTGCATACCTTGTTGGCGGCGGCTGCTGCTGCTCTTTAGCCCCCTGAGAAGTCCCATACCTGTCTGCACTTGCATCCAAATTAGGAAAATCCTCTTTAAAAAAAAAAATTCTAAAAAAAGTTGAGAAAGAACTAAAGCAACAAGAAACACAAATTTTAAATAATCACAAAAATGCAGAAGCAGACACATTTCCTAAAGAAACTAAATTAGATGTCTACTGACAGAGGGAAGAACTATCAAGGCGATGGGGTGAATACAGAGTTTCTGAGGGTGAGAAAAATGTTTTTAACATGGTGAGTGTAATTAATATCACTGAATTTAAAAACCACAATTAAAAATGGCTAAAATGGCAAATTTTGGTGTTACACATATTTTACAACAATTAAAAAAAAAACAAACAGATGGGAACTGTGTAACACAAGGAACTCTACTCAATGCTCTGTCATGACCTAAATGGAAAAGAAATCTAAAGAAGGGGGAATATATGTATACATATAACTGATTCTCTCTCTTATACAGCAGAAATTAAGATGGTAAAGCAACTATACTCCAACAAAAAGGAAAAACCCCAACAATGTCATATAGTCAGCTACTACTGAATTGCACATTTTAAATGAGTGAGTTGTACTGAATGTCAATATCTTAATAATTATAATAATCTTAATAATCTATCTTAATAAATCTATTTTTTTAAATGTCATGGAGGAGTATCAAACCTGGAAAAGAAAGATCACAAAGTGTCACACTTCTAGTCTTTGAATTTTCAAGACTATGATTTAATTTGCTTCCTCCTATGTCCTTCCCTGGCTGACGTCCCGTTTTATTCTACACTGAGAGGAAACTGAATGGCAAAACATTGCCGCTGTGGCAATATGAAGCTTATTTGTTTTAGCACTGTAGTTTCTCAAAATCTTGCCTTTCCTTTTAATATTCAAAGAATCATGCTGATCAGTGGCAGGAGGTTCCTCTGATTCTTTAGTGAGATGGCATTTTGGATAACAATAGAAACTCAGTGAGCTGAAGTAAGAAAGCTGTCCCTGATTGATTGTGGTTTTGGCCAGATTATTCCAAATTCTGACAACAAGTAGAAATGAAAATAGATATTGATAATTGCCTTTGTTATTCATCATGGTGGAGTTATAATCCTTTTAGGAACTTTAAAAATGCTGACAATAAACTAACTTCACCTTAAGTGACAAATAAGAATCGAATTATCTGCCAAAAAATGTTACAGTAATTATGACTCATGGATTCCACACCATGAAATCTCACATTTCTTCAATCACCATCTAAGCCTCAAATTCATTAAAGCCTATTAACATTTCTAAAATGGTTATTACCCATTTCAACATTTTCATGCTAAATATTTATTTTATAACCAATTTCCTCAATTGCTTCTACCCTATTTTGGAAGACACTACAGTGCAATGCTGTAGATTGAGACAGATAACAAATTTATTTGTCATTTAATGTATATTTCAATTGTATTACCACCATTTCTAAACGTCCTAAAAAGGACTGTAACTGTGTCAATGATATTTTTGTTTTTTATGCTGTTTGATTTTGTTGTTCAGTTTTTGTTTCCTGTGCAGCTAAAAAGACAATAGATTGATCAAAACTCAATATAATAAGAGATGGAAGTAGGGGAGTACCAACAGGAAGAAGAAAGCAGAGGCATTTTATAATTAATCAAGATCAATACTGCCACCTCAGGCTTTATAAAAAATAAAGCCATTTTTCACAGTGATTATAGAACACTTGAGTGTTTTAATTAGGGCTTTAAGGGAAATTATTAACAACAAAGTTTCCCTTAGGTGGGTTTTTTTTTTTCAATTTTAATTTTTTCTTAAAATGACTAATGATTTTTTCCCAAATACTTAAGAATTCAAAAATAAAAGGCCCACAAGTCTTTCTTATAACAAACTTGTTCTGTTCTTAAAGGATTCTTCTGGAACTATAGTCAATGAAATCATCTTGAACACAATAGTGTTTGTTCTAGGACAGACTTTCTGATTTCTCATTCCAAGACAAAGACTGAAAAATCCAAACCAAGAAATAACTTCTCCCAAACTCTGCACTGTTTGGATGATCCTCTTCTTAGCTGTGTTAAAATGCTTGGTGAAGTTATTTTTAACTGGGAACAGAACATTCATTCTGGAAGATGTTCAGTTCCCTAATTTTATAATGAGCAGAAATAAATACTTTTGATGAAAGACTATGTAAACTACAGTACTCCGTCAATACTTGGGTGCAAAATCAGCAGACAATACATTTTATGGCTTTTAGGAATGACGGTGGGGTCTTAAATCTGGATCATCTGTATCAATGTGGGGAGAAACAGGGTGATGGACACTGTCTAGACAGAGTTTGCTTCTTTGCTTGGGCACAATATTTTCTCATAAATAATGAGCTTGGGTGATGCCAAGTGGATTCTATGGTTTTTATTGATTGTTATTACTTTTATTAAACAATGTTAGCATTATTAAAAAAACAACGAATACCCTTGGAATATGTACATTCTATTAACTGATACAAATCAATCCTATTAACTGATAGAAATCGATCCAGGCTTTCACTGTAAGCAGTTAATTTTCAGGTTGCACAAAGGTAAGTAATTTATATTCCGAACACAACAATCACTTCTGGGTTCAGCATCCAGTACAATTCACAGAATCCTATTATAGAACGTTTTAGCACAGAGCCAATACAAATATGAAAGTACCCTCATTCTAACGATTACTGAGGTGCTAAAGGTGGGTGTCGGCAATGGGGATCCTTCTGAGTTCCACAATTTGGGAGTCAGTCAAGGTGCCTCCGTCATGGCTGCCTTGACCGGATTCATTATCACTGACGCTGAGACCAGCACCTGCAATAAAAAAAGAATAAACACAAAACCCCCACCTATTAGTCCAGCAAATTCACGGTCAAGTTCCATTAAGTCAACACACGCCTATTTCTACTCTCTTAGTAAAAAGTGATCTACACACTTAGAATACATATTACTGACATCTAACGACTATTACACTGTATTTTAAATTCCTCTTGGTAGTTTCTGTAAGTACAGATTAATTTCTAAAGACATGGATTTGTGTTCTCAATCGTTTTTTTCTGTGTCTACATGGTTGACAGGCATAACTTACTCCAAAGAACACCATTTCTTTTTTTTTTTTACTTTATTATTATTATTTTTTCCATTTATTTTTATTAGTTGGAGGCTAATTACTTTACAACATTGCAGTGGGTTTTGTCATACATTGACATGAGTCAGCCATGGATTTACATGTATTCCCCATCCCGATCCCCCCTCCCACCTCCCTCTCTACCGGGTCCCTCTGGGTCTTCCCAGTGCACCAGCCCCAAGCACTCGTCTCATGCATCCAATCTGGGCTGGAAAAGAACACCATTTCTTAATTGGGGGTTTATTAAAGTACAAAAAAAATCAGGCAAGTTAATTAGAATTTTTCGGCAGAGGGGGCAGGATTTGCTGTTAGAAAACATATATCCTCCAACCCTACATCTACTGAACCTAGTAGGTCCCTCAGCTGACACTCGGTGTGGGCAGGGCCCTGAGAAAACCGTGCATTGACAACACGTGGTATCGTATCAGCTTCCAGAAGACACTGGCTCTGAATGACTCAGATCTGATCCCAAGATAAAAATAATTATGTAACACAGTGCCAAAAGCAGATCTGCATAGGAATCCCACAAAGCTAGCTGCTGATTGCAGATAGCGCCCAGAATCTCTGTATTGAGGAAGTGCCACTATTTACTACTTTTTTCACAACTCGGAATAATTCAGAAAACCTGACACAAAGCAAGACTAACACCTTGCTGTTTTCTTCTGTAATGTGTAAACACACAAACTCTCCCTCTCTACACACACACACACACACACACACACACACACACACACACACACACACACACAGAATAGGGATGTGGTCACAGGGTGTGCTGTTGGCTGAATCACCAGATTACAGCTCCCAGCCCCACCCCCTCTGCTGGGCACAAGACTGCAAACAAGAAGGAAAGTGAAAAACCAGTTGCCCGGGTAGCTCATACTTCCCTTTCTATCTGAGGTGTAGGAAGGGCAGTTTTGCAGAGCTGAGCTGGTAGCTATGGGAAGACAGTGGATTAGCTTCTTCTCAACCTATTTGGAGATGGAAGCAGGAGCCTGCTAAGGATCTCCTTCTAGCCAAACCCTCCCTCTTTTGGGTCTCTGCAATTCCCACCCTCTCTCTTTTAAAGACTGCTGTTGAAACCCCACTGCCTGGCTTTGCTACCGTGACACCACACTGGCCTATCTTATCCCGTGGACTCTTTTCAAAGCTCTTCTGCTTTCTTTTGCGTCTCCTCCTGCTGTTTGACCTCTGGCGGGCTTGTCTTAAGCCCAGCTTCAAGGCTGATCCATCTGACTCTGGCCTAGCTCTCTAGCCTAAATGTCTCACTAGAGCCACTGGTCACTCCCGTTCCCCACCATGTCATTAATCAGCTCTTCAGCCTAGAAGGCTCTTTCCCTGCCCCTCAACCCTTGTGCTTGGTTGCTTTCACTCTTCCTATAAATATCAACTCAGGTAGCATCTCCTGTGCTACCCATGACAACATCATGATTCTCTTTAAAAATGTCTGGTTCTTCCATTGCATTATGTCCCCCAGGTCACAGGACAGTGCTCAGCCACTGCGTGTATTCAGTAAATGTTGGTTGAGTACAGCAATAAATTATGCTCTGCATCTTAGTTCTTGAAAATGCCTCTTTAAATTTTATTACCAGTTCATCAGAATGTCCCTCTGATCCATTCTGCATTCCACTGCCTTCTCAAGAACAAACATTAGTTCCTATTATAAACTGCATCAAGCCTGGAACTCTCTGCATTGTCTTTCAAGATACTAACCCAGCTGGACTACCAAATAGACATATTCCAGTCTTTGCCCATTGGAAAAGTTTTCTCAGTGTGAGCAGTTCTGTAGACTGGTCCCTGTAGGTGCCATGTTAATTTCAGCCTGAGTGTCTTCCTATCCATCCTTCAAGGCCCATTTCCACATCCTTACACAAATACTTCTTTCACTATTCCTTTAAGCAGGGAGCTGAAGGATGCAATATTAGAAAAGTCCTGGTTTATATCTGAAAAAAATTATTAATCACATTCCATCTACCATCTCAAATTGCCCTGATGTGGATGATAAATTGTATGGGAGTGCTCTATATTGGGTTGGCCAAAAACTTTGTTTGGGTTTTTCCATAAGATGTTACGGGAAAACCAGAATGAACTTTTTGGCCAACCCAGTATAATGTACATCTAAGTCATGACGCAAAACATGTGACAAACACCCATGAAGTCCTTCCTCAAGTTAAGAACTACAGTATTACCAATGATAATGTGTTTTTAAAAATTTAGTCAGTTGCCATAATTGAAAAATGAATATTGTTGACAACAACAAAAAATCAGATATGGGATTTCTCTTTGAAAAACAGAAGACGAGGCAGCATTGGGCCTGTATTTCTGGACTGCATAAAACAACAACAGCAATAAATACATGGAGTAGGCAGTGCCTTTTGGTTTGCTGCTGTTGTTATCAGTCTTGAATCCCTTATGGGGTTTGACTGCCCCTACGTTTTAAGTAACATTTGAGTTTGCCAGACTGTCTTTGAAGGACAAAGGGCCCATGTTGCTCTGCCAGGGAAGCAGAGGAACTGCCCAACTTATACCAGAAGAACCTCCCAGTGGATCAGGGACACCCTGGCATTTTATAAAGTGGTGACTGAGGCCTTGAGGCCTAGACCAGCTTGATCTGAGTAACTCAAGGGTTCAGTTGCCCAACATGGGCTCAACTCCAGAGAAACAGAAAGGACCTCAGCATTAGTACCAGGGAAAAGTGGGGCTTAATGAGCAGTCGAGAAACTCCCTCTGATTTCAAAGGTGGCCTGCTCTAAATGCCATTGTGAGCACTCGGTCATATCCGGCTCTTTGCTGGATGGCAAACTGCATGACCCCATGGACTGCAGTTCACCACGCTCCTCTGTCTGTTGGATTTTTTCGGCAAGAACACTGGAGTGAGTTGCCATTTCCTCCCCCAGGTGATCTTCCCGGCCCAGGCATCAAACCCATGTCTCCCCACTGCAGGTGGATTCTTTACCATCGAGTAACCTGGGAAGCCCTTCTAAATGACACTAGGAACATATAAGCATCTGCCCAGCATGGCGACAAAGCATGCTAGAAAGAAATTCGTGAACTGAGAGCCTGTTGAGCAGACTGTGAGGGTCGGGGTACACGGGGCTGAGAGGCTGAACGTGGGTGCAGCTGTGCAAGCGACCGGTGTCGCCGGCGTGCCCAGTAGCGCGGAGCCCCGGACGATGTCAGCAAGCTCTCCATGCGGCCTCCCCTGAGTCACCGCATCTGTGTGACCCACCTCGTCCTCCTTTTCAGTTTCCTCCCAGTTGACATAAATGCACAATACCCAAATCCTAATCCCTCGCCGAGGCTCAAGACAGAACACATTCTCCACACAAGTACAACATGGCAGAACTGGGAACACAGCCCAGGTTTCTTGTCTCTTCGTAATTCATTCAGTGGTCTAGGAAGGTATTTGGCAATAGGGATCCTGATATTCTGAAAAGTATTTTCGTGCTTAAATTTTAAGCTAAAAATTTATGAAAAATCCAGTACGTGTGATGATAGTAACTCTTCCTCTTGGTAGACTGAACAGGCAATGTCAAAGGAACTACAAGTAACAATTCACATTTATCTAGAGTCTCTCCTCGACATTTCAACATACTTTAGTTAGAAAGCATGACTAGTCCTGTTCATAGACACAGAGATTGAGTGGGGATCAGAGGTGTCACTGAGTGGCCCCCGTCACATACAGGGAAATTACAGAATGAAGATATACAACTGGACTTCTGTTTTTCAATTTTACTTTGTTTTTGGCCATGCCATGCTGCTTGTGGGATCTTAATTCTCTGACCAGGGACTGAATCCAGGTCCATGGCAGTGAAAGCCCCTGACCACTGGACTGCCAGGGAATTCCTTATTTTTTAAAAAAAAACACATTTATTTATTTGGCTATGCTGGATCTAAGTTGTGTCACGTGAGATTCTCAATCTTTGTTGCAGTATGTGGGATCTAGTCCCCTGACCAGGGATTGAATGTGGGCTCCCTGCATTAGAAGTACAGAGTCTTAGTCACGGGACCAGCAGGGAAGTCCCTCCAACTGGACTTCTGACACCAAATGTAGGGTGTTGTCTTTTAATACATCCTATGGTCTCTTATATTAAAAAGCAGAGACATTACTTTGTCAACAAAGGTCCATCTGGTTAAGGCTATGGTTTTTCCAGTGGTCATGTATGGATGTGAGAGTTGGACAGTGAAGAGGGCTGAGCACTGAAGAACTGATGCTTTTGAACTGTGGTGTTGGAGAAGACTCTTGAGGGTCCCTTGGAGTGCAAGGAGATCCAACCAGTCCATCCTAAAGGAGATCAGTCCTGGGTGTTCATTGGAAGGACTGATGCTGAAGCTGAAACTCCAATACTTTGGCCACCTGATGCAAAGAGCTGACTCATTGGAAAAGACCCTAATGCGGGGAAAGATTGAGGGCAGGAGGAGAAGGGGACGACAGAGGATGTGGTTGGATGGCATCACCGACTCAATGGACATGGGTTTGGGTAGACTCCGGGAGTTGGTGATGGACAGGGAGACCTGGCATGCTGCGGTTCATGGGGTCGCAAAGAGTTGGACATGACTGAGCGACTGAACTGAACTAATGGTCTCTTATGGGGACAGCTCTAACTGTGTGACTTCTTTGTCCCCCAGGATTCAAGTGTTCACACATCTGTTTATAAGATACATTTCAAACTACTTGGCAGATATTCAGGCACCAACCTACCTCACTATTTTCAAGAGTTATGCTGCAGCGAACACTCAGGTGTTACAGAACACATTATAAACATTTAAAACTGTTTTTAACCGTAACAACAGATAATTTATACCACATAAGGAATTTAAATTCTGCCAGACACTACAGTAGATTCTTCACATAGACAATCTCTAAACTTCATGAAAACTAACAATGAGAATTCTTATGTGATAAATGAGGAAACCGAAAGGTTGAGTTCCTTATTGAAAGTTATAGAAACAGAAGACTGAAGAACTAGGATTACAACACAAACATCTCTGAACTCAATGCCCATTCTTATTTTCTATGGCCTTTTGAAATGTGGCAATGATACAAAGGTCATATTCCTTCAATCTGCTTCTGAGGCAAAGAATTCAAAATCTTTTCAAATTCTATTTTTCCACTTTGATCTCCATCTAACTTTGTTTAGTACACTGGAGTGCCTAAGTTCTCGGAGTTAAATAAGTCATTGTAGTTTTATGTGATGCCTCTGAAAGAGAAATTTATTAATGGGTTCTTTGAGGAATTCATGAATTTGGACCTTGATTCTGAATGTTTTCATTTGTGTTCAAGGACTTGGTATTTATCTTCTTCTGACTGAAAAAGAAATCGTTTAAAGGTTTCCAGTAAGGAAACGTCTACCAAGACATTAGTGTCATTGGTCTGAGGTAAAAGAAGGAAGCTAATGGACTAAGGAAGATGGGGAATCAGATTCGTCCCTCTGGGAGAAACCCCAGTGAAGAAACACCCTGTTTCAAAGCCCAATACGCTCCCAGCTTGACATTTTCTAGAATCTCGCCAGCTTTGGCTGACATAAAGATGACAGTAATCAAAACACTTCTCATTAGGGATGTAAACAGAGTACAAGCCCCTCCATTCTGGACTCGTGCTCTGCGTAGGCGGAGTCTGTTCTCGTGAGCTCAGCACCTTCTCCTCTTCCCTAAAACGGAGGCTGCTCCAGGGTGGTTGTTCTCTTTCTCCAAAAGTCCTGGCTGGAGACAATGAGGATACACTGGAAAGTTCTATTAATAATAAGACACCACTAGTCGAGAACTGAGTGTCTCATTTGCCTGTGAAGAACCTGATGGATTTCTTTTTTCTTCTTTATTTTGGTTGTGCAGTGTGGCACGCTGGGATCTTAGTTCCCCAAGCAGGGATCAAACCTGTACCCACTACAGTGGAAACTTGGCATCTTATCCATTAGCCTGCCAGGAAAGTCTCGAGGCTGATGTATTTCGAGAACAGCTAATTAAAAGATGCTATGTTCTCTTTTTAGAGTGAAATGTGAATTTCTCATACAGGGACAAATAATTTACTTTAAAAATGAAAATGGTCAATTATGTTTTCTTTTTCTTTGTGTTCTTTTTTAAAAAATAAATTCAATATGGTTAAAATTTAAATGGAAAAACAAATCCATGACTGGTTTGGGGGCTAGGGCTTGTATTTTTGTACCAATCAAATGAATTTCAAACATAAAATATATTAAATTAGGATAAAATTCTGTGTTGTGAGTAGAATGGCAATACAAGTTAAAAGAGAAAAGAGAATGGTGTAAAATCTCCAACTCTAAAAGAAAAATTTGCTTGTATATATTTGAAATAAAATGAATAACAGTGGGCACCAAATTGCTCTGGTACTTAAACCCTTAAACCCTAAAATTTATAATACAATAGAAATGACATTGTTTGATACTATTTAAACTCATGATGATACCTTTAGATGCTTATTTAGATATATGCAAACAGTAATGCAGTTTTTCAAAGTTGTTTAGGGGTTCCAATGAGAAAGACTTGGAAGATCCATTGTTCCCAGTACTTGACTTTGAGTGGCCCACAGTTAAGACGGATCTGAGATAGGTCAAGGTTTACGAACTCAAGCATCACTGTTGCAAGGGAGGCTCGCGTGAATCAGTGACACAGGGCTGGTGGGTGCTGGACAAACTGAGGAGCTCACGTCCTACTAGAAGGGCAGTCGTTACTCAGCTCCAATCGAGCGATGCTGTGTTAGATTTTAAGCACTTTATTGGTAGATTTTTTTTTTAATGAAGAAATTCTGGATTTTTATGGGATATCTTTACATTTAAAAATTTTGGCTCCAAAAAATGTTAAAAGTGCAATGAGGTTCAAATAAAACTCCCGGTTAAGCCAAATCTGGCCTATGTGTCAACTGTGAATTCCACTGTGGATAGAATGGCAGGTGGACTGCTCCTTTGATTTGACCATATTCTATGATGGAAAGCATCTATGGGGTGGTACTTGATTATTATAGTACCTTTTCTAAAAACAGAGGGAGCCAGTGTGAGAGACTGCTATTTTGGTCTTTTTAAGCATTTACTTCCTAAAAGAGTTTAGTGAACTCTAAGGAATGCTAAACTCAGTCTATAAGTAAGCAAGTCATTCCATGCATTCCTCAACGGAATGCATTTAATACTTGTTATATATATAGGACCCAGATCTAATTTAATTATGTTGTAGGAATTCATTTTATGCTTCCAGTGTCATAACAGCAACTGTCTGCATTGCAATGCCGGGAACATGATCTACCCTGAGAATTATTTGTAACCCGAAAGCCCCCTTTCAGTCCTAACTTGGATGAGCATTTTACACAGTTGCCCCTTCCTCCTTTATGGAATTCTCTTCTCTTTAGTTCTCGTGCTGACCTTGCTACAGCATCCTTTGTAGGACCCTCTTCTATTCATTCTTAAGCATAAATATTATCTTGGATGTTCTTCTTGTTTCCTTTCCTTTCTCATGTCTTCCTTTATTTCCTCTCCGTTTCCTTCCTCACCTCTTTCCATCTCATCTCTTAGCTTCTACTCTTCCAGAGTAAACTCATTTCTCCCCATAGTTTCACATGTAACTCTGCACGATGCCATTCAAGATCATTACCTCCAACCTTGATCTCTCACCAAGGATCCCAACTTGAATATTTAAGAGCCACCAGGCTGAATGATCAAATGATCCAAGTCTGAACTCCCCAGTGTCCACTTGAGAGCAAATAAACAAGCGAATGCTCTATGTATGATTCCCCAGTCACCTAGGGGAGAAGCCTGAGTCTTTGCTGACTGTCTTCTCAGTTTTCTCTCCGCATTCCTCTTGTTCTTTTTCTTGCCACTTCCCAGATTTGAGGTTTAAACCATGTTTCTTGGGGCTATGTGAATTACTTCTCAGCTTTTCTGATTTTGCTTCTAAATTTATTCTTCAGACTTCCCTAAGAGTTATTTTGCCTCAAAACCAGTGGGAACATGTTGTTTTTCTCCTCAAAAACCTCCATGGCTTACTGAGTTCTATAAAAACCCCACCCCTTAGCATGGCATCTGAAGAGTATTTTCCATCATGCAGAGTGTCAGTAAGTGTTCTGTCTCCCCAAATGAAACTGTCGCTAAACATGTTCTGGAAGCCACAGGTGAATGAAGTGAGTTTCTTTAGGACTTTTTAGATCTGCTAAAATGCTCAACTGAATACTGAAACTCTGCAGTTTCCCAGGTTTCTGGTCCGGGGGCCCTTTTCACTGAGCATGTCTGTGAATATCCCAAACAGGGTGCCAGCTGAAAGCCAGCTGAGGAACTATAGTGATTTATCAACAAAGCAGGTAAGCTACTTTCCAGGCGTTTCTCCTGCTGCCTGACTTCACTCACTCCACTCCCCATCCCCTGCAGGCCATGCAGCTGCAGCCCCGGGCTTTGGCTAACTCTATTCCCTCAGCCTGTAATGCCTTTTCTCTATGCTTTACTTACGTAAACCCTACTATTCCTCATGACACAATGGATCAGATTTTTAAAAAATTTTCCTTGAATCCTCAATAATTAATAATAACTCTTTCCACAACTTATCTTACTCTTCTTAATGTTTGTGTGAATGTCTATTCCGTCAAGCAAACTCTTAAATTTCACTTTTCTTTCTTTTCTTCCTTCCTCCCTCCTTCCTTCTCTTTCTTTTTTTCTCTCTCTCATTCATTCATTCTCCAACAACATCTACAAAAGGTTTACCAACTGCCAAGCACTGATCTGAACTCAAGAATATATATAATAGAATGTACTTTCAAATAACTGTTTCAATAAGTTCATCTGAGCACAGGCATATCTTCTTGCATGTTTGTACATCTGGAAATGTAAAAGTTCACTGAACTTTTGGTAGCAGTGACAGATCAACATTTTTCTGAGAAAAAAACGGAAAAGAAAGAAGTTGCATATTTGATTGGAAAACAACTCTCCATGGGGGTCACGGACTGGTGAAGCTGAATATATAGGAAGATTCAACAAAATACTACATATGATGGCACTTTAAAAACTGTAGAACTGTACAAGAGACACATTATGTTGCTTTTACAAGTTTCTGCCTCAAAGCTACTCCAGAGGAAATTCTCTTTGGCAGGTCAGAAGCAAAACTCTCTCAGGGAGGTTGCCACCAGATTCTTACAGCGCTGAATTTATCTCAATCGGTGTTCTATCTAGCAAGATTCCAGTGCACAGATATTTACATCGAGTTAAAAGATGCCTTTTTCTTAGAAGCAAATTGTCAATTATTTTTAGTTTGTCTCATATTTGGTGCCAAGAACAGAATATCCTAGAATTCGGCTGGGATTAGGAATGGGTCATGGGAATCGGAATGCGCTCAGGGTGACACTGTACTTCTGAAACTTCATGGGGAGGAGATATAAATCATAGCATAGCAAGAGTGCGTCCTTCTAATGGGCTTCGTGGGTTCACATACCAGTTTTTAATGCAAATATCAAGTCATCAAACTCCTGGGACTCCTCGTCGGCTATTAGTGACCCCTGGCCATATCCTCCAGAGGAAGGGAATGTGGCGCCATTTTGCGGGCTTGGCTTTAAGTCCGGGCTGGGCTGACTGGCTTGCTGGAAGGATGCTCTCTCCCAGTCAGGCGGCACCTTTGGGGTTGGAAGAAAAGGAAACCATAATATGAGTACATATATATTTACCCTGAAATCTATATGAGCTATTTATCTCTAGATCTCATTACAAAAACCAAGTGAAAGGGCAGCTGAACTGTTTATAGACATAAGACCTTTAATTTTACCTCTGTTCCTCAGAAAAGTGTGTCTTTTCATGAGCCAATCTAAGGTGGTGACACTAAACAATTCCTCTATGAGGATTACTTATAGATTTCTATGCTGTCATGTGTGGAAAAAGAGAAGTATTTTTTAACCCAATGCATACATTAATTGTTTTTCACAGAATATGTGCCAAAAAAAAAGCTGTTAAAAGTATAAGAACTGGAAAAGAACTCTGCTAATCTTTAAGATAAAACATAGAATTTTAAATAGAGTAGCTATCTACGAAGATATACTGAATTGAAAAGAAAAGCTCTTTGATAGAATTCTGAAGTCCTCCTTTTTAAAATTTAAATGATGAAAAAGATAGTTCTATCTTGAAGTGAGTAAACATATTTGCTTCCTTTTTGGTTACTGCTTAAAAAAAAAAAAAAAATCCCTTAATCCTTCCTTTCCTATGCTTTCCCTTCTCTGCGTGGCTTTTCAGAATGCCTCAGCCAGGCCCTCGCTGACAGCTGGAGCGAGGCCAGTTCCAAGCTTCTGAGGAATGCAGGGCGCATTTCAGGGTATGGCTTTGTGCTACAGCCGCAGTGCACATTCAAGTAGCGGCCCAGGCCAGGAACTGAACCGTCACAGCTGCTGCCTCCCAATACAAGGTTCTCCGAGGGACTACAGCATGCCTCACAACTGAGGAAAGTGATCTGAGGGAGGGATAAGTCAATCTGAGCGAAGAGGAAACCTTAAAAAATTTCCTGAAGCAGCAGAACATCTGGACTAGCACTGTTCAGTAGAGTGATGGTTCAGTATGGCTTGGTGGAGCCCTGAGAGGCTACAAATGTTTTATATCTTTGCTCTCCATTACGATGGCTACTGAGCACTTGGATGCGGCCAAGGTGATGGATGAATTGAATTTTTACTGTTACTTAAATTTGGCTAGTTAAAGTTTAAGCAGTCATACATGGCTAATAGCTAATGTATAGTTCAGATCTAGACAGATCTAAACTGGGTAACCAATCAAAGAGACAAAAAAATTCTTTTTAAAGATTTACTCCTGCACTGCTGATCCTGGCAATGTTTGTTTCTATTGTCATCAGCTGTGATGTGAAAATAATTCAGTTTTAAGAACTTTTGGGATATAGAAATGGTACTAAACACCTAAGGGTACTAAACATATACCCCAGTCTTTAAATATGATACTTTATCTGTGATCAGTTACCTTAATTTTCACCTAACATGAATAAAATTACTTCCAAAATTAACATGGAAGACAACAAAACATATCATTGAACAGGCAGATTATCTATTTATCTACTGACCTATCTATTATCTGTTTTCTTTTCAGATACATGCACTTTGATTTCTTGCTTTTTTTCAGGACACAAACACAAATACTGTTTCCCTTGGCTCTTTAATATAGAGACACTGATAAAAGCTCTGTAAGGAATGGTAGGCAGGCACATCTTAGGCACTGCAGAAATGGTCAGGGTGACCCTCCTGACCATGTCTTCCTGGACAAATGACTTCAGGTATGTTTTAGAATACGAGCAGCGCTGCCAGTGCTGTGGCTGACACTACTGATGGGTTGGTGCAATGTGATTTGGACACAGCAACCCAAAATGATGTGGTCAGAAAACAGGGGGAGGTTTGTCTGTCTGCTGGGATTTGAATGGTGAATTGGGATGGGCAAAGAAAGGAAGAGAGCCGTGAAAATATTTTCAGGAAGGAACAGTATTTAAAACACCAATTCTGAAGCAGATTTAGTCACTGCAAGGACAGAGGAGCCCGGCGGGCTGCAGTCCACGGGGTCGTAAAGAGTCAGACACAACTGAGTGACTACGCGCAAAGGTCAGATTAGGAAGCTTTTGAAGAAAGAAATGACAAATTATGTGCTGACTCCAGTACAAACCACTGGTGAGTAGGGCTCACAAAGCACAGAGGAAAAAGAATTAGATACCAGACATGATACCACAGTAAGCACAGCAAATATCAGAGATCAGAGAAGATCAGCAGGAAAAGGACCTGAAAGTCACGTGGCGCCATTTAACTTGTACTCTATAACATGGAAAGGTCGTGTCTGAGAGAGACAGACAGACAGAAGGAGAAGGAGAAAGGGCAAGGGGAGGCACCTCCTCCATAGCACTGATAAGATTCTGGGTGGACTTGCTGATCTCGCCCCCAGCAGCAGGCATTCCACTCCCGGGGGTGAAGAAGGCGGTGCTAGGTCCTGGGTGCCCATTCATTTCCACTGTGTAGCTGGCCTTCATAGGGCAGCACGTCTGGTTGTGTAGAATGAAATAAACCACAAAAACGTAAAGTCCCTGCAAAAGAAGAGAATACTAGCATGTTAAAGGGGAGCCTGCTACCGTAGCTAAAGAATAAACATGATTGCAAGCATAGCTGCCTTTCTACAAGTGTTCTCCAAATTCTCCCCAAAGCCGGGAATGACAGAACGTGTTTGAAGCAGGAGGCCACTGCAAATTTCTGAATGGCACAAAGGTTCTTCAATGTCATTTGAGAAAACTGCTAACTAGACAATTTTTTCTTAGTTAAAAAATCAGAACTCTGAAATCTAGCTCTACTAATATGTGAATACAGACCTGCAGAGAAATGTGTCTGTCAGATTCACTGTGTACATTTTGTTTTACAGGACAATCTCTTGCCTTTGAAAAAATTACTGTTTTTTTTTTTCCCGCACCTATTGCACTCTCTTTTTTAATTTTTTTCTCAGCAAAATGGTGAGTAATGCTCTAGCCACCTTAAAAACTGAGGCAAAGGCAGGACTAATTAAGCCTTCTGCTTTTGTTCATCTATCTCACCTACTTATCTCAGTTGGAAATAAAATCACTGCGTAGGGATTCAGTATGGATTGCTTAATACTTAGCATGCTTCTCAGCGAACATCACATGAGGATGACAAAGCTATCTTATGCCTTCTTAAACATCTGCTGGCCCTTTAAATTCTCTTGCAATCTAGTCAAACTCGGACAACTGCTCTGCTTCGGTCACAGGGAGCAACTCACATTTTGCAATTGTGTTTCAGACATTGCCTACACTGGCTTTCCTTCATGATTTCTACAAGGGGTCTACTGTATACTTCTAATAGTGCTTCTATAAAGCTTGGTAATTTTGACCTTTACGCTCAGCCAATAAAATATGTTAAATTGTGCCTTTTGTGTCTATTAATACTGATGTTTAAGTTTTGGAAGCAAATAAGAATCTCCTTAGTTACTAAAATTCTTATATTAATCCACAAAATGAAAGTAAGACACATAGCCTGTTAAAGAAAAAAAAAAAGGAGTTAATGTCAAAACTTTATAAAACACAGGTAAGTATGGTCAGTTTTGAGGTCTGCATTCTCCCATGGCCCTTAATATTTCTGGCAGTGTAGAAGGAGGAAGGCAAACAATATTGTGGACTTAAGACTTGTACCTGCTGGAATAAATAGTAAAAAGTCTATTAGAAAATCCTCAAAGCACAAGAATTACAACTAACTTTTAATGGAAAATGAAATTAGAGGACAGTCTGAAAGGTAGGAATACTAGCATTTGATCTCTGTTACCCTTTCTAGAATATTGTTATAAATTAGGATTTTCTCCTCTTTGTACTGAAATAACCCCATCCTGAGTTGGCATCCAGTCTATATAATTAACAACTCTGTTTTGAAATCAGTGGTTTATCTGCTGAAATATTTTAAAATGCAATTACTCTTAACCATAATACAAAATTAGTAACTGAAACATTAATTTCCTTTTGAATTGGGCTTGTTTTGTTTTTTTGGAAACAACATTAATATTCTAAATTATGTAGGGTAAGCAAATTAGCTTCACGTGCAAATGATGTCATGCACATTAGCAGAAACAAATCTTCCTGAAAACACACACGTCCAACATTTTTCTTGTACAAGTAATTTTTTACATGGATATGACTTAACTATATTGGCCACAGGAATAGACAAAACAGGAAAAAAATTAAACTGTCAGCCTTGAAAACTGTGAGAATGTCACTGATTTATTTCAGGATTTCTCTAAGTGTGACTAAGTGATGGGGTAAAAGCTACATTGGAAAAAAAATGTCCTAAAAATTCATCTCCAAGGACCCATTTGTTAAAACAGCACATTCTCTCTTGTTTGTTTTTATATCAAGCCTTTTGTGCTTCAGAGGAGGAACTATCTGAAAATAACTTGCATGTGAAAACTGCATACGCTGTGGTTTTTTTTTTCTTAAAAGCATATTTACATACACAGTAAATACTCTGAAACTTTTAGATGTGTATCAGGAAATATAAACACTGTTAAAATGGAAAGAAAATAATGTTTAAATGCAGATTGTATGACAATTGCCTGTGTCCACTCCAGGCTGGGCAAATATAGAAAAAGGACTTTCATTATCCAAAGTACTCAGCTGTGGAGGGTTTCTGACCTCAGAGTAAAAACAAGTCCCTATTTCAAAAGCTGTATGTTAAATCTCAGGTTCTCCTTTGAATGCGTGTGTGTGCGCGCGCACTCGTGAGCTCAGCCGCTCAGTCATGTCTGACTCTTTGTGACCCCATGGACTGCAGCCTGCCAGGCTCCTCTGCCATAGAATTCTCCAGGCAAGAGTACTGGAGTGGGTTGCCATTTCCTACTCCAGGGGATCTTCCCAATCCAGGGATTGAACCTGCGTCTCCCGCATTTCCTGCATTGGCAGGCAGATTCCTCACCCCTGCGCTGTATGGTGTGCTATAAAAGAATTTTATGAGAGCATCTAGAATCTCAGTTACTCAATCCAATGTGTTGACTACCCCTATGTGCACTGCCAGGCAATGAGATGCAAGGATAGAACATTTGGCTCCTACTCCAAGTTGCTAACAAAGACAATATCCTACCAAATAATAGGTTAACTGTTTCTGAAGCAGGATATATATAATAAATCATCTGTCCTTCCTAGTCTTTATTTAGTGAAAGCTTACAGAGAAGGAGATTCTTTCTGTGTATTGCTATTTTGATTATTTTACTGGATTTCCTACGACAATGATGAAAAAATGCTTTCAAAAATCTTTAGTTGGATTATATCTGGATTGACCCACTCTGAATTTATTTTGATGCGGGAATTTAAACTTATTAGCAAGTGCTCAGTGAGACACAAAGGAGATCTTAATGATCTGAAGCAGCAGTCCCCAACCTTTCTGGCACCAGAGACCAGTTTTGTGGAAGACAATTTTTCCACAGACGGGGGTCAGGGGAATGGTTTGGGGATGATTCAAGTGAATTGCATTTATTGTGCATTCATTCTTATTATTACTACATCAGCTTCACCTTTGATCATTAGGCATTAGATCCTGAAGGTTAGAGACTCCTGCTCTAAAGGAGTTAATAAAATACTCTTAACATCATCAGGGAGCAAATAAGTACAGGAAATTTTGGCTGCTTATCTCAGTAATTTATGTTGGTTTCACATGAGATGGGAAAGAATCAACATTGCCATTTAACAAATTCACCCAAGAAGCAGTGGCAGAGGAGAAGTGGTGAATCAGGAAGCTGACCTAGCTGCTTGTCTCGGAAGGAAGTGAAGTCTCAGGGTTTCCTACTGGTTCAGAGACCTCATCTAGGTGTCCCCTCTGAGGACTAAGATGCAGCCCTCAGCTAAGAACAGGGAAGCTTTTTAAGGCTTGTAAAAAGATCACAGAGGAGGGCTTCCCTGGTGGCTCAGTGGTAAAGAAAAGGCAGGAGACATGGGTTCGATCCCTGATCCAGGTGGATCCCACATGTTGCGGAGCATCTAAGTCTATGTGCCACAACTACTGAGACTGTGGTTCAGAGCCCAGGAGACACAGCTACTGAAGCCGGCGTGCACTAGAGCCCGTGCTCCACAAAAAGGGAAGCCACTGCAACGGGAAGCCCGGGTACCACAACTAGAGAAAAGCCCTCACAGCAACAAAGGCCCAGCACCACCAAAAATAAATAAATGGGGGAAGACAAAGATCTCAGGAGGCTCACACCAGGTATAAAGGCACAACTAAAGGCACACTGTCTTAGTCAGCAGTCCTTTTTGTCTCTGCCTTTCTCATCCCATAATTTCTTCAGGTTACAGGAAAAGTGGTTAGATGGCCAAGAGGCATGTGAAAAGATCTCAATATTGCTCATTACTGGAGAAATGCAAATCAAACCTACAATGAGGTACCACGTAACACCCGCCACAATGGCATCATCAAAAAATCTACAAACAATAAACGCTGGAGAGGGTGTGGAGAAAAGGGAACCCTCTTACACTGTTGGTGAGAATGTAAACTGTAGAGACCAGTACGGAGGCTGCTTAAAAAGCTAAACATAGAACTGCCATATGACCCAGCAAACCACTACTGGGCGGTACCCTGAGAACACCTTAACTCAAAACAGACACATGTATCCCAGTCTTCACCGTAGCACTATTTACAACAGCCTGGACATGAAGGCAACCTAGATGTCTGTTGCCCGATGAATGGATAAAGACGATGTGGTACATATATGCAATGGAATATTACTCAGCCATAAAAAGGAACGGAATTGAGTCAGCTGAAGTGATGAGGATGAAACTAGAGCCTGTCATACAGAGTGAAGTAAGCAGGAAAGAGAAAAACAAATGTTGTATACTGACACATACACATGGAATCTAGAAAAGTGGTACTGAGGAGCCTGTGTGCAGGGCAGGAATGGAGGTGCAGACATAGGAAACAGGCTTTCGGACACAGCGTGTTGGGGAAGGAGAGGGTGGGATGAATTGAGAGAACAGCGTTGACATATACATACTACAATGAGTAAAATATGAATAGATAGCGAGAAGCCGCTGTGTATAGCATAGGGCGCTCGGGTGTGTTCTCTGTGATGACCTAGAGGGGTGGAATAGGAGGGTGGGAGGGAGGATCAAAAGGGAGGGCATATATATATATATCATGTCTGATTCACGAGGTTAGACAGCAGAAACTAACACAACATTGTAAAGCAATTATATTCCAATAAAAACAAGAAAATCAAATACTTTAAATGAACCAACCCACTTAACAGCTGCCTAAGCTCATACCTTTAATTTTATTTGTCTCGAAACAATGTGACACATAAGTTCATTATCTTGTCTGCGTTCTGAATGCTGGCCTGCACGCACAGCCAGTTGGAGTGAGTGTGACAAACTCCATGCTACGTCCTCCACCCGTGAGCGTGGACACGCCTGCACAGCAAGAGGTCTCCGCAAGCCTGACCTCAAAGTGTCCCGCATCCTGACATACTGGTTCCGTGTGGCCTCTATTTCTAATATATATTTTAGTTTCTGGCAAAAAGCTATTATATATGATGAAAATATACCAGTGACAGTACCTAGCAAGCCATTAAAACACAAAGAGCTGAATCAGTCTACATATTAAAAAACAGGCCTTTTCTGGTGGCTCAGATAGTAAAGACTCCTCCTGCAGTATTAAATTATTATTTATATTAATTTTAGACTATAAAATACATATTTATATTAAAATGTAAAGTTTATAAAATAAATATTTTATATTAAAATATAAATTTTATAAAATACATGTTTTATAAAATTTTATAAAACATGTATTTTATACAATTTATATAAATTTATATACATATAAATTTATATTTATATTTTATACATTTTATAAATATAAATTTTATATACAGCACTTAAATATTTGAGGAATAAAAAGCTGGACACCTATAAGCAATGAAAGATTGGTCTTACGACAGATCTCATGGATGTCATGAGAGCTGATGAACAACTGAGCTTTCAGTAGCTGGAACTGATTATGGATGAGGCATATCATGACTCAGGGAATTTGAAAATAAAGGAAGAGGTTTGGCTAATATAAAATTCCAGTGGATTAAGATGAAAAAAAGACCGATTAAAGGAATAAAAGAAGCTAATCAGTAAGAAAAATACTCAAGAATTGGTAATTATGATCCGTGAAACAGGGAACTCAATGAATGTAACTGAAGATGAATGAAAGCATATAATATTAACACAAGAAAAGGTTCCTGGGAAAAAACCAAAACCTTAATCCACAGATTGAAAGTATTAACTATAATATCATGTACCAGGGAAATTTTGACATAGATTCCTTGATACCACATCATAGCCTTACTAGGTGTTAAACTTTGAGCGATTCCACCAGAAAACAAATTTTAAGCTGCCTTCAGACTTCTTTACATCAACTTTTAGTGTTAAAAGATAATGAAGCAATATTTATTTAGTTCTGTGGGAGAAAGAATATTATATTCAGAATATAATATTTGAGAATATTATATTCAGCCAATATAGTATTTGAAATTATCAAATATAAAGACAATGCTAGAAATGCAGCATTCATAAATTTTCTTGGGTAAAAAACTTAAAAACCTAAAAACATGATAATAAAATATAACTAATAAAGAGAGGAACTGTACATACAAATGAAAAAACAGAATTCAGTAATGATGATGGCAAAAGGATCATGTAAAAGGTACTACCATCTATGCATTTAGATACTGGAATAATCTTAAAACTATGAGAATTATATTTATAGATTCAAATGTAAATGTTAAGCCTAGACAATGTAAAACATATAATATTAACCCCATATATATACATATATATAAACCCTATATGTGTGTGTGTGTGGTTATGTGTGTATATATACACACGCCTAATGTTGGGAAGAGTGAAATGGGAGGAGACCTGAGTATTGATGACTATATCATCTTTTACAGTATGTAGTCAGTTGATACTATAAAATTGAAATACCTAGGTTATAAAAAAAACAGTGATTCCAATCCTTTACTGTATTTATAATTTCTTGACTTAAGAGAGACCTTTTATCTCTTGTGATGATTAGAATATATTTTGTGGTATAGAAGCATTTTTTAATATTTAACAACTATTCCATTTTAGCTTTTCTCAAGACAAATTCAAATAAATTGAAATTAAATTTTGTATATTATAGAAACTATAATATGGCCACATATTTAAAGCATTTAAAAGTAGGCATATAATCATATTTAGTATGTCTAGAAAGATATCTGAAATGATGTTCAGACATGAGCATCATTATTTTATTTTAAATGTGATATTTACTTTAAAATAGTCAACAGTCTTTGCGACAAAATGACATAGATAAACATAAAGTAGGAATGATTTGTTAACTAAACCTTTATACGTAATGACTTACTTGCTCTTTCCAGTGTTCTCTATTAATTTTCATAGAATTAGATTTCTCTCCTATCATTTCCCTTTCCCTTCAATCTGTATAACTTCTTTTTAGCATTTCTTGACGCTCAGATTTTTTGGAAATAAATTCCTTCAGCTTTTGCCTGAAAGTGTTTTCATTGTACCTTCCTATTAGAGGGATATTGTCACTGGATATAGATTTGTAGGTTAACAGTTTTGTGTGTTTTGTTTGTTACAGGACTTTAAAGAGGTCATTCCATTGTCTTCTGGTTTCCAGTTTCTGGTGAGAATAGTATTAACTTCTATAACGATTTTCTTGAATACAATGTTCCCTTCACTTCCCCAAGCTGCCCTCACGATCTGCTATTTAGATTCTCAAGAGTTTGACTGTGATATGCCTAGGGATACTTTTCCTTGCTTGGGATTCTCGAGGCAATTTGGATCTGTGGTTTGCGCTAATAAACTTGGAAAATTCCTGGGCATCATAATAGTCACTTATTATTTATGAAGATTACTTATGGATGAAATTTGAAGTGACTTTAAAAGTTTTTAATCTTTATATTTTTATTATTTATGTTCCTATAATAAATCTTTATCATTTTTCCAAAAATAATGATTAAAAATAGTCTAAGAAAATTTGTCAATATATTAGTAGTGATCAAGTCTACATAAAGGGTACATAGACACAGGACCATTTATTAATACTGCTTTTTTTTTTCCTGTTTTTAAAACTTTGGAGCATAACAATATTAAAATAATAGGAATAATGGTTTTGGAGACCTAAGGGAAATGTGCAATTTCAAAATCTCCAGGTATATGTTAATTCTGTTATTTAAAATAGTTAAGAAACAGGCAGTGCAGTCCTACAAGGGGCCTAATCAAAACCACCTATCTTTTGGCGAGCCTAAGAAAGAGCACAGACCAATGCAGGATAAGAACTTAGAAGTATGAAATCTTCACTAAAATTAGGCTATATTTTTTCAACTCAAAAACTACAAATTTGGGATTACAAAAAAAGAGTATCTTTGATTCAATGGTAACCCCCCAGAAAGCAAGACATTATATCCAGTTAGTTCACTGATATATGTTTTAGTTCACTGTAAGGCCCTTGGCACCCAGAAGGAGCTTAAGAAATATTTGTTAACTAAGATTCTGGCTTTTAATCTCCATTAGTGGCAGAGTAGGCTGGGGTGGGGACGGGCAGGTGTTGGCTCTAGCCCTCTAATTTTCTCACTACAGTTAGGTAATTTGGGAGTTGCTCAATAAAAATTTGCTCTGGCCCAGTCTTTGTGCTTCTCACATTACAAGTGCCAAGACCCTCTCCCGGGAGAATGGACACCCACTGATGGCTGGTCTCTGCTCCTCTGGGCCTGTGCTCCTCTGGGGGTGGGCTGGCTTGGCGCTGAACCTCCGGGTGACTTCCTGACTTATCTGGCTTCTCTGCTGGGCCTGAGTTTGCATACTGCTGCTGCCTTTTCTTGTGACTACTTCTCCTTAAAGGGCTTCACAGCTTCTGCTTTTGCTCTCCCCTTGGCAGACACCCCTGTGAAGTTGCCGTTGAGTTCTTGCTTCTGGCGTCACAGGAGCTGATGACCTACTGCTGTTTTGTATCACCAAGTGACTTAGCGGCAGAGACAATGGGTTTAGAACCAATGGCAGAAGTGAAGACCAATACTGTATTTATGCATCTGTACATTTTCTTCAGGCGTGAAAAAACGAGGAATTTCATCTTTCTTGATTCACAGTTTTTCAACAGCTCTTTTTCGCAATTTAACTTGCTTTTGTTAATGTTCTTATTTACAATAAGATTCTTCCATCTAACGTGTGCATTAAATATACAGAGAAAAGGAAAATAAGTCAATCATTTTGATGGCTATTGACTCTTAGTGCAATTGAAACATTTAGAATGCTTTGGGAACAATTATCACCCAAACGCTTCTAAAAATATTTGGATGGGATCAGTAATTACCTAGTGTTCACCATGGGTTATGTCAAGTTCTTCTAAAATTCCTTACTAATTTAAGGGCCACTATTCAAAACAAAGAGAGTTAATGGAAGTTCAGTTAGCTTAGTCTGCTGGCTTCAGAGATGTCTGTAACTAAAATATCTGGGTAGCATGGCTTCATTTTCAAGGCTGAAGCTTAGACTGATGTCTACTCTAAATTTTGTAAATCCTAGGAGCAATAATTCTGTTGTTTTTTTTTTTTTAACCAGAAATATCCACACTATAGATAAGATACCTTTTGTTTTACACAACTAAAGTTTCTATTTGCAATTTAAGAAACTTTTTCTCTGTGCGTCACTTATGGGCAGGAGAAACATTTGGTCAGTCTTTTTTGAGATGGGTACTCATGAATCAAAACACAGTTATTTGGCTATGCCTCAGCAATTTCATCTCCAGATGGCATGGGCCCCGTTCCTTCAGTTTTTCCTCTTGAACCTTGTCCTACAGGACTTTATCGCCGAGACTCTCAATGTTCTTTCTGCTTCTGTTAAGTTTCAAAGCATGGCATGCTAATCAGTTGTGATACTACTTATCAGGAGCCAGACTACTTCTGACAAGATAGAAGGAACTGAAAATTAAAGTTGTTTTTCTCTGTAAAGTTACAACAAGACAAACCCCTGACCCCACCAACACCCAGCTGTGGGAGTTCCCAGATAAGAACATGTTCAGAAGCACATACTGAGTCGGGTGGTATGATGAGGATAGACAAGGCTGAAAGTGATCATAAGAGAACTGAGGTGGAACTAGAGAGTGGAGGGGAGGTTTGAAATCGGAGGGTAATTTTTAAAGGTTTTCATAGAAAGTGGAGAAGAGATTCAAGTTGCATTAAGTCTTGAATATGAAAAATAGTTTTAACTGAAAGTATAAAAATTGCCAAACTATACCATGACTATTTAAACATCATTATATTTATAAGAACTTTTTTTTTTTTAATTTTTTTTTTTTTCAGTGGGTTTTGTCATACATTGATATGAATCAGCCATAGAGTTACACGTATTCCCCATCCCGGTCCCCCATCCCACCTCCCTCTCCACCCGATTCCTCTGGGTCTTCCCAGCCCACCAGGCCCGAGCACTTGACTCATGCCTCCCACCTGGGCTGGTGGTCTGTTTCACCACAGATAATACACATGCTGTTCTTTCGAAACATCCCACCCTCATTTGGTTTACTTTGAGAAATCTCTGCAATAGGAACTGGAAATACTCAGAATCTGTAGACTAAAATACTATTATTATAGTTAATAACAATAACAATGACAATAATAAAATAGTTAAAGTGAATTGTTTCCTTGTCTCGGGGGTGGTTTTTCTATGCAGAACAGAGTATGCAAAAGTTTACTATTATTAATAGTCTTGCCTAACAGTAAAATCAGTAGAGTGTCCAGCAAAATCGGCCCATTTGTACACTTACAGCAAATCACACACATGGCAAATCACCAAGATGAACACTTTAAATATCTTACAATTTTGTCAATTATACCTAAACAAAACTGAAAAAAGCCTATAATAACGAACAGGACAAATCACTAATACACGTAACATGAATGAATCTCAAAATCAGCACGCTGGGTAAAAAAGCCAGTCATAAAGAAGTGCTGTATGATTCTATTTATACAAAACTCTAGAAACCACAGATGATTATACAGTGACAGAAAGCAGATCAGTGGCTCCCTGGCTATGGGAGCAAAGGGAAGGATGGTCTACGGGGCGGCCTGGGGAACCTTTGGGGGGAGATGGAAATGTTCTCTGTCTTGACTGTGGTTTCACGAGTGTGTAACCACGTGGTTTTCTAAAGGCTGAAGAACAGAATAGGGTTTTGAATTTGCTGTTTCAAGAAAGTGAACACCAATCTTTTAAGCCAAGGGGTCAGCAAACTCTTCCTGAAGGCAGTCACATAGTAAATATTTTAGATTCAGGAGGGCACATGATCTCTGTCGAAATTACACTGAAATTTGTCTCATACAATTTTTTCCCATGTCATAAAATATTATTTTCCTTTCTATTTTTCCTAACATTTGTAAATGAAAAAGCCATCCTTACCACTATAAGAGGACTTCCCTGGTGACACAGTGGATGAGAATTTGCCTGCCAATGCAGGGGATATGAACTCAGTCCCTGATCTGGGGAGATTTCACACGCCATGGAGTCATTAAGCCCGGGTGCTACAACTACTGAGCCAGCGCAGGATCCCGGAAGCTGAACTACTGAAGCCTGAACGTTCTAGAGCCTGTGCTCCGCAACAAAAGGAGCCACTGCAATGAGAAGCCCGCGCACTGCAATGAAGAGTAATCCCTATTTGCTGCAGTTATGACCCACCTAGACAGCATGTTAAAAAGCAGAGACATTACTTTGCCAACAAAGGTCCGTCTAGTCAAAGCTATGGTTTTTCCAGTGGTCAGGTATGGATGTGAGAGCTGGACTATAAAGAAAGCTGAGCGCCGAAGAACTGATGCTAAAAGAACTGTGGTGTTGGAGAAGACTCTTGAGAGTCCCTTGGACTGCAAGGAGATCCAACCAGTCCATCCTAAAGGAGATCAGTCCTGCATATTCATTGGGAAGGACTGATGCTGAAGCTGAAACTTCAATACTTTGGCCACCTGATGTGAAGAGCTGACTCATTTAAAAAAACCCTGATGCTGGGAAAGGCGGGAGGAGAAGGGGATGACAGAGGATGAGATGGTTGGATGGCATCACCAACTCAATGGACATGAGTTTGGGTAAACTCCAGGAGTTGGTGATGGACAGGGAGGCCTGGCGTGCTGCAGTCCATGGGGTGAAAAGAGTCAGACGTGACTGACTGGCTGAACTGAACTGAGAGATAGCCCACGCAGCAACAGACACCTAGCGTGGCCAAAAATTAAAAAACAAACAAAAAAACACGGTAAGAACTTTTCAACACAGTTTCTGATCAGAAACCTTTAAAACGCCTTTTCAGCAGTCCTCCAAAATTTAGCATTCAGGTATTTGTTACCAACTCTGTGGATTCATTTTAATTGTTTGGACAGTGATAGGTGACCAAAGAACAGGGTTGATGACGATGAAAAGGGAAAACTGACTTAGAGCCCATAGAAGTAAGAGAAGAAAGAGAAGGGATCATTCTGCTGTGGAAACTAAATGAAATATCATCCACCTTGATGTCAAAATAAGTACAATCATTGTAAGCACTTGATAGGAGGTCAGGAAAGAAGACAAAGTTAGAGAATGAAATAGCTGCGCAGCAGTAAAGGCCGAAGCCATGATGGGTGTGTGATTTGTTTTTTAAGGAAGACACTGAATGTAAAGGAAATGCTGAGTCTCAGGACTCAGCACAGCTGCAGGACATGAACTGGAAGAATCACTTTAGTAAACAAAGAACTACTGACTGGTCAGGCAGGTCAGATGAGAGGACAGCCACAACTGACTACACTCGGGACCCCAGGAGAAGACTCAGCTCCCGGAGGGTGAGGGGGTCCACATCACTCTAAACACATGTTAAGAAGACGTGAAAAGAGCCATTTTTTTCACTGCAGATGCAACCATTATCTGGGGAAAACACAAGCCGATCATTCCCTATCCTAAGAGGACTTGTCCCTTGATAGCACTACATATTATATATTTCAGTCTATTGTCATCCCATCCAGAGAGCAGTAAGAAGAGATTTAAATACCTAATACACAGAGTTGTCAAGAAAAAGGGTACCCTGAGGTTAGGGAATGATCTGACTCATGACACGAGATCAGCCAGTTTGATAACTACGTGCTGACACTGGATGGGAGTTTTCTTCCCTCCACTTCACCCACTTCATTCATTATTATTCTCATTCAGAGCAAAAGACTGCAGAGCACAGAGTTTAATACCTTTAAACTGTGAATTTCAGGCGTTCCCTCTGAAGATACTGAATGAATGTTGACAATTTCACATTTGCTACAAAGGGTGTTTCTCCCTGCCAATTTTAGGTCACCTCTGATACCGAGGTCCCTTTAGGAGATGCCCAATTTTTGTACTTTTGACTTATTCCTGTCCCACAGGTTGCTGAACGCAGCCAGCCAGCCAATGACTCATAACTACTGGGCTTCTACATCTTTTATGCTGCTTTTGAAAGGAAAAAAAAAAATCTAGTAAGCTTTGAAGAAATGCATTTCATCATAACATGGTTAGTCAAATATCAAAGATGATCTAAACGGCTTTGTTTTAGAAATATTTTTGCATGAGTCAATTCCAAAATAAGGACACAGTCCATGTAGACTTTTACAGAAATGTGGAACTCAACATCTTATGATTCACTGCACTGGAAACAGGTATAAATTTTGCACTGAGGAGACAGAAAGAGATTTGTCACAATTGGCAAGACTGGCAAATTCTGAGATATCTCACCAGCAGACAAAAACTGAGTTACTACACTTCTGGGAATCTTTACATTTACAGATCTGAGATAATGCAGCATGTAAACAGAAATCAATAATTCCAGACATTAAGAGCCATCTAACATATTGTTGTTGTTATTATTATTCAGTTGCTAAGTTGTGTCTGACTCTTTGTGACCCCATGTACTGTATGTAGCCTGCCTGGCTCCTTTGCCCATGGGATTTTCTAGGCAAGAATATTAGAGTGGGTTGCCATTTCCTTCTCCAGGGGATCTTCCTGGACCAGGGATTGAACTGAAGTCCTCTGCATTGGCAGATGGAGTCTCTACCACTGAGCCACCAGGGAAGCCCATATTACATATTATCAAAATATTGTTACTATTTTCAAATACTCTTTTCTGATGATTACTGAGCTACTTAGTAGGGAGAAATAATTTTGTACCTTTTTGTTGCAATTCTCTAGAAACAAGGATACTAAGATATCTCCAGTAATGCTCTATAGAAAAGCTAATTTACTAACAAACCTCTAAAATGTATGAATATTTTAATTTTAAAGGGCAATAATTTAAAGCAGCCCATTCATTGTTAATATTTATTGCAGAAGGGGAAAAGGAAATAAAATACAGAGAAGCCACTCCTCATCCCCAAATCTTAACACTCAGAAATCACCACTCTATCCTGGATATAAACTTTCTTAAAACTACAATTTCTAGAGAGGGTTTATTTTTCCCAACCCGCTAATTATGTAAGGACATGTTTCCATATGTAAGCATTTTGTTGGGAAAAAGAGCTGAAGGTTGGATTTACAGTTGGGCAATAGCTGAAGAAACCTTAGATCTTGGTTTGCCTGGGACAGCCCTGGTTTGTTAGAAATTCCTGGTTTTGCCTGTTGTCTCAGCATTTTTATCAACATCACCCCCCTTTCGTTAGGGCTCAAGAAGGATCCAGGCTTCCCTGGTGGCTCAGTGACAAAGAATTTGCCTCCAATGTGAGAGATCCCAGTTCGATCCCTGGGTCAGGAAGATCCCCTGGAGAAGGGAATGGCAACCCACTCCAGTATCCTTGCTTGGAGAATCCCATGGACAGAGGAGCATGGTGGGCTACATACAGTCCACGGGGTCACAAAGAGTCGGACACAGCTGAGTGACTAGCACACACAAGAAGGATCCAGCACTGAGGAATAAATCCTGATTGAATCAGCAGAGCTATTGAGCGTATCTTAAATCTTAATAAAAATCCAGATTCTAACCAGCCCTCTTTATGTAAGGATGGTCTGCAATTTAAATTCTCTCCTAACCATCTTTGATTCATTCATTAAATTCACATGTAATAGCTGAATGCCCACCAAGAAGTGCACTTAGGTTCCACACAGGCAGTGGACAGACACGCTTGAGTGCTTTCTCCAGCATTTCATGCCCAGTCTTGTGGGTCAATGCTTGGAGCTCCACCAGGAGTTCCTCTGCTTCCTAAATCTCAGAACGTTGCCTGAAGGGGATATAAGTGAAGTGAAAGATGGGTCCAGTGATCGGCTTTACCTAAGTTGGGATATTCTTCCAAATATTTTACCTTTCTTCAACAAAATAAGGTTGTATGCTATTCTTTGAAAAGTTTTTGAGTGTCTAGTACATGGAAAATTCTGTGAGTCATAAAATAATATAAAAGATGGGGTAACTACTTCAAAGATCTTACCCTAGAGTGAAAAATATGAGGCATCTAAATAAAATTAAGTCTTGTGGCTTAAAGTACCTCCTAAGATGCAGGTCCACACTCCCAAAATCTTTCACAACAGAAATTTCCAACTCTGTAATAGTTGGTACGTTTCACATATGGGCATATATTATCTCTTGTGATGAAAGTCAAAGGAAAGAAAAAGTTTAAATTTCACATGTTGATTCCATAGTCGAAATTTCAGAACACAATTATATGTATTATACTGGTAGTAACAAGTAAATTTTCTAGTTGGTGCCTCTTTGAATAACCATATCATCAAGTCAATTAATTATTCTACTTTTTTTTTTAAAGAACACTTTAAATAGAGCATTTCTTTTCCTTAGACCAAAACAAATATAAAAATCAGCAAAATGGGTATTACATTGTTTTATATTTGAAGCCTAAGAACACTTAAAAAGCAGAGATATTACTTTGCTGACAAAGGTCCCTCTAGTTAAAGTTATGGCTTTTCCAGTAGTCATGTATGGATGTGAGAGTTGGACCATAAAGAAAGCTGGGCGCTGAAGAATTGATGTTTTTGAACTGTGGTGTTGGAGAAGACTCTTGAGAGTCCCTTGGACTGCAAGAAGATCCAACCAGTCCATCCTAAAGGAAATCAGCCCTGAGTATTTATTGAAAGGACTGATGTTGAAGCTGAAACTCCAATACTTTGGCTGACTGATGTGAAGAACTGACTCATTGGAAGAGACCCTGATGCTGGGAAAGATTGAAGGCAGGAGGAGAAGGGGATGACAGAGGAGGAGATGGTTGGATGCCATCACTGACTTGATGGACATGAGTTTGAGTGAATTCCAGGAGGTGTTGATGGACAGGGAGGCCTGGTGTGCTGCAGTCCACGGGGTCACAGATTCGGACAGGGCTGAGCGACTGAGCTGAAGAACACTATTTATTGTCTTCTGTTCTTTTAGGAACTGCTCAATTCTTAAGATTGATAATTTAACAAAAAATCTAAATAAGGATTTCATTCTATCCCTAAACTTAATTTTCTTGATTGGCTATAACCATTCTCTTGTAGAGAATGAAATTTACAGTCATATATCTTGGAATTGAATATGCAACTGGTAGTATTAGTATAATAAGTACATACTAATTAGTATAGTTAGTATGATAAAGTGCTTTGCTACTTGCTAAATACTGTTATATTGAGCTATATTTATATGCACCTCAGTTGCTTCATCTATACAATGGGAACCAATACCTGTCACCTCAATGGATTACAAGGCTCTGATAAAACAAATGCAAGGTGCTTTGGCAAATTGTAAATGTGATTCATAAATATAAAGAGATACTGTTTTTAAGCTAAAAGGGTTTGCAGAAAGCTAGTCTCATCCTTAACCTGGTTGGCTTCTTCCTTTGCACAGCACATTCCTACCAGTTGAGGTAGCCTGCCACAAAGTCGTGTTCCGAGAAATAATGTAACACTATGAAGCCAAGCAGGATCTTGGTGGTTGAATATTTACCATGGCTAAGAACCACTTCTTTCCCAGAACTGGTAAAGAACACAAACCAAGGTGCTGTTCTTTCTTAGTGTGACTACAAACACGAGTCTTAACCATTTCTCTTAAGACCTGGGCATCAGTTTTTTGTGGTTTTTTTTTTTACTGATATGGTTTATTCTGCATTTGAGTCATTTCACAAAAGGGAGATGTCACTGCTTCAGTGGTTCCCAGTACCTTCAGAAGAGAGAATACAACTTGTAATAAAACCTTTCGTGGATTGGTCCTGAATGTCACCACTCCCTGACTCAGACTCCACACTCCAGGCAAAATGAACCACCAGGCACTTTCAGTTCCTCCAAACAAGCTGTGCTTTTTCTCAGGTTTGACATGGAGAGTTGCTGTTCCTCCTCTCCTAGGCCGGCTGGCCCTCCTCTTTAAGTCTAAGCTTCCTCCAGGGCACTGAGATGTTCCTGCAGCTACCCTCCCACTTCATCCTGGGTTAGGTAACCCAACACCCTGTCCCTGCGCCCTAGACTCCCCCCTTTATTATGCTCTATGCTCACGGCCAGTTTTCTAGTTGGTGTCCTACATCACACTGCAGATAGTAAACGTCTCAAAAGCAAGACAACTGGATTTTTACACTGCCATAAGCCCAGCACAATGCCCTGTGAAGATCAAGTTCTTCACAGGTATTTGTTGAGCGGATGAAGGAATATATAAAGCTTCCTCAAATCTGTATCACCTGGTTCCTTGAAAAATAAGGGCAAGAAGAATCAGGATCCCACTATGAACGGCACTGATGCCTTAAGGACCTACTCTTAACTAAGAAATCAGTATAGCTGTACCATCTGTGCCGTTGTTTTTAATACGCCTTACCAGAAATCTAGAAGACAAATTGGGGCATCTCTTTGGCAGCTGCTCCCGTGACTCAGATTCCAAGTAAGTAAGGGTAGGAGGGAACGTAATCACAAATTTTTATAGGTTATTAAGTTGCAACAAAAACCACCTATAGTGGGAGGGGATGAAATGCTTGTTATGGGAAAGGCAATAAAAACTGAACCCTTTGTGTGCAAGTTTAAAGCCCTTGGCTGTATATGTGAAAGCATGATACATTTTTACTATTCTATTGGTTTAAAACATTTTAATTTAAGTATATGAGGCAATAGCTATGTCTAAGAAGAAAATTTGCTAATATTAAGGAATAAACTCCAAACACCAAATTTTGTACATTTGCAAATCTTTCAATGCAGAAAGTAGTTTGTACTTTAATTTCTCCATCAAATCAGAATGAGAGTCGTTTTGGGTAGAGTATTCTTGGTTGTAGATTCTTCCCTTTCATCACTTTAAATATATCATGCCACTCCCTTCTGACTTGCAGAATTTCTGTTGAAAAATCAGCTGATAGCCTGATGGGAGGTCCCTTGTATGTTATTTGTCATTTTTCCCTTGTTGCTTTAAATATTTTATCTTTGTCATTAATTTTTGTCAGTTTGAGTACTATGTATCTTGGTGTGTTCCTCCTTAGGTTTATCCTGCCTGGGACTATGCACTTCCTGGATTTGGTTGACTATTTCCTTTCCCATGTAAGGGAAGTTTTCAGCTATTATTTCTTCAAATATTTTCTCGATTCCTTTCTCTCTCTCTTCTCCTTTTGGGACCCCTATAACGTGAATGTTGGTGTGTTTAATGTTGTCCCAGAGATCTCTTAGGCTGTCTTCATTTTTTCTCCCCCCATCTTTTTTCTATATTCTGTTTTGCAGCAGTGAGTTCCATCATTCTGTTTTTCAGGTCACTTATCTGTTCTTCTGCCTCAGTTATTTTGCTCTTCATTCCTTCTAGTGTACTGTCCATCTGTTTCTTTGTTCTTTAGTTCTTCTGGGTCTTTGGTAAACATTTCTTACCTCTTCTCCATTCTTTTTCTGAGATCCTGGGTCATCTTCACTATCATTATTTTGAATTCTATTTTTTCTGGAAGGTTGCCTACCTCCACTTCATTTAGTTGTTTTTCTGAGGTTTTATCTTGTCCCTTCATCTGGGACATAACCCTCTGCCTTTTCATCTTGATTAACTTGCTGTGATGTGATTTTCCTTCTGCCTGCAGGATTTTAGTTCTTCTTGCTTCTTCTGTCTGCCCTCTGGTGGATGAGGCTAAGAGGCTTGTGTAAGCTTGCTGAAGGGAGGGATTGGTGGTGGGAAAAAACTGGGTCTTGCTCTGATGGGCAGGGCCAGGCTCAGTAAAATTTTAACTCAGTTGTTGGCTGATGGGTGGGGCTGTGCTCCTTCCCTGTTAATTGTTTGGCCGGAGGCAACCCAGCCCTGGAGTCTACAGGCTCTACGGTGGGGCTCATGGTGACCTCCAAGAGTGCTCACAGGAAGCGGGGCACCTCCCAGGACCTCTGCTGCCAGTGCCCCCATCTCTACAGTGGGCCACTGCCGATCTAGGCTTCCACAGGAGACCCTCCCGCGCTAGCAAGGAGGTCTGTTCCGTCTCCTGTGGGGTCACTGCTCCTTTCCCCTGGGTCCTGGTGCGTGCAAGGTTTTGTTTGTGCCTTCCGAGTCTGTTTCTCCCAGTCCTGTGAAAGTCCTGTGATCAAATCTCGCTGGTCTTCAAAGTCAGATTCCCTAGGGATTCCTAGTCCTTTTGCTGGATTCCCAGGCTGGGAAGCCTGACATGGGACTCAGAACCTTCACAACAGTGGGAGAACCTCTTTGGTATTATTGTTCCCCAGTCTGTGGGCTGCCTACCCGGCAGTTATGGGATCTGACTTTATCATGGTCGCGTCCCTCCTACCGTCTCATTGCGGCTCCTCCTTTGTCTTTGGATGTGGGGTATCTTTCTTTGGTGGGTTCCAGCATCCTCCTGTTGGTGGCTGTTCAACAACTACTTGCAGTCTTGGTGCTCTCACCAAAGGAGATGAGCACATGGCCTTCTACTCTGCCAGTCTGTACATTGACTTTAAATTTTACCACCCTTGTAAGAGAAGGCATATTTTACAACATTATTCTAACCTAGCCTGTAATTTTCAGAACAGATGAATATGTGGGGAATTCCCTGGTAGTCCAGTGGTTAGGACTCAAGAGATTTCACTGCAGTGGGCCCAGGTTCAATCCCTGGTTGGGGAACTAAGGTCTCACAAGGCCATGCGGCATGGCCAAAAAAAGAGATCTTATAAACAAATGAAAATGTGTGATTTATAAGACAAAGACATGAAATCTCATATTCTCCAAAAAAAATAATCTAAAAAATATTAGAGAAAACTCTCAGTTTATATAAGGAAATGTTTGCACAGTTAATAAAAACAATCTAGAAATATTTATTGACATGGTATTGGTGAAAAATAGTGAATTTCTGTATTCTATCACATGGCAAAAGGTTGACTGAGATCCTTTGCTTCATTTGTCAATAATAACAAAATCTGGACCCCAAGAAACATCAGACCATTCATTGCATGTTACATGGGGTAAAACGGATTGCTTTATGCTTGCCTATTTTTTTTTTTCCCTCAAGAATTTTGGACACATATCTCTGTAGGGTACATATTATTTCCTCGTTCCTACATACTTTTTGCACAGATATGAAATACTAGTGAATCCAATCATAGCAAGTGATGATAGAATTCACAGGAAGGGAACAGCTATTGATGGTCTTTTCCACTTTATTAAATCTTCAATATAGAAAGCTGAAGCAGTGGCTTCCTGAGCATTTATCTTTTGTTTTTAAAAAAGTGGTAGTTACATTTTAAGGACCTTCCTGGTGCTGCAAGCAGAGTTACTGCCCATGATACTGTGATTTATATTAAGAAATATATACTCGGTCTTCACTCCCATTCTGGCACAGAGTTCTTAGAACTCTTGGAGATTTGTTTTGTGAGGAAAGGAATAAAAGTAAAGGTATTTGTGGTTAGGTAAATGAGGTGACCTTTGGAAAGCACCGGGATGGGGGTGAGATAACAGTGGCGCCACTTTTGGTCCCACCTCCTGACTTCCAGGGAGGAGAGAGAAGCTGGTGGCTGAATCAATTGCTAATGACCAGTGATTTCAACGACCATGCCTATGTAGTGAAGTTTCCATAAAAACCCAAAAGGACCTGGCTGGGAGACTTTCTAGGTTGGTGAACACACTGAAATTCAAGGAGAGTGATGGATCTGGAAGAGGGGTGAACCTTCTGCCCCTTTCCCATACCTTGCTCTTGCATCTCTTCCATCTGGCTATCCCTGATATCCTTTTATAATAAACCAATAATCTTGTAAGTAAATGCATCTTTGAGTTTTGCTGTAGTCAATTAATTGAACTGAGGAGGGGGTCTTGGGAATCCCAGATTTGTAGTCAGTTAGAAGCGCAGGTAACAACCTGGGCTTGCAACTGACATCTGAAGTTGGAGGCAGGTGCTGAGAACATTGAACCTGAGGAATCTCATATAATCTCCAGATAGATAGTGTCAGAATTGCGATAAATGGTAGGATATCCAGCTGGTGTCCTGAGAATTGCTAGTTAGTGGTAAGTGGAAAACACTATCCCCCAACCCCTACACACATTGGAATCTGGCCTCAGAAGACCCAATTACTGCCTAACTCACAAGTATGTTATCTTTAATAAGCTGTATGCTGGAGCTGACCTCTGCACAAGAACCTGATAAAATAAGTGCTGGATTAAAAAAGTACTTATTTACTATAGTAGGAAACCAGACAAGGTTAGTGGGATTCCCTGAAGTGTAAATATAAGAATCAGCACACAAAAGAGGAAAGGCAATTTCTACCTCACTGCATTTCTGTATGTGCCATGACTGTATCAGGAACCTTGCAAACACTGTCACTGAAATCTTTGAACGACTCTATGAAGCCTTCCTTCAGAGGGATTGAGGCGTCTCTTCAAGCACACAGTTTTCCTAGCAGGCTCAGAAACCTAGGTGTGAAGTGGCTGGAAGCAGAACATTCTGTGCTTCCCTTACCTTGGGGCAGGGGATTAACTGGAGGTGATGGTAAAGTCCAGGTGACATCAGGTGGGCCGGAGAGCACCAAGAGCTGCCTAGGATGGATCATCTACGCACACTGAGGTCCCCAGGAGGGGGACCACCTTGGGTGACCCTTCTCTCTCCTCCTCCCCATCCCCAGTCCAATCCATTACCAAATCCAGTCAATTTTACCTCCAAAATATTTCTTGAACCTTGGACTTCTTTCCAAATCCATTGCTAACACACCAGCCAAAGTTACCACAATTTCACACCTTCGTCATGGCAAGAAACTCTGTATCACCCTGCCCCTACTCTCGTCCCCTCCTGTCCTACAATAATTAATTCTCTATAATACGAAGTGTCACTTCACTCCCTACAACCCTTTAAGGCTTACCAGTATTTTTTAAGACAAAGGCCCCAATCCTGCCATGATTTATAAGCATGACGTGGACTATCCACTTTTCCAAGCTCACTTGTCACCACTCAGCTTGCACTCTTCAACTTCAGCTATCCTGGGTTCGATTCCTGGGTTGGGAAGAGCCCCTCGAGAAGGAAACAGCAACCCACTCCAGTATTCTTGCCTTGAGAATCCCATGGACAGAGGAGCCTGGTGGGCTACAGTCCATGGGGTCGCAAGAGTCGGACACGACTGAGTGACTAAACCAACGATGAATGTATATCAGGGTATGATGGCCAGGCACAATTCTAAGAGCTGCTTCCTTACACTGCTGCTCCCTCCAGAAAATGCTTCCAAAATGCATAATCCCTTCTGGGCTTATTGGTACCACTTATGCCAACATCTGACCTCTCTTCCTCAGGAATCCCCCAAATTTAGATACCTTTCTTCTCTTTGTGCTTTTTTATTTTTTTTAATAGCACCCTGCAGTATTCTCTTGTAGAACTTCTCCAATTTTTAACAAGGTGTGTGTTACTGTCTTATTAAAATGTGCCTCCCACAGTAGCAGCAGCCTCTGTGATTTTTCACGTTCGGTTTGGGACCATTTCTGTTGTGCTCAGAACATGACGCAGTGACCTACGTAATAAAGATCTCTGAGTGAATAAATGATGAAGGAGAGTGCCTGTTGAAATCTTTTCACTTATAACCCAAAATATGACTTGGAAACGTGTTACTTATGAAGGTAACAAAAAGACTGAAATTTATTAGAAACTGGAGAGAATCTTTTAATTAAAGACACACTGATCTACAATGTAGTTAAAATAAATTTAGCAGTTTGTTCTATGAAGACAAAACATCTGGAAAACCAATGACAAAGGATCATTTAGGTAGTCAGAGAGAGACAAGAATCTGTCAGAGATTCTCCATCATTAACCAGTGCCCCAAGTACTTTATTTCTTGATGTCCTCTTCCATCTTTAAATTTAGAAATTTATTGGTCCCTCCAACCCAAAGTGGAGACAAGGTGCTTTATCAGATGATTTCAGCTTAATGGATATACCATTTTTGAGTATTTTTTTCCAGCTTAATTTATAGTCACTAAAGAACCTGAACCATCTCTTGATCCAACTGCTGACTACCCATTTCACTCTAAAATCAGGGAGACACCAGGGGCTGTGAAAAGTACATAGATCTCTATCCAGGAGACCTGGATTCTAGTCTCAGCTCCGTCACTATATAGTGCTGAAAACCTAGGGTCCTACTTTCTCATGTGCAAAATCAAGGTGTGCTGTAGACTGGCTTTTATATGAATTTTTCTAGAATTAAAAGTTTGATTTTTTTTCTATAGTTGCAGAACATAACATAGCTGCAGATATTTTGTGTTCTCTTAAAGCCTATCACAAAGAAGGTTAACTCTACAAATTTACTTTCTGTAGACAAGTGGTCTATTTCCCAGCCACACACAAATCTCATTGTAAATTAACACATCATGAATACTTAAGCAGTGAATTAGCTTTCTGGAGCTTTGTTAAGTGTGAGTTTTTGAGCCTGCAAAGTTAAGTATCAAACTCTGATCTGTGGTGCCCCCAAAGATAAAAGCAGCTTATACAATACATTCAATAGTGAAGGGCATGACAACCCATTCCAGTATTCTTGCCTGGAGAATCCCATGGACAGAGAAGCCTGGCAGGCTATAGTCCATAGGGTTGCAAAGAGTCAGACATGACTGAAGTGACCGAGCACAATATATTCAATAGTTAAGAAAAATCATATGGTTCCCCTTCTCCTGCACATCATAAAGATACTACTGAATCCAACCACAGCAAGTGATGACAGAATTCACAGGAAGGGAAGAATTATACCTTCTTTCTGAAGTAGCTTTCAGAAGCTTTCTCATTTAGCCTGGCTCATGGCCTGCATGTGAGAGTGGTAACAGGGGAAAATTAAGAAATAGATCTTTAATAGTGATTTTTGTTCTTCTTGTTACAGAGAGCTGAATTTTATGTGTCAGAGAAGAGAGAACATCTCTAGTAAATGTTAACTGTATTTGTTTATAAATAAAGGAGATGAATTTTAGAGTTAGTTCTAACTCATAAATTAAATAGGAAAACATTCTATACATACATCCATCTGTCCAAATAATTGGGATCTTAAAATACCCACAACAGCCTGCATCAATTTCTTAGTCCAGAGAAAATTAAATATTTTAAACTCAGGCTTTTTCTAATTTAGGCTGATTACTGTTTTTCTTCATCTATACTATAACTTTTGGTTTTCATTACAGAAGTCTCATTTTATTTTTTTTAACATTAAAGAATCCTTGCCTCCTTGTTTTTATTATAATCCTCTAGGAACTGAAACAGAAATTTTATTTTCCAATAAATCCTCTCAGATTTGCCCAAAGTTGATTATTCAGTTTCTAAGTCCTGAGAACACAGGATAGACCATTCTGACATCAGTGGGGTCCTTATCAATTCACTTCAAGAAGAACAGACTGGATCTCTCTGTCTTTACTAGCTTTTTCCCTAGTGTGTGTATGTGTGGGGGTTGAGGGGGGCGTGTAGAGAGTCATTTAAATTTAGGATACACCAGTATAAGTCAACATGTTGGAAAGGTACAGTAAACCGTTCATTATTCTTAGCATTCATTCACGTATTCATTCATTCATGGATCCAATCATTTATTCAATATTTACTGGGCATAGGCATTGCTAAGAGTTTGGAACAGAGAGAGAAAACACGTAACACTTATTTTCAAGTGGCCACCAGGTGAGTGAGAGAAAAACAAAAGTAAATGATATTATAGCAGATGAATCAGGAAAATACTCATATTGCAGGAACTCAAAGGAAAGGCATCAAAAAGTGGTTGGGGTAAGAAGAGAAGATCCCTTGTAAGAGCTGACTTCTAAGTGAGCTTTTGAAAAACAACTAGGAAGCCACATGGTAGGCAGGAGGAAGGAGGAAAGGGCGGCATAAGAAGGTGCCCAAGAGGACCAGACAACATGGCCGTGCTCTGACAACCCACTGGAGAAGCGGAGTGATGCTCTGGATATCAGACTGAATCGAATCTTCATGCAACACATTATTTTCACTGTACAACTAAAGGGAATCACAGATGGTTACTAAATGGACTTTACTGTTCCCAATGAGAACCTCAAAACCCCCAAATGACTCCTGTCGATTGTTCAAAATTGTAGTACCAAGAAGAGTGATTAGATTTTACATTCTTGGATTGGCCAAAAGGTTTGTTCATGGTTTTCCCATAAGATGGTACAGGAAAATCCCAACAAACTTCTTGACCAACCCAAAACACTGTAGAGTGTGCTTTAGGGGGTGGGGCTGAGGAATTCTGAACACGTTTGAAGCTAATACACTTCCAGTGAGTGCAAGAATCAGAGTGACTTTAGTGAAGTGAAAGTTGCTCAGTCATCTTGAACTTTTTGCAACCCCATGGACTATATAGTCCATGGAATTCTCCAGGCCAGAATACTGGAATGGGTAGCCTTTCCCTTCTCCAGGGAATCTTCCCAAGCCAGGGATCGAACCCAGGTCTCCCACACTGCAGGTGGATTTTTTACCAGCTGAGCTACAAGGGAAGCCCCTTAAAGAGTGACTTTAAGAAAGGCTTAATAAAGTTGTTTAGGTGGTGAATCAACAGCAAGACAGTCTGCTGATTTTGAAAACAATCCAAATTTGTATTACAAAAACAGAAAAAAAACTTGAAATGGTTCAGGCAAGGGCTGGAGTCAACCTATGAAGTTAGTTTTCTCATTTCTTACCCAGGACTCAAGCTGTCAGTAAATCTTGCTTTGGCTTTGTCTACTGGGCGACTATATGAACTATTTATCTAGCTGAGGAGAGACTTTTCTAAGCTATAAACTGTTTAGCAGTCCCTTTTGTAATGAACCAAATGTCTAATAAGATTATTATTAGTTAACAAGCAAAGTCTCAAATGCTTTATAGGAGGCCTACGGAGTAAGTTCAAAGGGTAATAATAGCCCTGATTGGGGATGGGCTTCCCTACTCTGATGATGGCTGGCTCGTCTCTGGCCTGAGGGAGTTTAGAAAAACAGTCAAACCACAGTAGCTATAGGAAAGTGACCTGTCCAGGTCACTGGGAAGTCTAAGGAGGTGACTCCATGTATTACTCGGTTACTATAATTCTGGAAATAAGTGACAATAATCTACAAGATGGACACGTGACTCTTCTGTAAGGTTGGAAGACTCCTCATACGTTGGAATATCAAAATCTTGGTAATATGAAAAACAGATATAGTAATATTAGTATATTTCTTGTTGCCCTCATGAGAGACACAACTGTTCAAATACCCGGCATTTCTCCTGTTGCTTCCACGCATCTTCCCTATAAAAGTGGCCCATAAATGGCAGAGCCAAGTCCCATAACAAATCCTGTTTCCAGTTCAATGCTGCAAACATAGATTAAGTCACATCTTGGAATACTTCCACTGAGAAAACTTACAAGAAGCGAAGCAACTTTTCAAAGCCTAGCAAAATAAACATTTGCTCCATGACTTACTGAATTTGGCACTTGGAAAATATGCACTTCCAGTAAACCGAGTGAGTTATCCGAGGCACCGACTTCACCTTCCTGGTTGCTTAAGGCCACCCGACTGCCCTGGAAAGCTATCCTTCCTTTTTCCCCTGACCCCGCCACGAAGTCAATGATTTGCGGCAAAGCATGTAACCTTCAGCTGTTAGAATAGCTCTTAAGTGGAACAATACTGCTGGCTATCACACACATCTTAGCGCCAATCCATGATAATTAAATATGTTCTTTTTAATATAAATGTTTTGGTAGTACATGCTGGAAAACTATGAAGCATGTAAATAATTTGCAAAGGTCAGCTTGGGATGAGGTGTTGAAAGTTGTGAGTCATTTCAAGAGACTCCCCTAAATTGAGGAGGTCTGTGGGAGAGAAGTGGAGACACTGGGAATTTCAAATAGATTTAGTTCGACAAGAATTTACCGAGGACCTTCTGCCAGCCTTGTAATTAAGCATTCCAGCAGTACAAAAGAAGTGGAAGAGTGGGTCTTCAGGGAACTGGTTGGGAAAGAGCCCCAGGTGGTGTAGGATATGCCAAGAGAGTGAAAATACAGAACACAATGTGGGGCTTGGCACCAGGAGATTACAGTAAACTAGAGAGGTAGAGAAGGCATCAGGGAAGTGGGACATTTAATGCTGGATCCTTAAGAAAGGTAAGATTTGGGAAAAAAAATTTAAAGGGGAACACGCTTACACATGAACATAGCAGTGTGGTGGGAGGCAAGGAGATGGGAATGAAAGAAAACCCCTCTGTATTGTGAAAATCGTAATGGCTGTATTTGTTCCTTCTAGCCAACATGCCCAAGCAACAGCGCTTTCCATGTTTCGGTGACCTAGGAAAAGCTTTAGCACAAAATACATTTACTCAAAATAAATCTGGAGACTTATTTAAGGCCATGCAACCCTTCTCTTCCTCTCTCTCTTTCTTTTTTTTAATAGTAAAACTACCCTTTATTGAGAGTCCACTTATGTGCCAAATGCTGGGCTAAGCACTTTATATGTGCTATTTCATCTACTGGGACTTTGGGATGGCATTGAACCTGGAATTCAAACTTGGGCCTGATTCCAAATCCCCAGCTCTTCGCTGTAATTTATCAAGACTGGTGTTGCTTGACGTTGGAACCCTGCTCAATGTCACGTGGCAGCCTGGATGGGAGGGGAGTTTGCAGGCGAATGGATACATGCACATGTGTGGCTGAGTCCCTTTGCTGTTCACTGAAACTAACACCACATTGTAAATTGGCTATACACCGATACAAAATAAAAAGGTTTTTAAAAAACTGTTTTGAAAAAACAGTTGCCTGACTCTCTCTGGACCTTGGGGATTTTCAATGCCTTCAGGTTTCCCCATCTACTAAGGCTGTGTTGTGATGCTCCAAAATGACAGCTTCCACTGTATCTCCTAACTACACTCCTGATCCATGCAGAGAGCATGGTAAAGCCTGCTCTGGGGGCCAACGGTGTTACATAACAGGACCCACTCAGAGTGAATGATAGGCACGTTTAAAGGCCAGTGTTTACATATCATGACAGCAGCCTGTAGTTTAAAATGCCTGGGAAGCAACACACTCGGGGAGCCTCAAAGGTCGCTCCTCTCTCCTCGCAGAGATTCAGGGGAGGTATATCTTGAGAGCTAACACCTGAACAGGAAGTACAGAGAAAAGCAGTGTTGTGACGCTCTTTTCTCTCCTCTTTTGGTTTTATCTACAAAGTTTTGTTCACTCTGAGGTCTGCTCTGCCCACAAGGAGGCTGAAACTCCACATCTCTGAGGGACTGTCCCAGTTGCAGACACTTGCAAACTTCCCATTTGAAGAGAAAGTTAATTTTAATACAAAACAATGAAAACATCCCTTTTGATGTTTATTATCCAAACTCATACAAACTCAAATATAAGGCAGTATTATGGAAAACTGTGGAAACAAATATTTTTATGTACTTCCCCTGACCTAAAACCAGTCCATCTAAAATTTTTCTTCCTCACTGACTGTCAGGAATGCTGAAGTTTGTTATGAACAGATTTTTTTTTTTTTGAGGAAAACTCCATTTTGCTTTTGTTCCTCTGTCATCTTTTCTATCCTTGAGTTAACCTCAGGCGTCTGCACTAGAGGAGAAAATGTTTCCTAAACAGCTATGGTAAAGTCACCCCCGGAGCTTCTTCAATCTCCAGATCTAGTTATTTTTGTCCTAGTTTGGCTCACAGTGCACCTATCTTGGTAAGTGATGTGAAGCAAATAAGTTTAAATTTTCTTTTGATGCAGAAGTACTAGACTGGCCTAAAGTGAAATTGAAACTTTACACTGTGAACCTAATATGAACTCCACTTACCTGGGAGAGAAAAACAAGGTACACATCTTAAAAAATTAATTTTGTGGTGCTTTTGGATGGATGAACTCAAAATAAATGCACCAGAAAATAAATGAGATGGGAAATTTCAGGATGAAGGCCAAAAAAATACATCAAAAGAGCTAGTCTAAGAGACATTCAGTTTGCAATGCCAATAATATAATGGAACTCACTGATGGCTACTCAAAAAATACAGCTAAAATCTTCTATTTATTTAAAAATTTTAAAAAATAAATAGACAAGGAAGTAAAAGCAAATGAAGCTAGAGCTTCCTTTGTTTCCTTTTAAATGTGGTCATCACTTGTCTTCTCAATGAGCTTCCATGACCACTTACTTTCCATTCTCCTGAACTTGGCATTTATCACCTTATGGGCTACATAATTTCCTTATTATGTTTATTTGTAATATGTACCACCACCACCCCCAAAGCCCTATACCCAACCAAACGCAAGTTTCTCAAGGGCAGGTATTTTGGTCTGTTGTGTTCATTGATTTATCTTAAGTACATATAACAGTTCCTGAAACAGTGAATTAGTTAATCAATTAACATTAAGCATCTGCTACTGCTAACTAGAGGAAGTTCATAGCTCAGGAACAGAGAAGCAATTATAGACCAATTCACAAATGAAATAAAATTTGTAAAATGGGAGTGAATAACAGTAATAACAAAAGATAAGCATTTACTGAATGCTTACTAGGTACTACCACTCTGAAATGCTTTAGCTACATCGCCTCATGCAATCCTCACAATGGCACTGTGAGATCTGTACCATTATTACGCTCACTTTACCGATGAGGAAACTGAGGCCCAGGGGTATGTTGGGTGCTCAGCTGCTTCAGTCCTATCCAACTCTGCGACCCCATGGACTCTAGTCTGCCAGGCTCCTCTGTCCATGGGATTGCTCAGGCAAGAATACTGGGGCAGGTTGCCATTTCCTCCTTCAGGGGATTTTCCCAACCCAGGTATCTAACCCACGTCTCTTGCGGCTCCTCCATTGGCAGGCGGATTCTTTACCATTGAGCCACTTGGGAGCTTGGTATGTTAAGTACCTTGTCTTAAATCATAGAACTAGCAAATGGCAAGCCAGGATTAGAACGCCAGAAGTGTGTTGAAGAGCTTGTGTTTGCTATTCGCATACCCTGGAAGGTGGATAACAGAAGCGAATGGGTTTTACTATATTCACTTTTTCTCCAGGAGTAGGAGAAATGGAGGGCGGTCTGGAGGGTCCCTTTTTAAGATGTCAATATCCTGGCAAGAGCCACACCCGAGACTAGCACCTTGAAACCGTCCTGGGGGATTAAGTGACACTGAGCCCCACTCAAAAACAAAGCACAGTTAAGGGGTGGGGTGAGTGAGTCAAGAGAAGGAAAAAGACACAGGAAGCTGAGTGGGGAGCCACTAAAGATACACTTTTACATACAAGCTGGAACCAAGATTGCCGGGAGAAATAGCAATAACCTCAGATATGCACATGATACCATTCTAATGGTATAAAGTGAAGAGAAACTAAAGAGCCTCTTGATGAGGGTGAAGGAGGAGATTGAAAAAGGTGGCTTAAAACTCAACATTCAAAAAACTAAGATCATGGCATCTGGTCCCATCACTTTATGGCAAAGTGGAAGCAGTGACAGATTTTATTTTCTTGGGCTCCCAAATCACTGCAGTCGGTGACTATAGCCACAAAATTAAAAGATGCTTGCTCCCTGGAAGGAAAGCTGTGACAAACCTAGACAGCATATTAAAAAGCGGAGATATCACTTTGCCAACAAAGGTCTGTATGCTCAAAGTTATCAGTTTTCCTGTAGTCATGTGATGTCTTCATGGATGTAAGAGTTGGACCATAAAGAAAACTGAGTGCTGAAGAATTCTGAAGAATTCATGCCTTCGAATGGTGGTGTCGGAGAAGTCTCTTGAGAGACCCTTGGGCTGCAAGGAGATCAAACCAGTCAATCCTGAATGTTCAACTCTGAACATTCATTGGAAGGATTGATGCTGAAGCTGAGTCTCCAATTCTTTGACCACCTGATGCGAAGAACTGACTCACTGGAAAAGACCCTGATGCTGAGAAAGATTGCGGGCAAGAGAAGGGGGCAACAGAGGACGGGATGGTTGGATGGCATCACTGACTCAATGGACATGAGTTTGAGCAAAGTCCTAGAGATAGTGAAGCACACAGGCAAGCCTGGCATGCTGCAGTCCCTGGGGTCGCAAATAGCCGAACATGACTGAGCAGCTGAACAACAACAACAATCTTAAAAATGTTACTAGCAGGTTCTGTCACTAACAGCAATGATCATTTCCTGACCTGCATTTTGCCAGACTACTTTCAGCCATTAGAATAAGATTAGAAGAGGTAATTCAATGGAAATTCATGGTTTCTCACTGTTAAATAATGCTATTTTATTATTTTCACTTTTTTTTCTCCCCACAAAGAGGTATGAGGTGGTAATGCACCATGACCAGATCAAACAGTGCTAATAAATAACAATAGTTATTTGGAACTAACCTAGAACAAACTGTGCTTTCTCTCTTTCTGGCCCTGTGTGTGTATGCTCAGTTGTATATCATCAGTTATAAACAGGAGACGGCTTCTCTGCTTGAGGAACAAGGCCCTGGTTAGCATTTGGAAAATGCCTATGAAATATTTCAGTAACAGACTTTTATTTTCACAACTATATTCTGTCCAGGAACATCAAAGTAGAAAAGCATAAGGGAACAATTATGACACCTGACCTATGCAACATAATATATATTCCACATATATGTGCAACACAAGTAATCATCAACAACTTTCACTGTCAAACAAGTTTTCTCCTCGCTTTTTTAACTGAAAGGCCCAGAAAGAAGAGGAAAGTCACACAAAGTCATTGACTTTATTGCAATCTAGTCTCTCTTGTTTCAGAGCCAGGAAAACATTTCTTGATTTAATTTTACTGGTAAATAAAACACTTCTGAAGTTCAATAACAAGTGAATGGTCCAAGTTTCATTCTTTCCCCCCTCTTTAAGCCATACTGACCTTTATAGAAGCAAAAGAACAACATTTGACATTTCGTGGAAAATAAAGAAACATAATTTAGCAATTTCTAACCAATGGCCTCACGCTACAGCTTTGGAGTTGCTCAACTCTTTCCAGACACAAATGTCTCACAAGCATGCTTCATATTCTTCTTCAAATAACAAGTAAATAAACACAGTTTTAATTAGATGAGCCTGTCTCACATACTTGGCTGATGTCATCCTTGCCTCTCCAGGGGGGAAAAAATCAATTAAAAAAAAAAAAGAAAGGAAAAACACAAGATACAGACATTGTCTCAAACGCTGAGCTGCATTTTTTGCAGTGCAACTCCATAAAGCCAAAACTGCGGGTCCTGACTCGGTTAATCAGATTGCTTGCCCAACTCACACACCATAAAGAAGAAATACAACCGTGAACCCGGGGGCGGGGCGTGGGGGTGGGGGCTGACATGTCTTTTGCCTTGCTCCATGTTATCTGCTCACACGCCCTATTTCTCCACATGGAACAAAAATCTCCTCTTGTCTCCATCCCAGCCACGGGACCAACTGGCACTGCTTCTATTTTTGGTGAAAATTTCCGAGAGCCTGGCGAATGGATGAGCATACTCAACAAACTGGGAGAGAAGGTGCACAGAGCATTTCCCATGGGGACTGAACTTCTCTTTTGATTTTTCATGGCTTGTTTTCAGTTCCAGTTGGGGAGCAGGGATAAGCCCGTTCCCCACGCCCCCTATCCGCCGACTGCTTTATCTCTCCTGTCTCCGGCAGCATCTCATTTGCTTCTGCACGGCCACACTGCACGCAGGTCGCCAAGTGCACCCGAGGAGGTTCTGACCTGACTTGCCAGGCATGTGCTTTCCCCCATCGAGCACGGCTAACTGGATTTCTGCCTGCTCTCAGGCTGTCGATCCAAGCAAGGCTGAAGCCCATTTTGGAGTCATCCAGATCATCCCGAAGGGCCAGCCTCTCCCCCTCCTCCCTTCTTGGACATGCTGCAGACTGGAGGTCACTTGAGGGGATGGCTCTTCCTTGAGGCCACCCTGGGAGTTGGGGTTCGTTCCAGACTATGTTCAGAAAAGGGGTCCAAGAACTCTTAAAACGGCTCTGCTTTTTTTTTTTTTTAATGTTTGGTATTAGAAAAAAAAGTCAGTGACAGCAAAGCCGGAAAAGAGTTTCTTGCGCCCAATCACATGTACGACAGAGGGCCCCCTTCGGTGGGGGCCCACCTGCTGGGTAAGCCGGGGCCATAGGGGTGCCCACACTGGCAGCTTGAACACCGCCTGCCAACAGGTTGTGATTGGCCTGCGTGCTGTTTAAAAGTTGTCTTTTAATCGTTGCCAACATTAATACATCAGGAGCTTTCACATAAAAATCTGGTTTCAGGCTCCTCTAGAAAAATCAGAAGACCTGGCTGACACCAGCTCTGCTTCCCGTCTAGCAAACGCTGGCTGGAGCCACACAGCTGCTGCCCCTTTAGACAAGGGCCTCCTGACCCACAGCCTGTGCTCGGAGGCCCTGGCACTCGGGGGGAGTCTGCAGCTGCTGGTGAGGGCACCCCAAGCATCGAGAAGAGAGCCTGGTAGAAGCACTAGGTGGCTGTCAGTAGATACCTGGCAATCTGCCGGATGCCTCCTCTAACCATTTCCATCTCCGTTTTTTCCTGCCTCCGGAGCTGCCCTGAAACATCGCGAACGCTTACTAGTAAGAATCATCTTCCTTTGCCACAGGGGCAGAAGTTCAAGAAAGGCCAGATACCACTGCTTGCTGGTAGCCTTCTGTCTCTGAATCCAATGCCTTGGGTAGGGAGAGAACTTGGTGAGAGAAAGAGAGAACTCATAATTGAGCCAACTGATTGTTGCTAAAAAGTTGTAATGTCACGCCAAGGGAGAAAGTCCTAGCGGGGTGTGTGTGTGTGTGGCTTTATGCCTTCACGTGGGCCCCAAATTGGAATGTAAAGTTGATCAATATAAGGCGTGATGTCTAAAGTCAAGCTCAGAGCAACTCAAACATTTTCTTTGCTTTAGCCTGAAACTATGGAGATTACACGGAGACTCTGTATTCAGGACACTTGCCAGCTCTCCGCCTTAGGAAACAGCAGAGGCTGGCTTCTGGTGACACGCAGCATGAACCCCACTGCGGGCTAGGTGAAAAGTTGGTAGCACAGAAGCAGGAGACCATTTGGGGTGATTTTCAAAGTGCTTTGGGGCCCACAGCTGTGAGACGCCGTAGACGGCACAGCAGGGCGGCAGCTACATTTCTCTTTCACGCGGCTCTAAAAACATAAGCAATCAGCTCTTGGCTGGCTTCAGGAATCCAGTTCCTGCCTCGGATTCCTCACAGCACCTGCCTTTATGAACTGCTCCTAGGAATGTGCCCTGGCTCCCTGAAAATCGCACAGATCTGGGGGTTTTCATCTTTCGTTTTACCCTTTCTAAACTGGGAAATTCACCGTGTCTCCTAAAACAAACCAAAAAAACACGCCGTAGGCCACGGCCGGGTGGGTTTCTCCAGGCAGAGGGGGGTCCTCGCGAGCCGCAGCCTTGCTGTCTCAGACCACAGCACACATATTATCTTGAGGACTACTGACGGAACCCTGAAGGTGTGAGAATTATCAAGACAGGCAAAAAACCAACGGGGTGCAATTGACAACAGATGTTGAGAGGGAAAGAAAAACGATAACAGATTCCAGCTGATGGAACAGAAACAGAGCTAGGAAGAGGAAAAAAAGAATGGCCAGGGGTGTCAGATGGATACAAAGAGTGTCAGGTTCCAGGGAACCCCTCCATCAGGCTCCAGGTGACCATTGTCTGCCTTAAGGATGGGACAAAATTCTTTCACCCTTCGTGCAGGGTCCAACACCACGAGTGCTTTCTGGAGTTCATTCAGCAGGTTCTCAGCACTGTAGCAGGGACTGTGATCATCAGATGCACGAAGCATTCATAAATCACGGCCCCTGCTCTCAAACTTACACTCTGGGTCACAATTTTATTTGCTGCATTTACGATGCATTCTTTATTTATAGTAAATTCCTTTCACGCTGCTCAGAGCGCACTCCGAGTCAGTGACAGTGGGAAGAACAAGAACACGCATAATGACGGTTCTGCATTTCGGCAAAATAAACACCCCGGTGACTGTCCCTGAATCTGTCTTTACAGATGGATTGCAAAAGAAACAAATTAAATATTTACAGTGGTTAAGGTATTTAACAATACCATAAATATTGGACTTTTTTAGAAGTTTTTTTTTTTTTTTTTTTTATGTTCTTGAAACTGTTCTAGGATCTCATAACAATGTGGTGAAAAGACTTGGCCCATGTCACCTCCCCATCCCCACCTGAGGGCCTTTTCCACGCTATTTCTTTTTCCCCTCCTACATAAGTGCCAGGCAGATGAAGATGACCGTGCTCTTTCCCCGTCTTAAGCCTTTGTCCCTCCCTTTCTTCCTTCCGAAGAACTAGAAGAGACTTTCTCCTCTTCCAAACTCATTCGAATCTGGAATCTTTTGCAGCCCAGCTGTAGGCGACAGTTGTCATGAAGCCATCTATGCCTTCTTTAGGCCTTTGAAAGAATTTCTCTAATTATTACTATTGTTGCTAAGAGTATATACAAATAGGGTTAGATCAAAACCACCACCATCACAGTAACTAATATTTCTGAGCTTCTTCCAGCTCCACAAACTTGGTCATGCTTCATATTTATTATTCATATTACTCAATCCCAAGGTTGGTATATTATCATCCCCATTTTTCAGAGAGAGGGGGAGAAATTGGGACTTAGAGAAGTGAAGTACATTTTCCAATGATACATAGTAAGTGATAACAGTATTCTGGTCAGTATCATCAATTTACATTTAACTATGAACATCTTTGTCTCTTGAGTTGCTATTAATTATACAGTCATCAAGCTATTTTAAATGTACTGTTTGGGGAAGGGGCTTTAGTGAGAAGCCAAAGTGAGGTTTCAAATACAAAAGATACTCTTGTTAGTTCTGTGGCTGCTCTTCAGGGTCCTGGGAGATATCTGAATCTCAGGTATCTGAGATTCAGTGAGGAGGAGTGTGGAGGGCACCCGTGAGTGAAGAAAGAACAGTGACAGCCCACAAGAAACTGGGATGCCCTCTGGGACCAGTGGTCATTTGCTGGAAATCCAGGTTCACATCCCAGACCACGCCCTCATTAGCCTATTACACTAGAGCTCATCTTACTCTCTGAGGTCCCCATTTTCCAACTTGAAACAAAAGAATAGCAGAAAACATGTGTACTCGCACAAGTCATAGAAAGGATAAATGGCAAACGCAATTGTCTCCAACTTTTCTGGTTCCTTACACAGAGCAGTATTCCTGTTTATAAAGTTCTGGAAAAGAATCATAAAGTTTCAGAGCTAGGCAAGATTTTGTCTGATTTTGTTTTCTAGATGAAGAAATTCCAGCCTCATGACTTGGTCAAAGTCTTACAATTAGTCACGTATCTGTACTTCCTCATTCTTAGTTCAAAGCTCTTCTTGTGGGTCATCATGACCCGCAAGTACAACCTATTGGATTCGCAATTCCATACATATCTATTTGTATTTGGGCTATATAGTCACATATTTGCAATTGATTTCTTTCTATGATGCAAATCATAGAAATCATAAATGATTTCTTTCTTTCTATGATTTCTTTCTGTGGTGTTCTTTAAAGACTATTTTGGCCCCACGTGAAAATACAGAGGAAAAGTAGAAATTTTAGAAAGAAAGTTTAGCGACTTAGCACGTCAACCTCTCCAGCCCTGGCCTCTTCATCCATGAGGTGAAGTAGTTGGCTCAAGATTTACTAAAGTCAGTGAGATCCTGGTAGAATGAGAAGTCTACTTTTGGCGCCCAAGCTGTCACAAGGAGCAAAGAAAAGGCAACATAAATGATGGGAGATAATAATGCAGAGAAGCAGAAAACAAAAGGGCAAGTGACCGCCATAAATAGAAGGGAATTATAAATAGTGTGGACACAGTAGAGAGAAGTGCATAATCTGTCAAAATTCTGGTTGTACAGAATGAGAGGGCGAGGTCTGCAGAAGAAGAGCAATGAGTAAAAGGAAGAACAAGCTAGAATGAATCCTAGAGATGCGAGGGGGTTAGAGTGGCAGCCAAGGAGAATACTTGGAACATCCACAGGGGCAGGCAGCAGGCGGACACAGCTACACCTCCATCAGGGCAGAACTAGCCTTCCCCCCTCAGGTCAGCAAACCGAGGCAGGAGAAAAGAGCAGGGACACTGAGCATCCAGGCCGGGCTTGCACGGGACTTTGTTAGTTCACACCGATTTTAATCCGTTTGGTGATTCAAAGTCAGATCAAGTGTTTGACATCTCTCATCGTTTGGTGATTCAAACAAAGCCAGATTTCAAACAGATTTTATATTTGGTTTCTATTCACTTTTGAGTTAAAAATGTGTGTTTCAGGCTTGACAGAGAAGAGCACATGATGAAATCACGTATCAAGGACTAGCAAAATGTGGTTTTGTTTTGGTAGAGATGACCTTTTTGTTTCTCTGACGCTACTTTTCCTAATAAAATGTTTGATTTATATGGTTTAGAGGCATTAAAAAAACACGGTGGACTCCGTCCAAAGACGAAAAGTACTAAATTATAGTGTACTAAGAGAAACCTACCAGCTGCAAAACACTGTGGCTTTTATCACTTATACATAAATAACATACTGAAGCATAGAAGAAGAAGATGAAATAAGAATCTTTCATCTTATTAAAGCTACAAGAATCGGGGTGGTAAACACAGCAAGTACAGAAAATGCAGCAATGATTCAAAGGTACCCATTCTTTAAGACAACTCTTGCACAGGGAGTTCACATCTATGTTATTCTGGTGTAGCATTTTTCTGATAATTTAATTTTGAAGTGGAGTTCATGGGTATGCAACAGAATGGAGAAGGGGTTCTAGCATAGACTCTGCAGTCAGCTACTGTAGTCAATAGGGACTTGGCAGTCTTTGTTTGCTTGTAGAGTATTATTCCATACTGAAGAATGTACATATACAAGGTCACATTGGCACTGATGAGGGATGTCAAACACTTTATCTGAAACCAGTATGTATTTAGAAACAAAAAATATATACTTGGATATTTCCTTAAAATGCTGAGACTAGTTTTGTTGTTGTTCAGTTGCTGAGTCGTGTCTGACTCTTTGTGACCCCATGGACTGCAGCATGCCAGGCTTCCCTGTCCTTCACTATCTCCCGGAGTTTGCTCACACTCACGTCCATTGAGTTGGTGATGCTAGCTAACCATCTCATCCTCTGATGCCCTCTTCTCCTTTTGCCTTCAATCTTTCCCAGCATCAGGGTCTTTTCCAATGAGTCGGCTCTTTGCATCAGGTGGCCAAAGTACTGGAGCTTCAACTTCAGCATCAGTCCTTCCAATGAACATTCAGGGTTGATTTCCTTCAGGATTGACTGGTGTGATCTCCTTGAAGTCCAACGGACTCTCAGTTTGGAAGCAACCAAATTTGCAAATGGACAAAATTCAAGTAGATGTGAAAAAATTTTGCAGAGTTTTTCCCTACAATGCCTACTTAGTTCTCTTCTTTGGAAGAAAGAAACCTTAAAATATGACGAATGAGGTTGTCTGAATAAAAGTAAAGCAAAAGGCTAAGACGAAGTTAAGCTTCTCAAAAGTATCTCATAGGAATGTGATATTGAAAAGCATCTATAGGGATGACTTCTTTTCTTAAATTTGTTTCAAGCATGAATATTTCTAAAAGGTCCTGGGAAATAGAAAATGATTATTAATAGGAAAATTATTATGAACAAGCTTTTTACTAATACATATTATTATAAGAAAATAAAAAGAAGCAGATTCCTCACAGACTCAGAGACACTTAACTTTCACACTTGGGATGAGCAGTGTAAAGGGAGGCATCTCAGTAAACCTTTTTATTTTTATAGAGATTCTTCATGAAAAGTGGATACCTTAAAGGCATATCACCTATACTTCAGTAATATTTACAACTGTGATAAAATTCATTTAATAAGACTATACCCCCTCCACCATTGCAATAACTCTGATTACCCTGTGAACTGTTAATTCTGCTAGATTTTAAAAGGGAAACTATCTGAGGGTTTTCTAATTTAAAAAATGGGTAAATTGACTCAATTTTATTTTGCCTATCACTCATTAAAAAAGAAAAAAATTCCCTTGAAACTCCCTTTTAGTAAATGATCAGGTCACTAATACAGGTCAGCTGTATTAATTAGGTTATACAGATTCAGTAACTTTTTTCCCTGCATTCTTCTATTTAAGATTCTCCAGCTCTTGCTAGTGCTGGGGACGAAGGTGGGCATTCAGTGATGAAACAAGAAATCTGCAGTACAAAGTGCTGTGACCACATCAGCAGACCAGAGGCTGCCCTTACCCTCAAAGAGGAGAGAAAGCAAAGAAGCAAAAGAGAGACAATGATTTCTCAAGCACCGAATCCCTGACTTCATTTTAAGAGGCCCAAAAGCACATCTGTGAGAACTGCTCCTCAGACTGAATACAGCCAATGAATCCAAAGTGTCCACTCCTTTCCATCACTTCAGATGGGCTGTCTATCCCTAGCTAGTGCTAAATTTTCTATGTCTGTCTTCACAGCAAATATCATGTAAGGGGAGAGAAACAAAGCCAGAGACTTCCCATGTTTTCCTAGAAAAATGGTAACTGTACTGTGCTTTTGCTGCCGTGTTTAAATTTCATTGATATTCACTGAAAAGTAATTGTGTTAGGGATTTCAGAAAATGGTGGAGTTCATGGATGAGAATGTTACCAGAGGTTTGGGACGCCCACTTCATCTGTCCTGTTTAGTTCTTGAGTCTCCTTTAATAGGCACCCTCCTAGATGGTTGGACCCTGGGGAACGCAATCCAATACTTGATTTCTTCTAGCCCTGTCTTCGTCTCTAACTGTGTCTCATGTGTAAGTTTTTCCTACCCAGTGAGGTCTATATAGGCTTCCCCGATGGCTCAAGTGGTAAAGAATCTGCCTTGCAATGCAGAAGATGCAGCTTTGACCCCTGGGTCGGGAAGATCCCCTAGAGGAGGAAGTGGCAACCCACTCCAGTATTCTTGCCTGGGAAATCGGGTGGATGGAGGAGCCTGGTGGGCTACAGTTCACGGGTCTCAGAGAGTCAGACACGGCTGAGTCACGGAGCGCAGCACACTGCACCCAAGGTCTATATGACATTTAAAATCACAGACCAGGCGACTGGTCCAGGTGGAAGGCAGTTAAACTGCGGCAGTAGTTAAGAGCAGGGGCTTTAGAGAGTGGGGGGGACAATGAGATAGGAAAAGAAAGCTGGGGATCTGTAAGGGAGCCACAGACATGCCACTGACTTCACGTGTTATTTTAGAGCTTTTTCTGCCTTTGAGGGCTGGAATCATGTGTTTTATTTCTGTTTCAATTTTCTCAGTGCTTACAAACGTCTTAAGCAAGCCAGAGAAACTTGACTTGCTAACTTGCTACTCAAGGTCACTTTTATTTAGACTGGCTAAATTACACAACTAGGGGAATGAAGGATGGCAGATAACTTGTGGGCAGCATATTCACTGTGGAACCTTCCATCTGATCTGGAGTCTACTGTATGTTACTGCAGCCCTACAGACCCCAGTGAAGATCTTCAATTAAGCCAGAAAGAGACTGTTCTTTGGGAGATGGTGACTTTATAGTGAATGCTAACGTTACAATAGATGAACGTTTGTGGAAATGCATTAAGTTTTGTAAGTGAAGGATAACAAAACAATAATTCATGTGTTAATTATGCTTACCGGTTCATTTTAATTTATGCTGCTTCTTTATGCATTTTAATTTAGCAACATTTTTGAATAGCTGCAATAACCACAGTCTTCTGCTAAGGCGCTGGGAATAAGTAAATAATAAGAGGTTCCACAGTCTTCCAGCATCACATGGACTAGTGGGGGAACTGATAAGCTACGAGGTGTGTGACCTTTCCTAAGTTACTTAACTTCTCTAAGCCTCTGTTTCTCTGTTTTAGAATGACAAATATAATAGCCTACCTTGTAGGGCTGTTGTAAGAATGAACTGAAATAAATACAATTCCATATAATAAGCACTTAGTATTAGTTACGTTGTTATGATTTTCATTATAAAATATATATTGAGCCCAGAGACAGGGAGACATGTGGCCTAACACATACATACACAAACACATTCTAGAGAGACTGTTTTTTAAATTTCAGTGTTAACGTTGTTAAGGCTGAATCAGTGTAACAGGTCAGTATTCAGTTGTAACTGGCTCAAACAATAAGGTAAAATACATGTAATCCACCACGTCACCACTTTATTAGGAGAGTTCCTAAGACTGACAGAGTCTGAAGTGTTGTCCTAAAATGTTGGTTATGCTCGAGAGGGAGGAGACGTATATACACTTAGAGCTGATTCACGTTGTACAGCACAAACCCACACATCATTGGAAAGCAATTCCCCTCCAATTAGAAATTTTAAAAAATGCTAGTTACGGAACAAAGATACATTCTAACTAATAGACTGCATGTTTATATCAGACTTATATAGTATCTATACACTACGGCCTTGTAGCCAATAAGATCATCGGGATGATAACTTAGGGAATGTGGCCTGTGACATCATCAGGGGTCTGAAGACTGAATAACCAGCAATTACAGAACCACTGCTAACTGATTTCAGTGATATACTATGAAGATCTGAAGCTCAGGATTTGCCTTTGTATGAAGATAATCTTAAATTCATATGCAATCATGGTGTCACATGAGGGAAAGGAGAAAGGCAGTTAATGTTACCAAACAACTACTATGTACTAAAAATTACTAAAAATTGTAAAATATATTGTTTTAAGTTGACGTCCACAGATGCCTTATAAAGTAAATCATAGTATTCCTATTTTGGAAAAATTAAATAACTTGTCTAAGCTAAAAATTTGTAGGATAGCATCTGTATTTCAAAATATTTTCAGTTCACTATTTCATGCTATTTCTCAAGCTAAAGAGAACGCTATTTAAAATATTTGCAGAGGAAAACAGCAACACAGAATTGATTTATTCTGAAGGAAGAAGAAAGGAGGACTTCCTGGATCCATCTAAAATATATTTTTTTAAATTTCAGTTTATATTTGAATTCATGCCATTAAAATGTTTTGTCAGTAGGATTTTCGCAGGTGCTTTTTTAAAAATCCCCATTCTGAGAAGGCAGACCTGTTTCCGAGAGCAGGAACCTTTTGGAACTTGAATCTTTAGTTGCTCCTCTGTATTTCTGTGCTGATTTCCTCTTTGTCCTATTGGCTTAATTTTGTGAAATAGGTATAAGGTGATTCCATAGCCAGAATATCATCCTTGAATCTGTTTTCAATTGATGGATTATAAATTCTAAGACCTTACTCAGTTTTCATTTTTTTAAAATACTATATATATGTGTGTTTGTGTGTATGTACTTATACTGGTGATATACAAGACATAAAGCGCATCTCATCAGTTGACCTTAATGCTTATTCAGGCTTCCTCATTGATGTTCTCAGGAGCACCAGCCCAGTGGATATGTTTTAAGAGGTATCCATTAGATATGTGATGAACTGCAGTGACTTTAAATATTGTGATTTATTAACATGAATTCTGTTTATGTGAAACATTTATTAGAAATTTGGTGAAATGAATTTAAGACTTGTTCCTGGCTGTAGTAGAGTTTATATCTGATGAGCTCTCATTGAGCACAGTTCTACGAGCTGGAGAACGCACTTTAGGATCCAGAAACAATAACAAAACAACAACAAACGCACTATCAAAACAGCAGGAGGAGGGCATCCAAACAGCTAGTATCTGAGGGACCAAGGTCCTAGAGAGAAGCAAGACCAGTTCAGCGGGGAGCCCTATATTCACTGCTGTTTATTTCTTTTTTTTTCTTCAGGGAATTTTCCAATTCAAAATGAGATGCCCAGAGGCCAAACAGAACGTTGTAGCCCGGGACTTGCCGCCGTCTGACTAGGTTGGGGAGACAAAAAATAGAGTTCAAATCTACTAAAGCACCCAGGACTTGAGGGGTCACAACTCCAGAGAAAAACGGAATAGTGAAGGCATTTGCCACAGCCAAAGCTGCCTGCATGTTGGCTGAAAGGCTAAGAAACTAAGCGGAAAGCAGCTGCTCAGATGCTCAAAAACCAAGCAGAGAATCTAGCAGTTTCATAGGACCAGGGAATGAAGAAAATGGTGTCCCGAGACTGCCGAGGAGGAGTTCCAGGAAACATGATCGGCTTTCAGCTGAGTCATTTTGGTACCCAGAACAAACTTTTAGCTTGCCTCAAGAGAGGGTGAAGACCATAAGTGGATTAACCATCGCAATGCCTGAAACCCACAACGCCTGGACCAAAGAGGTGATTGGCCTATATTCCACTTGGCTTCCAAAAGAAAAATTAAACCCTCTTTAGAGAAGGAAATTGAATTTTGTATACAGGAGTTGCACACGACTGCCACCGATGAGAGTTTACCTGCCTAAACTTTCGTGTGACCCACGCAATATTTGCTTTTCTCATCTGCATGCTTTGGGGAGGAGGCTGTACTGTGTGATTCTTGTACAGTCCCCACCAGTCCTTGGAGTCTCACAATAAACCTGTCTGCCCACATAAGTTACTTACTTGAAACCTGAGGCATGTCCTACACATTTAAAAACAGACGAGTGATGACAACAGATCTATGTTGTAAGCCAAGCACTGTGGGTGTAATCACAAAGGACTGCAGGACGGGAATACCTATGAGGGGATGAGCCCTTTCGTGGGGTGAACCGCTGGCTGAAGAGGGGATTTAAAGCCTGAGCTGTGATAGACATAGAGAACAGGCTTGGGGGAGTGGGAGGTGAGGGAGGAATTGAGAAGGAGTTGGGGATCAGCAGACACAAACTAGCGTAAATACAAAGGATAAACAACAACAGTCTAGCACAGACAGCTACATCAATTTTCTGTGATAAACCATGATGGAACAGAAGATGTAAAAAGAATACAATTGACCACTTTGCTGTGGTTCAGCAGAAATTAACACAAAACTGTAAATCAACTAAGCTTCAATGAACAAAAAAGACTGCGTTTACAAAACTTCCTCTCTTTGGCCTCTCATTGATTTCATACAGCTTCATTTCTTTTTGTCCATTTATTCACTTACAGTACTTTGTAAAACATCATGTAGTTTACAAATTTTACATATATACATATATTTATATAACACATAGGACGAAACTGAGGGTGAAAATTAGCATCTCCCTTTAGTATTAGCTAACTAAAGCTCAGAGACGCCAAGTCGTTTGGCAGACACTTAATTGTATTCTCCTTCTACTACACCTAACAGCTTAATATGAAAGAATGTTATCATAAAATATGCATATATATATATATATATAATGCATTCTCCCCACCCAAATATCGGAGTAACACATGAGATAAAAACAAAATTTTAGACCCTGGAAGAATGATAAATTAACACCAAGGCAAAGAGTCTAAATGATTGGGGGAAAACTGGCTCAAATGTTCATTGCTTGCTCCACTCTCCCCAAACTCTTTTAACATGGGGTGGTATGTGTCCTGCTTACCTTAATTCTTGTAGGTTTGATATTTTGGAATCAGAGCATGCTAGGTCTTTTTGCAGGGAAAGTAAAGGCCCACAAAGCCCAAGAAACCATGGTTAAAAATGCAAAAAATGTGGTCATAGAGGGCACAGGAAAAACTTTGAAATGAAAAAAACCACCAAGTTAAAAACTCAGATAGGACTGGGGCAGGAGAAATGGGGGTACCTGCTTTGCAAGGATGGAACCAGGTATCAAAAGGTAGTCTATTCAATCCCATCATGTCTAAACGTGTATCTGTAGAAGACATTCACCAGCAGATCAGATCCTGACACTTTTTATTTAGAGAACCTAGCACAAACAAAAGTAAAAATCCTGCAGTCTGTCTTAAGGGCCCTGCTTGGTCAATCAACAAGTTAATGAAAAGGTAATGCTGTCATTCACTGTCAAATGGAGTAAGAAGTTTATTGCATGAAAGCCCAAGGATATTAATATTTCGCCAGCCCAGATGCTACTGAGCATTGAACAGAGTGGCACGACTTAATCGGGACAATTTAAATGTATCTCCTTGTCTTAGCTTCTGTATATTTATTTGTAAAGTTATAGAAATGTTCTGGGATGTTCTGAAGAGCACATGAGGCATTCATTAGTTTCTGAATTTCACTCTCCAAAACAAGTGTAGCTAATTTTTTTCCACTGAACTTGACATGGTTCTGGGACAAATCAGTGATACAGTCCCAACCTCCCCTGGCTTCTACATGTTTATTCCAGGGTTTTCTGGGAAGACTGCTTTTCCACTCTTCATGAAAAGTTCATGTGCTAGTCTCCAATGGAAACATGGTGACATTTCTTATTACTGCTGGCTGTTGGAAAGCAATCGCAAAGGGAGTGCCTTGAAACAATTAGTCCTCTGTAACTGATTATTTAACAATGTGCATTTCCCAAGAGCTGTTTATCCTCAAAAGGAAGCAGCCAAGACTAAATATGTACTGGATCTAAGCAGACACCTGCACTGAAGCTCTCTGGATGCTAAGCAGGAATTTTGAGAAGAAAATTAACAGAGGATTATTAATGTTCTTTTCTATTCCCTTTGCAAAGAACTCTGTACCTTTTCGTGTGCAAGGAAACATATTCCATTTCTTGTGATACCTCAAGGACTACTTTTATTGGGAAAATCTCCTCGTGAAAGATGGCTTTAATTTTAAAGCTGAAATTCAACATAAAACAACAAGCGATAGATAGAAAGCAAGGAAGGAAGGGGTTTCCCTGGTGACCCAGATGGTAAAGAATCTGCCTGCAATGCAGGAGACCTGGGTTCAATTCCTGGGTCGGGAAGACCCCCTGGAGAAGGGAATGGCAACCCACTCCAGCATTCTTGCCTAGAGAATCCCATGGACAGAGGAGCCAGGCAGGCTGCAGTCCATGGGGTTTCAAAGAGTCAGACACAACTGAGCAATTAACACAGAGACACACCAGAAAAGAATAGAGGAAAGAAGGCAGAAAGAGAGGGAAGGAATGAAGGAGGGAGGGAAAGAAATGGGAGAAAAAGAAACACTATTTTTTAGTAGAAGGAAAATGTTTTATGTGTTCAAGGCACTCGAGTGGTCACTAAAGAACAATTATCTTTGCTAAAATGTATGAGAAACGGTTCCCACCTCTGAGAACTAGGCACTTATTTCCCTAGCCATTTAGCTGTTTAAGATGTGGGACTAGGAATGAAAATGATTTTAACCAGCTGACCTTAAATTTGAATACAGGCTATATATTTTTAGCTACAAATTCCATGTTGTAACTCCCTTCTCTGAAACAGGGAATGACTCAAAAACTGCCAGGGAACATCTCGAGACCAGATGCTCGCATAAACGAACAAGTTTAAGTCAGTTACAGAGAGACAGTCAAGTAAGACTCTGAAGAATGTGGTCTCATAACTCACATACTGAGAAGTGTCATATCCCCATACTATGTAAAGTTCTGCTCCTTTGCCAACTTATGCATTCCAAGAAGAATGCATTTTCAGCTTTTGGAAAGGTTCTTCTCCGTATATGAATCAGCTCCAAAAACTTATTTTTCGCCATCTCCAAGAAGCTCATGCCTCTTTACTGCTGGCTACCCTCATTATCTTACACAGGATTCCCCAATAAGAAGATTATCAGTCGGTGAAATTTTGACTGAGTAAATGGGACAGCCCTAGAGAAGCCTGGAATATACGCTGTGTTTAAGTTTGAAGCTGAGTGGTTCAGGTTAAAAACAGAAATGTATTTTAGAACACAGTTAGTCTAGGTGTGATGCCCACAATGCTGAGAGTGTGGCATAGGTACCAACCCATCAGATTGTAGGACTAGCGCTGCAGCAGTTGCTGGAGGCTCTCTGTCTAGCCAAGCATTAGCCTTGCAGCTGGCAGGCCCTCTGGAACACTTGCAGGGGGTTGAGACAGTAGCTGTTTCAACAGTATGATGATTGATAGGGTTCTACTAGTGATACAGTGCAGTATCAAACTTAGTCATCACTTCCTATAATGGTTTACACAAATGCAGATATACCTTGGACTAAACATTTTAAGAAAGTTGTCACCTATAACTTTTCGCACAATTCTACTTAGAAATGATAAACTCTACCAGAAAAGCTTCCCTGATAGCTCAGCTGGTTAAGAATCTGCCTACAGTGCAGGAGACCCCGGTTCAATTCCTGGATTGGGAAGATCTGCTGGAGAAGGGACAAGCTACCCACTCCAGTATTCTTGGGCTTCCCTTGTGGTTCAGCTGGTAAAGAGTCTGCCTGCAAGGTGGGAGACCTGGGTTTGATCCCTGGGTTGGGAAGATCCCCTGGAGAAGGGAAAGGCTACCCACTCCAGTATTCTGGTCTGGAGAATTCCATGGGCTGTATAGTCCAGGGGGTCGCAAAGAGTTGGACATGACTGAGCAACTGAATGCAAATCAAAACTACAATGAAGTATCACCTCACACTGGTTTGAATGGCCATCATCAAGCAATCCACAAACAACAAGCGCTGGAGAGGGTTTGGAGCAAAGGTCACCCTCTTGCCCTGCTAGTGGGAATATAAATTGATACAGCCACTATGGAAGACGGTATGGAGATTCCTTAAAAAACTAAGAATAAAACTACCATATGACCCAGCAATACCACTTCTAGGCATATACCCTGAGGAAACCAAAATGGATAAAGATATACGTACTCCAATGTTCACTGCGTCAGTATTTACAATAGCTAGGACATGGAAGCAACCTAGATGCCCACTGACAGACAGATGTATAAAGAAGCTATGGTACATATATGCAATGAAATATTACTCATCCATAAAAAGGAACACATCTGAGTCGGTTCTAATGAGGTGGATGAACCTAGAGCATATTATACAGAGTGAAGTAAGTCAGAAAGAGAAAAAGAAATATCGTATATTAACGCATATATATGGGATCTAGAAAGATGGTACTGATGAACCTATTTGCAGGGCAGCAATGGAGAAGGAAATGGCAACCCACTCCAGTGTTCTTGCCTGGAGAATCCCAGGGACGGGGGAGCCTGGTGGGCTGCCGTCTATGGGGTCGCAGAGTCGGACACGACTGAAGCGACTTAGTAGAAGCAGCAGCAGCAGTGGAGACAGAGACGTAGAGAACAGACTGATGGACGAGGGCTGGGGAGAGGAAGGAGAGGCTGAGATATAGGGAGAGAGCAGCATGGGAGCATACACACTCACATATGTAAAAGAGCCAGTGGGAATTTGCTGCATGACTCAGGGAACTCAACTGGGGTTCTGTAACAACCTAGGGGGGTGGGGAAGGGTGGGAGGTGGGAGGGAGGTTCAAGAGGGCGGGGACATATGTATACCTATGGCTGATTCAAGTTGATATATGACAGAAAGCATACCAATATCGTAAAGCAATCATCAATAACTAAGAATAAATATAATTATATAAGAAGAAATCATAAGCTCAACTTTTAGCTTTTAAAAATAGAAATTATCGAATTAACGGATAAGAGGATTAAGAATAATATTAAACACAGTCCTTTATGACTTTCTGTGGACAATGCAGACATATTTGGTTTACAATGGATCCTAAGGATATTTGTAATATACCAGTGTCACACTGACTAAGTTTTCTAATAGTTTGACAGCAGCTGTACTTGGCCTTGTCTGAACTTACATCAGTGAACAAGAAAATTTAGAAATATGCTTAGTGGACATGTGTTACTTTGGTCTGCCTAGCCCTGTTACCATTCTATTGACAAGAGACTCTTCCTCTGGTGGGAACTCCATTTCATGTGGTTTTTGTGAGAGCAACACATCTTTCCACCGTTAGCATCTGCTCATGACCCAGGCATGGCCAGAGGACCTGTCACCCTATGATTGGTTTTTGGATAATCAGTGACCTAGGGGGTGAGGGTAATTTAAGTCTTTCATACTGTATTCCCTGCTTTGTTCCCTGAAAATCAGGATGTGTTCACCTCACATTCATACATCAAGCACATCAAAGGGAAGTGGAAAATAAAACAGATACCATAAACATGCTGACATGCTAGCAAGCAATTCGAATTAAAAAAAAAAAAGCAAATCCTAGGGAATAAACTTAGAGGACATTCATTCTCTATCTTCTGCTCACTCTTGATACTCAACAGTTTAATTTTTTTTTTTTATCAAGAAGATGTAAATAACACACACACATAAAATTTAAAAATGAATTAAAGTTAAGCTCTTGGGAAAAAATGTCTTAGAGTTCAAGGAAAAACAATAAAAATAACAGTTGACATATTTAGAATAACTTTTTTAATCTCACTGTTGCATTGGCATCCATCACTCTTTAAAGTATTTTCTTAAATGAACTATATTTTCTTAAAATGCTCAAACAGAAGGTTGCAAGTTCAACCCCAAATCTTGAGAAAATGATTGAGAAATTTCTGATAATATTTCAAGTAATCAGGTTTTCTTTTTAAAATTGTATCCAATAATATATATCAAAATATAAGAATATTATAAAAATATACCTCTATCTGTCAGTTTCAGAGCACCTACAACATAATAATCTGGATTAAAAAGTCAGGCAGTAATAACCTCTGAGCAAAATATAAAAGCCAAGTGTAAGATACATAATACACTTCTGTGGTCACAGGTGTTGACAAAAGCCAATAAGAAAATACAAAGTTCAGTTAAAAAAAATTAAATTTTCATGGGATATATTTACTACTACATAGCCATATACTGTGGAAATGCCCAAGGTGAAGACATGAGATAGTTAATACATTAAATGAACTCTAATAAACCCTAGAGAAACCATATTTTCCAAGTGTTTCTTCACAGGTGCTCATTTTAGCTCTGACTCAGCAATGGTACCAGGAGTGTGCCAAAGTCCAGATACCAGGCATCAGGGATACAGTCATGGCTTCACTGATGCCACAGAGATGGAAGGAAGCTCATTAAACCGGCGTTTGAAATATTTTTAGTTATAGCTTATACTTAGCTTGTTCTCAGTTCCTCAAAGAAAGAAATCATAACAATTCCTTTTATATCTTCTCATGAAATACAGTTCAACGCTCAACAATCCTCCTTTACTACCAAACCTCCCACCTCCATAGCAGCTCAATAAATCTTTTCCTTGTGTGAGTGGCTGGAGAGGTTACAATGGCTACCATTTTCATCTCAGGGCTTAATTTATATAATAAACTGCTGAATTACAACCAGCAACCTGAATCCCACTAACTTCTAGACAGTCATGCCTTTACCGTCTTCCAACTCACCATAGTTTGCTATTTACATCCTGCCTAGAGCCTGCTCCTTACCTTTTACTATTTTTACCTTAAGCTTTTAACCCATTCCTCTCAACAAACGTCCTTGCTTTTTGCCTTTCAGAGATAAGAGAGAGCAGTGGATACAAACTCCAGCTTTCCACAATTTCAGCTCCAGAATAGTTTCTAGGGTACTCTTGTCCTTCCTTCTCTAGGAGAAAGAAACATGTCTACGCCTCCCTCAGAGAGACCGCGCATCTCTTCTGCTCTCCCTGCCCTGTCCGTGATCTTGCCAAGGCAATGAGTCTTCCCTCTGGTTTTCGGTGCCTTCTACGTTAGTTGTTTTCAAAGAAAACCAAACCCCCAAGTGTCCTTGGCACCAGCCAACCCTCCTTCCTAAGCTATTGCTTTCTCCATTAAACGTCTTGAGTAAAACAAACAAACAAACAAAAAAACCTGTTCTTTATGTATGAGGTACTGTATGCTTTACACACATTATGCTATTTCATTAAATCACACTGTAATCTTGAATGGTCTTTATTCTCGTTTCATAGATGAAGAAAGTAGAACTGAGTAAATACCTGTGACTCAGCTGAAGTCAACCAGACAGCAGGCTGGTGGAGTTGCAGTCACACTTACTTTATCCAGCGGTTCTCAAACTGATTTCCAGAGTAGCAGCTGAGTCAGCTGTGTCAGTCAGAACTGTCAGAAATGCAGATTCTCAGACCCCACCCTGATCTACTGAATCAGAAACGCTGGGTGTGGGGCCTACCGCCTGTGTTTTAACAAGTCCTTCATGTGCCTCTGCAGACACTCCACTTCGGGGACTAGGGCAGTAGGCCACACCGCTCTTCTTATCCTATTTAACTTCTCGGCTACGCTGGACAGAGTTAGGGGTCTTCTTCTGAAGCTTTCTTTTCTTCCAAAAATTCCCAACTACCATATCTTGATTCTCTTTCATTAGCCTTCTTACTAAACCATTGGTTAGTTTTACCAAAGTCTCCCAAATCTTACCAACTCCACTGCATATTCCCTAGGACTCTCTCCTGATGGAATTTCCATGTTGACCAAAGGAGTCCGTCCCCAGCCATGGACCTGAGCCAGGATCTTTAGGTGACTCTCTAACACCTGGGGCATGCTAAGTCACTCAGTTGTGTCCGGCTCTTTGTGACCCTGTGGACTGTAGCCCACAGGCTCCCCTCTCCGTGGGATTCTCCAGGCACGAATACTGGAGTGGGTTGCCATGCCTTCCTCCAGAGGATCTCCCCAACCCAAGGGTCGAACTTGGGTCTTTTACGTTTCCTGCATTGGCAGGTGGGTTCTTTATCACTAGCACCACCTGGGAAGCTCCCAACTCCTACATTTAATTGACTAAACCAAATTTCATCAATATTTATCTCTATAATATTCTCAAAGCTGTCACCTACCTCTCTTCTCAGGTGCCCTCCCAAACATTATAGGCTGGAAGATGACAACAGCCTTCCTGCCTGGAGCGGCTCTTCTTTTCAACACCCTCCTAAACATTTCCAGCTATCCTTCTAAGAAGTAGGTATGAGCATCTCATTCCTATTCAAAATTTTTAAAAATGCCCAAAATTTAAAAAACAAAAAACTCAACTTTGATGGTTTCCCTTTACCTAAAGGCTGAAGTTTATCATCCCCTTCTGACCATGGAAACACGGTGATTAAGACAACCCAGCCTTCCGTCTCCTCTCCCACCACAGTTTTTCTAACTGTATAACCTTCCCCAGTGTAGGCAAGACTAACCACGTTTCCATTTTGCAGCCTGGTCTAACACTGTATTCTCTGCCTGAATTACCCAACTCTGTCTACTTGTCACTTATTGGACTTCCCTATAGCTCAGATGGTAAAGAATCTGCCTGCAATGCAGGAGACCCAGGTTCGACCCCTGGGTTGGGAAGATCCCCTGGAGAAGGAAATGGCAACCCACCCCAGTATTCTTGCCTGGAGAATCCCAGGGACAGAGGGGCCTCACGGGCTACAGTCCAAGGGGTCACAAAGAGTCGGACACGACTAAGCGACTAACACACAGAGGTGACACAAACTAGGAGCAGGTAAAATGAATGAAATATATCGAGTATAATTAGGTCATAGGCCTCATCTAAAGAGGGCAACGTCTACTCAGGACTTGAAAATTGCTGCCATGGAAATACTGCCATTGAAGAAAAGCCAGACATTCAGGGTTTGATGTTAAATTGAGCAAATAGTAAAAAAAAAAAAACAAATTTTAAACCCTGTCCTGTGTACCATTGTGTGTTCACCAAACAAAATCCATCTGTCGGCTGTCAGTGTAGACTTTGGTATTAGTTCTGCTAGGCCCAGGGATTCAAAGGTGACCAAGACAGGGCCTCTGACCTGAGCGGCTCACCTCTGGGCGCAGCTCAAACACGCGCCCGGCAGGAGTAAACAAGCCCTCCACTCTGCTCCCATAAGACGGTGTTTACCCGGCACCTGCCACAGTATATCCGTACAGCGAACTGTTTGCTTACTCCCTGAATCATCGGATCCTCGAGGAGCCGGGCTGTCATCCTTGTCCTCATAACGGCATCACTGTGCTGGTACTGGGTGCTCAATTATAACTCTATTGAGAGATGTCTATATGTCGACTTGTATCAACCTGATTTCAAATGTTTAAACGACTGTATTTTTCCCCTCCCTAAATTGATATTCTGATTTGATTAGGCACCACCTTGTTAAATATGATCTCATTAATGAACCTGTCTGAGAAAAAGCAAACCTAAACATGGTTTGAGTCATATTTCAGTTGTGTGCTATAATCCTAATACTTTTTCTACAGAGATTTTTTTTTTTTTATAAGATGGTGATCTGTTTAGAGAAATCCTTGATAAATGCAAGAGACTGTTTTAGTCTACAGACAGATCTTTTCACTTTGGAAAATAAGAAAAAAAAATGAGTTCATTTGTTCCATTTGCTAATTTCAGGGTGCAACTTTTTTTCCATTTAACAAAAGCACAAAAAAGTCAGCTTTAATTTTTGTTAGTTATATAATTCCCAGTTATGCTATCCAAACATGCTCACAAAGCTAACTTAAGCTGGGCATTGCCAGACTCGGAGGACGTCAGTCATTTTCAGTGAACCAAAACACCAAGTACCAGACTTAATAGGGAACTGCTTGACCATCATTGTTATTTCACTCTCAGCTGATCTAATTTTTAGACACAAACCCAGTCCAAATATATGCACGTGCCCTAGATAGCTGCCATCTGTAAACTTTATAAATCAATCCCGCTGAAAAAGAAACATGTTTTTGTAGTTACTTAGGTGTTGTCAAAATGAAGGAGGGTAAAGATTTTATGTCTTTCTATTTGTATAACCAGCAAGTTAGAAGCCCAGCCACACTTAAGGTGTTAAGAAAGTTTAACACAATCTTTATCACTTTGATCTAACACTTGGTGTGATATTTTGTGCATTTGAATTCACCTCTGTGTGGATGCTTGATTCCTTTATGTTGAAACTCTACGCCGTGTGTTCAGTAGGACACGTGTGTGCTGTAACCCAACCGTGAGGCTTACCTGCAGGCTGTTGAAAATGACGAACAGAACCAACATCCAGAAGTGTCTGTAAGCCATGTGCAGGCCTCCCCAAAGCCATGTCATCGAAATCAGGGCAAAGAGATACAAAACCAGTGGGATTTCTAGACACCATAAAAGAAAAAGAGTTTTTGAACTTGAGAATACTCCATAATCATACACGTACACAAAATTATTTTTAGCTCCTTCCTGGAGATACCCTCTGTGCCCAAGTCCTCATTTTGAAAGAACAACCTTGGAAACCCCATTCTTAGGGATTCCAGAGAAGAGGAGGGAACATTGCTGAGTCTACATTCCTTCTGTTCTCTCTCTGCCCTCGGAGGAGGAGACCTGTTCCTCTCCTAGACTACCACCTGCTGGCCGGTCCAGGAAGCGCCGAAGATGCAGTCACACTTCCATCCCGGGAAAGGTTCGGTATATAAACCTGCTCACAAGTGCTCTGCATCAGAAAATGGCAGGCAGCAGTGTGCTTCCAAAATTACAGCAGCCTCGTCTAACATTTTGAATCATTAATGAACTTGCTTGTATGTAAACATATGTATTCATATCTTTTTTTCTGACTGAGTGGACACCAAGCTTCACAGCTGTGGTTAAGAGCAAAGATGAATTGACTGATTCACTACTGTCAACAGTAAACTTATTCTACCATTATTTTATCATGAGATTTGTTTTGACAGTTCCCAGAACAGATTTCTTCCAGGCCAAAGGACTTCATTACCCTTTCTACTTTATCTCTGATATTTGGGATTTAGAATAATAATCTTAAAAGAGGAGATAATAATATTCAAAGCTATATAAGATTTGGAAAGTGAATCAGATTTTCTTGTTGTTGTTTAGCAGCTAAGTCATGTCAAACTGCTCTGCGACCCTATGGACCACACCCCACCAGGCTCCTCTGTCCATGGGATTTTCCAGGCAAGAATACTGGAGTGGGTGGCCACTTCCTTCTCCAGGGGATCTTCCTGACCCGGGGATTGAAAGTACATCTCCTGCTTGGCAGGCAGATTCTCTACCACTGAGCTACCTGGGAAGTTTGTCTCGTAGAGTATCCTTAAATTTGAGTTTGGTATTTTCTCATGATTTAGATGATAAACTTTGCCAGAAATCACAGAAGTGACGCTGGGTTCTTTTTACAGGCTTCTATTGATTTCCACAAGAATTCAACTTGTCCCATTATTTAGGGCTGTTCGTTTTGGTCACTTGGTAAGGCATGAATTCTCCACTATAGTCTTTTTTCCTTTGTAACTAGTATATCCTGTATGGCATTACTTAGGAATAAGGTAAGTATTCTTTCACTTATCAAATATTTGATTTATTCATTTGTTTTTATAATATAGATTCATAGATTCTCAATGTAATGGGTTATTACAGACTATGTTGTTGTTCGGTTGCTAAGCCGTGTCTGGCTCTTTGAGACCCCATGGACTTTAGCCCTTCTACCGCTACCTGTTTATTCTGATGTTCAAATTGTCCTAAGTCTGATTAATGGGCGCCCCTTCAAGATGATATCGGTGACTCCTGTCAGGTCATCGTTCTGGGAGCATTTCCTTGCTTTCTGGCCCAACAAGACGTTTCAAGTTCATCTCATACTTCTGCCATAGTCCTATTTCTTTTAGGGTAGAAGGGTGTTTAGAAACCAAGGTCTGGGGCTGCGTATAGTCACTGGTATTGGATTACTGCTTTTCCTAAGTCCTCTCAGAGCTAAAGCATACATGTTTGTGCGAGTACGTGCACGCGTGCATGCACATACACGCACATATATCCCTATTTCTATATCTATCTCTGTATAATGAAAATCATCCTTTTATACCAATACTTCCAATTCCAACACAATGCCACAAGGTTAATTGTAATTTTCTCTTTCTCTGTATTTTAATTTCCTTCTCTGTTGGTAAGCAGTGTATTTCTCGTTATTCCTAAAATATTTACCTATTTGATTGTAACCAATTTCCCATTGCTGTTGTCTGTCCCTGGCACAGATGGGACCCCCCAAACCTACCCAAGGCTCAGGTTCTCATAAGCCTTGTCAGTACACCCCACCCTTCACACGGATGCCCCCTCACAATGATGGGGCTGGAATACGGCATCCTGGACACCTTCCCGTGGATGCATACCTTGCTCGGTACAGACTAATGGCATTAGGACAGAATAGCTCCGGAAGAGAGAAGAAAAAGCAGGGAAGAAGGAGCATTTTTTTCTGAGAAGGAAACCATGATGACATCTTGTGAGATATTCTTTTCACAGAAAAAAAATGTCAATTGTCTGAGTTATTACCACTACGCAGAGCAAATAAGAATAATATAATGCAACATGATTTACAGATGAATAGTCCTTTTGTCATTAATGCCTTACCATAGGACAGGAGTGAATATATTAAGGTTTATTTAGCCTTTTTTTAAAAAAATCATTTTTGCTTAATGAAGTCATACAATTTGATAAAGACCAGAAGACTCATTTGTACTTCTGACAAGATACCCTAATATTTAGGAAACTGCCTGAGCTATGCTTATGAAAGTTTTCAAAGATTAGGTATTAGTCTGGCAATTGCCTTCTTTGCTCTCACTGTGCAAGTACAAGATTCTATTTATGGCTCCGTGCACAGTACAAAAGGACGTGCATATTTTGCATGAACAGCGACGAACCAAATTTTCAAAGTCTGGCCTGCGTGTTCGTGTGAGTGCCGAGAGCCAGATGAGCGCTGTGTGCTGATAGAGCTCGGTGTGCAAGCCAAGAAAGCATACCAGGGCTAGCGAGAAACACCGGAGCTCAGGCTTTTCTGGGACTCTGCAGAAAAGTGTGGTAGCTTGGCAGCCCAGACGAGAAACGGCATGGAAAGAAAGCCAGTTGTAAATAACTCAGCATACCGAACAGAAGACCCCTGCCTGCTTTTCCGGCCGTGCAACAATGATTCAGACCTGATTTGAGATGAAGGAAACACATCCAGAGGGAAATCTGGATTTGGTGGGCCTGAAGTTTATAAAACTTTGAAAAGCTTCTTTAAAAAATAAAAATTTCCAAAGCATAGTTAGATAGAAGATCTTGGAAGGGGCCAATGCAAGTTAAGAGGCCCTAAAATGTAAGCTTCATCGGCTTTATGGTCAACCTAAAGCAGGTACCTTTCACCTTTCCAGGGTCGAGAGGAATGTGTTGTGTTAGTCGTTCAGATGTGTCTGACTCTTTGGGATCCCATAGACCACAGCCCGCCAGGTTCCTCTGTCCATGGGATTCTCCAGGCAAGAATACTGGAGTGGATTGCCATTTCCTTCTCTAAGGGATCTTCCTGACCCAGGAATCAAATCTGTGTCTCCTGCATTGGTAGGCGGGTTCTTTACCACGAGCGCCACCTGGGAAGCCCATGGGGTCAAGAGTAACAGTGATCAAAAGAAGGGGTGTGAGAGTGGGAGATGGTAATGAAAGTGGAGGGGACACGCTTCTGTTTAAAAGCTACTATGAAATCCACTTGGCAAACTGGAAATGAATTCTCTTCTAATGAACAGCGTTCAGTTACTTATTTCCTAAGCTGATACTTCACATTTGATGAAAGGCTAGTAACTTTTCTGTTGGATGTGTAAGCGCTGCTTCAATGCAGGCATTTATAAGAGGCAATGCTAACAAGTCACATTTAGGAGTGAGTTAGTTAATAGAAAACAGAATCATTCCAATGTTCTCAATAAAAGGAAACCCTTAAAACACAGTACGCGGCCCATGGAATAATGGTATCTGGATTAAGACTGTTGAGACACCCCTGGTGGTCCAGTGGCTAAGACTCCATGCTCCCAATGTGGGGGGCCAAGGTTCGATCCCTGCTCAGGGATCTAGCTCCCACATGCTGCAACTAGGAGTATGCATGCCACAATTGAAGATCCTGCATGCTGCAACTAAAGATCCTACAACCTGCAGCGAAGACAGAAGATCCCATATGGTACTACCAAGATCTGGCACAGCCAATAATAGACAAACAAACATTTTTTTGTAAAAACACTGTGCTACCCAGAATATATCAGGAACCCCTACAACTCAACAGAAACCAAAGAACCGAACTAAAAAATGACCAATGGACTTAAAGAGATATTTCTCCCTGAAAGATAGAGAGATGGCCACCGAGCACAGGCAAAGATGACCAACATCACTAGTCACTAAGGAAAAGCAAGTAAAACCCACAATAAGATACTATGTATACCCCCTAAGATGGCCCTTGTTGAAAATCAGAATACTACAAATGTTGGCAAAGATGTGGAGAAATTAGAACCCTAGAGCCTTGGTGTTAAGAATGAAATATGGTGCAGCGGCTGTGGAAAATGGTTTGGTGGTACTTCAAAAAGTTAGAAATACAATTACTGTATAGTCTAGAAATTTCACTCCTAGGTATATGCTCAGAATAACTGAAAATAAGGACTCAGAGACTTGTACATCAGTCTTCATGGCAGCACCGTTCATGCTATCCTAAAGGAGGCAACAACCCAAAAGTCCCTCAACAGATGAACAGATAAGCAAAATGTGATTATGTACATGCAGTGAAATACTGCTCAGCCTCACAAAGGGGTGAAATTCTAACATATGCTACAATGTGAAGGAACCTTGAAAACATGTTAAGTAAAATAAGTCAGACACAAAAGGACAAATATTATATGATTCCACTTACATGAAGTGCCTAGAATAGGCAAATTCTGAGACAAAGCATAGAATAGAGGTTACCTGGAGCTGAGGTAGGGTGGGGATGGGGGGATGAGGGTGCTATTGCTTAATGGGTACAGAGTTTATGTTTGGGATGATGAAAAAGTTCTGAAAATAGATGGTGAATGCATTTATTGCTACTGAACTGTACACTTAGAATGGTAAATTTTAAGTTATGCATATTTTACTACTATTTTTTGAAAGCCATACTATTAATAAAAAAGACAAGCTTGTGTCAAGATAAAGTTCCACAATGACGGAGAAAAAAAATAAATCTTTGAAATACTTAAAATACTTACATCAGCAAGAATCACTAACGTGAAAAACAAAGCGATCTGAAAAGGTTTTAGTGAAAGAAGTTACTTGTGGCAAGTAAAAAACAAACAAAAAAATTAGCCACTGCATTTGTCATTTGGTACTACTCTCATTAGAAGAGTCTACTATGGGAGTTAGCAGATTCCACTGAGAATATAGAAAAATCTCTTTATTTTTTAGTGTAAAATATGACTTCAATGAATTTCATTGCCATTTTTAAAGAAAGTATGGGGCTGAATTATCTCTTTTCTTTGTAATTGCAGCCTTGACTTTATTGCTATGCACCAGTGACAATTATGGCTTTATTATGGAAATCACACCTCATTTACATGAAGCTGAAATTTATTCTGTGTTTACAATCTTCTAAAGTACTTGCTTTAATTTTACCTCACTGACCTTCTGATTCTAACAATTTGGATGTGCTACTTAAACAAACTCATCAATGTAAAACAAGGAAGACAAGTGTGAAATAATGTGGATTTAAGATATTTATGGGTCTATTTCCAACAATAAACACGCATCGTTTTCAAATTAGAAAAAAAGGTAATTGAAAAGAAGGCATCAAAAGGTCTTATGTCTAAAATATGGGCCTTTATTCTGAAATGAACAGATACTTGAAGGCCAAGAAGTTTCATTGATCTGATCCATTCCCCGGTGAGAAAATGTTAAATCCACTCTTGGGCTTTCTTAACAAGGGTTAAGACACGATGCACAGTCACCCAGCGGTGTGTTCGGCAAATAAACCTAATGTCATAGGCGATAACAGGGCACATTCTTCACAAAGCTGCCAAGTCAGCATTAGGATACTGTGGCTGGAACAGACAACAAACTTAGAGATGGGCTTTGTAAATTGTTCAAAGAAATGCTCCCTACTTCATATGGGTAGTTTGTATTCCTAATCTTTGGTCACTAGTCCTATACTTGGTTCTATTTTAGAATTTCCTTCTTGCCTCAGTACTTCGACACATTCCCAGAAGAGCTCTTGAGAACCCACCTGGACAACAGGGAATCCACACTAAGGCCTCTGGCTCCAGTCTCCAGACACAGGTGCACAAGTTTGTTGCAGCAGGCTAGACTCTGTGTATGTCAACTCAATGATGTGCCAGGTTCTTCACTTTAGCCATCCTGACCAAATTCGTAATCTCCAGTGAAACATGAAGATCACACAGAGTGGTGGGTTGCTTTTAATGTGCACACTCACATGCAAACTATCACTGAAAAGTTCCTGGTGAACCTTTATTTAAAATGAACCTCTCCATGTCTTCTCTTCCCCTGTCCCCTTTGACATTTCCTATTCTCTCCTACCCTATTCTACTCCATTCCAATCCATCCCATCCATCCCATCTCATCCCACTTCACTCTAAAATGCTGCAATGAGACTCACCAGTGTATTGTGACTCTCAATGTGTAAATCTTTGATCTAAAAGATAGTTCAAGAAGCTAGTAGGTGATCTTAGACATAAAGTAGGCACAGTAAACATAACTACCATGGGATGCCTACAGCCATCATGCTCTGATATGGATTTACCCTGACCTTTCCTGGGATGTGAAGGAGGCAAGCCTAATTTGGAGGGACCTGCACAGGTAATATATTGACTCTGCAGGCAGAAAGTCAATACTGGCCTACAGCATATTTTCCAGGTATAAGAGAAATGTGAGAAAATTCTCAAAGGAGTCTCAAGTCTGCTGGGAACCTAAATAGCAGTGCTTTGTCAATGGGTGACTTCGGGCTCTCCTGGACGTTAGAAGACAGTTGAGTGTCAGGCCTACTTTGAGGGTGATTTATTGGGATTGAAAAAAAATGGTACAAGCCTAGAATTATGGTCTCGCCTTGCAAAAGCTATATATAATTTTCAATTTGCAGGCTATAATTTTGAATCTAAGGAGAATAATCAAGTTAGATGAGACATACCCACATGGACCTTGCATGCACTGTTATTAGAGTAATTTCATTTGAACCATGTACTTCAAAGTTGCCAGATAATATTCTACTGGGGAGGGGGGTCAAACAGGTCTGTGATTCTTAAGGAAAAGGTGAAATTACCTGTTTTTTTTTTCCCTTGTGAGAAAAAATATCTTGCAACTATGGGAAGGAGAATTATCATTTGGTTTCACAGCCAACACAGAAATTTTCTACACACTTCATAAATGTTTCATAAAATGACATTATGATCAACGTTTTTAGAAGATCAGAGTTCTAAAACAAACATGAAGTCAGCCAACCAACAATCGAAGACTGGCTTAGCCTAGTTTTCTAACTACATTACCAGTTACTTAGCCGTGAAGGAGTGCAAAACAGTCATCTCCAGGCATGCTCAGGCACCTAAGAGCAATTCCCAACACACTTGGCTTTCATAATACGATGAAAATGTACAATGTATCTTTCAACCTGCTACATCTATATTTTAAATCTTACTAGATGGTCTCATAATTTGAGGAATTAGGCTACTGTGTATTTGGCCATGACTAGCCAGTTATGTTTAAAGATAATTTGATGGTACATCACAGAGCCGTCATTACAATTTAATAGGCTCTAATTCAACACTGAAGTCTTGAGTCAATTCTGACACAATGTCTAGAAAAATTAACACTAAAAATAAACTCTATGTGCTCAAGAAAATATTTTTACAGTGTGTTAAATATGTCAGTTCCCAGAACTGTTTCCTGGTAGAGACCCCTGATCTGAATAAATGCCAACTGACCTCAATGCTTATATTTCCGTTCTTTAATTTGGGTCTCTAGCCCTCACATTACAAAACTGTAACATTGAGTAAAATGTTTATTTTATTTCCTTTGCCACGTCACTATTCTAAAAAGCCCACTTGAATGAAATCTTCTGGTTCCTGTCAACCTGATTCACTGACTTTCTTCTTCCAACAGATATTCTGGTATCAGATTATTAGGGCATAGTCTGATCTTAAAAATACAGCTATGTATTTCTCAAAAGCTTTGGGGATATTATTTACTGTCTATTGTTAAATAACTATACCTGTAAATACAGAAAACTAATACCAAATCCACAAAGAGAGCTGTTTTCAAGAATATATAACAACAGACCACAAAGTGGTGTAATACTTGTGTTATATAAAAGCTTATCATTGTCTATTTAAACAATGGCCCAGTACCCACAGGTGTGCCAGGAATGTCTATGCCAATGGAAATGAACTAATATTTTATTGCTCATTCTAACTAACAACTTTGGATCAAGCCCTTACAGGAAAAAGAAAGAGAAACCATTGTGCTAAGAAAGAAAGGCAATCAGCTGGGTGAATGGCCATGTGTATGATCTAGGGAGAAGGAGACTGTCCCAAAAAACCATCTACACTGACAATATTTATATGTTGGTGGCCAAAGTAATCTTACCAACATGGCTTGGATCTAATGACAAACTTTAAAATTTTCTTTCTGTATTTGTTTGTCAATGTTATATGTAGATCTAAAAATGTGTAAGATTTTAATTCTAACTCTTTCTCCTCTTTCATGTGGAAATTAACATTGTTAATGGTTAGACCGTTTCAGCTATTAGTATTTCAGGTGTCAGCTATTAGTAGTAAATAGAGGGTAGATATTAGAGCTTATTTTCACCTCAGGTTCAAAATTATGTTCCCACTTTTTTCTTCCCTTTTTCTTTCCTTCTTTCCTCCCTCTCTCCTTCCCTTCCTTCCTTCCCAAGCCTCCGACATGGAGCTACTCACTATTACTATTAGTAGTACTATTACTCTTACTATTCAATTCCATCTTTAATAGGTTAGACAGATCCTTCTACATTTTTCATTTGTTTCTCTCTTTTTTTAAAAAATCAAGTGAAGTTTATTCTGTTACAAAGTTTGTGAGCCACATTTGAAAAAAAAAAATTTTTTTTTCATGGTGGCATTTAACCATAGATTGTGTTAATGTGCAAAGACTCTGGCATTAGTGGGGAGAATGCTGGAGAGAGGAAAATCACCCTACTTCTTGGAAATCATATAATTAAATGTGTAAGTATCAACAATTGTTCATTTCAATTACTTGTTGATTTACAACCACATCGATTTACACTGTCTTATAAAACTACAATAGAGCTTCAAATTGCTCTTCAACATTTTTAGTGTTTCCTATGACCCAATTTCTACTTCTTTCTTGAAGCTGATGCATCCTAATTATAAATCATATCATTTTCCTTTCCTGAATGTAATTTATACTAAATTTTATAATTTTCTTCTGTCAAATTCAATTAAAAGAAAAGATATGTTTTGAACAAGGGCCCTGAGCCAAATAAATTTTTTTTAAAAAGCATGCACTGAAGTTGACTGAATGGGATTTATTCTAAAAGAGGCAGAATAGTAGAGTGGTTATGAGCATGAACTCTAGGGGCAGATTACTTGAAGTCCATTTACTAGCTGTGTGACCTTGGTGAGTTACTTGACTGCTCTGAGTTACTTGACCACAATTTCCTCATCTGTACAATAAAGATAACATTAGTACCTCCTAAGTATGCTTTATTGAATTCAGTGAGGATTTAATGATTGAAATGCAAAATACTTAGAATAGTTTTATATAAACTTTGGTGGTTGTTTATTATTCAAAAAATATAGATATAAATATACATACATATTTAAGATTCAAAAGTGTATTAGATAAACTGTGACAAGTAAAAGGATGAATTACATATGGATCTTCTTTCAAGTATTATATATATACATATATATCTAACATATATATATATGTATATATATATGGGCTTCCCTGGTGGCTCAGATGGTTAAGAATCCATCTGCAATGCAGGAGACCTGGATTCGATCCCTGGGTTGGGAAAATATACTGGAGAAGCAAATAGCTACCAACTCCAGTATTCTTGTCAAGAGAATTCCATGGTGGGGGGTTGGCGGGAATACACACACACACACTATAATAAAAGGTAGAAGATAAATATTAGAAGAGAGGGATCAAGTTACATAAAAATTCAGGGAAAGCCACAGTTACTTCCCATAGATGGTATCAGAAAGGCTTTTGTGAGGAAGATGGAATTTCAAGTGGAATTTAAAGAAGAGCTATGTCTGAACATGTGGATTTTGAGCTTAAGGCAGGAAAGAAAGGCAAAGAGGCAAGTGCATAAATTAGTGTAAAATATCCCTTTCTGACAGGTCCAGGAAGGTTAATAGTGAGAAGAATGAGGTCATGAAGGGATCTTGAGGACCAGGATAAGCAACCCAGAATGATTTTATAGGAAATGGAGAGGCATTTAAAATTTCTGAGAAGATGAGTGCCCAATCAGAAGAGAAATTTCCTTAATCTCACAGGAAAGTAAACAGATTGGTGGATAGAAAGCTGGAGGCAGGGATACCGGTCAGGAAATCACGGCTGTGGTCCCAGTGAGAAAATGAAGACCTGGGGCGAGATCGTGGTGGAGGAGTGGCCCCCACCATAGAAACACGGGGATGGACACAAAAATGTGGTAAAGAATCTAAAGGTGAAGTGCCCCCGAATCAGACAACAAGGAGGAACTTCACAATCATACAGATGTTGGAACTTAATCCCCAGAGACCCCAATTCATTGAGGCTGTAAAGAGACTCATCAAACCATCATTAGTGATACAGCGATTTTGACGATCAGTTTTAACAACTACTGACCTGAAAGTCTATGGCTATCAAGTAAAAAAAATATTACATTGGCTTCAAAATTAGGAAAACAAGAAAAGGATGAAGAGGAAGAATAGAAGGAACAGGGAGAAACAACAACAGAGAGAGCAGAGAAATTGGGGCAGGCAAGTCGTGGACAAGTTTTGTACTTCTGAGAACAATCTATTATTCCCAGGAAGAGGACAGAAAAGAAGGTGAGAAAACAAGTTGAACTCAAGTGGATAGATTTGAAAATTACCACTGTGGTGTGAAAAGGCAAAGGCAATCCCTGGAAAACACATCTATTCCAGAATTGTGAGTCACATGAAGAATGAGTCATGGCCTGGGATTTACAGGAAAATAAAAAAGAAGAGAGTATTATGAAAACCAAGGGAGGCAGACTATTCAAGGAAGGGCAGTTACCAGTACAACTTATGCACAAGAGTTTTTAAGGACAAGGACACGAGAGGTCAGCTGATTTGGTGTTCAGGGTTATGGGTGATGGATGGAAGAGAACAGCAAGGCTTAGCAGGGAACAGAAGGTGGTGAGTATGGAGAGCTTATATGGACTCCTTCAAGAAGTCTGCTGGTGACAGAGGCAGGGAGGTAACTTGATAAAGCAGCAGGATAACGAGTAAGTTCTTTTAAGCACTGAAAAGTGATGCAGGTTTTTAGATGGAGAGGAAAGACCTAGAATAGGGAGCTATTTAAGATGCAAGGCAACTGTGGAAAATTTAATGAAACAAGTTCCAAAAGAAGAAAATTGCATGGCAATTTTTTTGCATGGCAATAATTCATTCTTTGGTAAGAATGAATTATCTACTTCCTTACCTAAATGGGAGGAAAAGTGGCAAAGAAGGGAGAAATGAAAAAGCAGGGTTCAGATAAAGTGAGTGAGAGAACATCAGGTTGTTTTCGTATCTTACATAGAGAGTGAGAATAGACGGTATTAAACACAAGACTTACCGGCAATCTATTTCCTAAAGATTACCTACGAATCAAGTAAAGATAATCCAAAGGCTCATGGAGAAGCAGAGATGGCTCAGTTAAGGTTACTTAGAATAAATTAGTATCTATTGCAGAGTAGCACTAATCGGCTGGCAAAGAGAGACGTATGTGACATAGACTAGAATGGTGAGTGTTAAAATTGCTTAAGGAGAGGGTCATGTTGGTGAGGAAATCAAGGGAGCTGTTGAAAATATCCTAAAGGGAGGTCACAGTGAGGAGTGAGAAACTAGGAGAGGAGGGCAGAGGGAGATGGGGACCCAGGAAGGGAGGATAGCATGAGAAATCGTAATCACAGTAACATGAATAGGACGAGGATGATGCAAGCAAAAGAACACAAATTTAAAAATAGGAAAAATTATTAGGCAGGGACATAATGACTTTGAAGTTCAAGATGGACAACAAATGCTTTTGATATCCTACTAGTTGGAAGGAGTAGCCTCTTGCTACTGGTTGTAGGAAAGTAATTTGTTTATGAGAGTGCCATTTTGGCTATGATAAGACAACTCAAAGAGTAATTTTATAAAAGGTTCAGATCAAGTTTGTTACTGCTGTCTGGCCCAATGAAATTCAAACTTCACCTCTGATATGGTGAAGAAAGCAACTTTTATAAAAATGTCCTTTTTCTCCATTCAACGTTTGAGTTTTATAATGCATTAACTATTAAATATAGTGCCATGATCACAGATATTGTGCCAGCTATACACTTCTAAAGAAATTTATGATATAACTGTAAATTCCCCAGATTACTTGTCTCCACTCCCTATTTCCCTAGTCCCAACAACTCAATTTTCCTTTATTTCTGGATGTCCTCTTTAATATTGTACCAGTTGATTAAAGTGTGATCAAACAACTATTTAGTGACTATGTATTTTTTAAAGAATTGCATAGACACCGAATCATACATTGAAAGTAGCCCAAGAATACTGGAGTGGGTAGCCTATCCCGTCTCCAGAGGATCTTCCCAATCTAGGAATCGAACCAAGGTCTCCTGCCGTGCAGGTGGATTCTTTACCAACTGAGCTATCAGGGAAGCCCTCTCTAAATAACAAGACTGGCAAAAATGAATAAATGAAAAAAGTTGCAAATAATGAATGGAATTTACAAGTTAGATGTAGATTAATAAACGTAATGTACACCTTACGTGGAGTTTCCCTGGTTAGAGAGAACCATGGAGTATCACAAGATTTCTGTGTTGATACCAACTGAAGTCCCTCACAGACTAGGTTAGAGGGGAATAGTGTTTTCAATGCCATAGATTTTCTAAGATAAAATAGCCTTGAAAAATTCATTGTTTTTACTCTTCAGTAGAGTTTTAACATATTCTTCGGCAATAGTCTGAATACAAATTTGAGAGAGATATTTAAAAAATCAGAAATTGTATTTTCATCAGCCAAAAGTTGAATGAAAGATTTCAGTCACCCATTAAAGAAACGAATGTGTTCTTAGATCAAAGCAATAAACATGAATAACTGTTTCATGTAGCTTTCAAAAGAGTAGAAAGTAATGCTTTACTGGTAATTTTCCCAAGATAACTAAAGAAGGATTTGGGGGGTGGGGGGAAGTCCTTTGAAAGAGTGGAGTATGCCAGGAAAATTAAAATGTAAACTTTTAATTAACTTGGGAAAAAACTGCCAAGGAAATATATGGAAAAACTCATCCTATATATAAAAATTACAAACAATTGGGAAAATTTCACTGACCCTCTGGGTCAAGCTGAGGCATGGCAATGGTATGCCTATGTCAATAACAGATGAAGGGCAAAGAATGTGCAATGCATATGAGCAGCAATGCCACTGTGATGCTCTTAGATAATGGCTTTAAATGTGTACCATGATCATATCTTCCACTAACATTCTGCTGAAGCCTATTCATGATGGGTATCAAGAAATTATTTTCAATTGCATTCCTCCTCCTGCCCAATCACCATGAATGATGAACTCAGCAAGTGAGACTGAATTCAGTTCCACTATTTAAGTCCAGACTTAGCAGACATCATGTCCGTTTTAGACAAAAGCACTAATTCAAAATGGCTGTGCCTATGGAGACTTTATGCATGAAAGCAGTAGAATTTTCCTTTTATCCTACAGCCTCAGGACTGCTATTGAATGAATGAATGATGCCATCAATTTAACCTTTTAAAGGTTCCATGTGGAAAGGGGACAGACAAGAACCAAGAAATATCAGTCTTAAGAGAGCTGTGAGTTGATGATATAAGCTATGTGCTATGAACTGAATTGAGTCTCTGTAAAATTCATATATTGAAACCCCAACCCTCAATATGATGGTATTTGGAAATAGGGACATAAGGAGTTAATTAAGTCATAAGAGTAGAGTCCTCACAATGGGATTCATGCCTTTATAAGGAGACATGAGTGAACTCTCTCCCTTTCTCTTTCCTTCTCTCCCCCAGGTAAGAACATAGCAAGAGGATGGTCATCTGCAGGCCAGGAAGAGGGCTCTCGTTAGGAACCAAATTGGCCAGCACCCAGACTGTGGGACTTCTCAACCTCTATAACCGTGAGGTATAAATATCTACTGTTTAAACCACCCAGTCTATGGCATTTTGTTATGACAACCTGAGTCAATTAATACACACCAGGCATAATGATGAAGAAAGGAAGAGAGGGGCATATTTGAAAGATATATAGGAATGATCCAGGACAAAATATTCTGCACCAGTTACATACTACTGATAGAGCTGTTATGCTGATAAAAACACCAATGCATACTGCATGCTTACTATGTTTCAGAGTATACTGAAGACTTAATATGAATTAACATTTAATCCTTGAAACAGCTCTATAAAGTTAAATATTATTATTATGCCTGCACTATATATGTGAATAGTGAGGAAAACTAGGCACATTTCAGTACCATAATGGGACAAGGCAGTCTTTCTTGGAAATTAGAAGATGAAGAAACAATTTGCTAGCCTGAATCACTTCAAATTCTTTCTGGGGCATGGACCCGAACAATTCCTTTTATGGAATTAGAGCTCTCTAGGTTTAATTTAACATTTACATGTCATTTTTCTCAATGAAAGATTTGAGGACAAAATGGCAAATGGTGAAGCACTGGTGATGGCGGTAAAGAGAGTTCTGGAGAATTTAGGAGTCACTTGTGGTTCTAACCCCAACTGCACAATTCAACAGCTCTGCAAATCTGGACACCTTCCTAAGCCTCTCATTTCATTCACTTTCTTGTCTCACTATAGGGCTAGATATATATGCTTCACAAGATTCTTGTGAAAATTGAGATAATATACACAAATGCTTAGCACAGGGTGCTGGTATACCGGCAATTATAGCTGTTACAACGATAATGATGATACCATCAGGGCTAAAGTCCACCCATAGCTGCCACTTACATGCAGCTCAGCATTTTATTCTCTCCCAGTCCTAGTACATCGACGCTCTCTGCCCACTACCCACCTTGAAAACAAACTGAAATGGAAGCTTTAGTACTGAAATAGCCTAAACAGAGAACCACCCTGGTCCTCATCAGTTTTCAACAGAGACTAGGTAAAAGACAGTCCCTGAGGTATAAACATTTGGGAAACTTGAGTTTTGGAAAGCCCAGCTCTGCCACAAATTACTAGTCCCTTTTCTTCTTTGGTTACATGTGGAAATCAGGAGTCCAAACAGAAATGTAAGCTTTCTCTCGACTCTGATTTTATTTTTTACTTTTTATCTCAGTGTTCTAAGCCTTAGGAAGCTAATTCCTGATGTTAAAGTTCTAAGAGATTTTAATGAGCAATATCAAATCCCCAGTATTTTTTTTTCAAAAACAATAATGAAAAAAAGAAAAAAAAGCAATACATATTGAATGACTACATATCATCTTTCAGGTTCAAAGATTCTGATTTGAATCTTTGAAGACTGAGGTCACAGATATAAATCTAAGCAGAGAATGAGCGTCCAAAATGTTTCTTTAAATATTTTGGATTTTCCCCAGTACTACTGACAAAACGTGGGGAGACGAAACGGTGCTCACAAAGATTTTTTTTTTAAGCTCAAGTGGAAGAGATTGTTTATTGTGCAGTGAGGAGTTCTGGGGTTTTCCTTTGGTCCCTAGGCATTGTTTTTTATTTTCTTTTTAGCAATGGAACTGGGAGTAGACTGCAAACAAGCAGTTTTCTGCCAAGGACATGTGAAACCTGTTATATTGGTCATTCTGGATCTGATTTAAGTATGTACTGTTACTAGGTAAGATTACTTTTACTTTGCTTCAGTGGAAACCTCAATTTTGGTTTAGGAAAAAAAGCATATTGTGTTTTTCATTTGTATTTATAAACCATGTAAAATTTAAAATGACAATGATACACTTAGAATTTTGCAATATGTGTTTGAAATGACAAGCAATAAAAATTAAAATAAAACTGCAATAAAATAAAAATGACAATAAAATTTAAAATGACAATGACATACTTAAAATTCTGATGTGCAAAAAATCAGGACACCAGAACCACAGTGTTTCAACTATTGACTGCTACATAACAAACTTGGTGGCTTAAAATATTTTACAATCTGAGCTGGGTAGTTTTCTCTTCTGTGTGGTGTCTACTTGGGCTGGCTCCGACAAGAAGGCTTCTTCACTCCTATGTCTGGAATCAGAGGTGGGATGCTTGAAACAACTGGAGGCGGGCTGACGTGTTGGTCGCTCGATCATGTCCGACTCTTTGAGACCCCATGGACTGTATCCCATCAGGCTCCTCTGTCTATGGGGATTCTCCAGGCAAGAATAATGGAGAATAATTGCATCTCCAGGCAAGAATAATTGCCATGCCCTCCTCCAGGGGATCGTCCCCACTCAGGGATCAAATCCAGGTCTCCCGCATTGCAGGTGGTTTCTTTACTGTTTGAGCTACCCAGGAAGCCCGGAGATGGGTTAAATATGCCTATTCATGTCTATTCACTCCACACAATTAGTTTGGAGATGCTAACATCATGCTTGTCTCAGAGTAATCAAACTTCTTACATTGTGGCTGGCTTCCAAGAGAAAGGAAGCAAAAACAACCTGTCCTCTTAACGGCTTGACCCGTTATGGGCCAGTATCACTTCCATCAGATTATCCGGACTTCCCTTGTGGCTCAGACGGTACAGTGTCTGCCTACAATGCAGGAGACCCATGTTCGATCCATGGGTCAGGAAGATCCTTTGGAGAAGGAAATGGCAACCCACTCCAGTACTCTTGCCTGGAAAATCCCATGGACGGAGGAGCATGGTAGGCTACAGTCCATGGGGTCGCAAAGAGTCGGACATGACTGAGCGACTTCACTTCACTTCACCTCACTTCTCTTAAGCAAGTCTGAGACCCAGGCTTGATCCCTGGGGTGGGGAAGATCCCCAGAGAAGGAAATGGCAACCCACTCCAGTATTCTTGCCTGGAGGATTCCACAGACAGAGGAGCCTGGTGGGTTATAGCCCATGGGGTCACAAAGAGTCAGGCACAACATATCAACTGACACTTTCACTTTCTAAGCAAGTCCAAAAAGTTAAAGGGAGGGGAAACAGACTCCACCGCTTTATGTAGGGGTAGGACACACATCAAGGGAGGGAAATAACTGATGGTGACCATTTCCGGAGAACACAGCACAGTGTGTATTGCATTTACTAGGAGCTATTTGGTTCCAAATAGGAAAAGGAGTACGTCAAGGCTGTATATTGTCACCGCGCTTATTTAACTTATATGCAGAGTGCATAATGAGAAACGCTGGGGTGGATGAAGCACAAGCTGGAATCAAGAGTGCCAGGAGAAATATCAATAACCTCAGATATGCAGATGACACCACCCTTATGGCAGAAAGTGAAGAGGAACTAAAGAGCATCTTGAAAAGTGAAATGAGGAGAGTGAAAAAGTTGGCTTAAAGCTCAGCATTCAGAAAACTAAGATCATGGCATCCGGTCCCATCACTTCATGGCAAATAGATGGGGAAACAGTGGAAACAGTGGCAGACTTTATTTTGGGGGGCTCCAAAATCACTGCAGATGGTGACTGCAGCCATGAAATTAAAAGACGCTTACTCCTTGGAAGGAAAGTTATGACCAACCTAGAGAGCATATTAAAAAGCAGAGACATTACTTTGTTAACAAAGGTTCGTCTAGTCAAGGCTATGGTTTTTCCAGTAGTCATGTATGGATGTGAGAGTTGGACTGCGCCAAAGAATTGATGCTTTTGAACTGAGGTGTTGGAGAAGACTTGAGAGTCCATTGGGCTGCAAGGAGATCCAACCAGTCCATCCTAAAGGAGATCAGTCCTGAATGTTCCTTGGAAGGACTGATGTTGAAGCTGAAACTCCAATACTTTAGCAACCTGATGCAAAGAGCTGACTCATTTGAAAAGACCCTGATGCTGGGAAAGATTGAAGGCAGGAGGAAAAGGGGACGACAGAGGATGAGATGGTTGCATGGCATAACCAACTCAACGGACATGAGTTTGGGTAAGCTCCAGGAGTCAGTGGTGGACAGGGAGGCCTGGCATATTGCAGTCCATGGGGTTGCAAAGAGTCGGACACACGACTAAGTGACTGAAGTGAACTGAACTGATTTCCTCTTCTTCTTTTTCCTTTGGCTTTTAATGAGTTTCCTTGAGCTCTTTTTGAAATATCTTAAGATGCCAGGAGAAGACAAGTCACTCATTCTCAGGATATAAGGGATGATACTTCATAATAAATTATAATTGGCTTTCAGTGATTTTTGAAATAGCAATGGAATCTTGATTTACATTAGTATTAGTAAATATAAAGAAATGAAACCTGAGAAGAAATGGAAGCATTCATTCTCAAATATATTACCAAGCAGAGAAGTACCATTATTGCACTAGGAGATTCCAACTACCTCAGATTCATGTTATACATAGCTCGCTGGATCAAGCTACATTTACATTTTTACATATCATACTGAAACACATGTGTGGGATTTTTATAAGAAAGGGATTTGTAATCATCTACTTCCTCTTTTCATTCAAATTAATTTTCCTTCCCTGATCCATGAATCATAAGAACTGGCTGATGAAACAGAAAAAGCCAGTAAATTCTAATGAGCCTAAAAGGAGAGACAAGCTTATCATTGCCAGAGATCAAAACCAAACCCCAAAATTACAGGCTTTGTTTAAAGACTGTTTGAGACATTGAAATTGAGTTCAGGGAACATATCTTTATCCTGACTCATTCTCACTGCGCACTCACTTCACTGAAGGAGGCGGCAGCCAGTGAATTTCATTAGGAGCCACCGACTTTTGAAAATCTGTTACTTAGCAGTTGAGCAACCAAAGGGGCACAGAAGGAAGACAGACCGACATCCCTGTTCCAGCCATGCTCAGAAAGGGAGGGACTGACAGAGGCCATCTCTGGAGACTACAGCAGAGAGTGTATTTTATTTATCAGCAGCTCTTCTTCTGTGCTCCATTTCCCCTGGATTTCAGTGAAAATTTGAGCTCTGAAATTAAGGGATGTCAGGAGCAAAAAAGTCACTAAAAAAAAAAGAAAAGAGTATAGTAGGGTTGATACTGGGCAGACATACCAACACACAAGTGTTGCTGAAAAATTGCTCCTATTGTCAGGCACATCCAATCTGCACAAGAGTACTTAGCTGGGAAAACAGTTCTATGGAAATATGGAAGAGGCCAGGTCCAACAAAATAACTGATGTAAGCTCTTAAGTTATTCAAACAGGCCTGATGCTGGTGTTAACTCACCACATTTGTTTACCAATCCTGAATCTCTAAGGTAAATACATAATCATAATTATTCCAGTTATGAAAAAATGAAAAACAGCTTAGCTATAAGGAAACTATAAATTGACCTTTCCTTCTCATAATGCATTTCACTCATTGCTAAAAGTAATTTGTAAATAAACAACAACAAAAAAATCTCAACAAGGCTTTTTAAGTATCAAAAATACTTAAAACCTAGCAGTTTGAAACATCAGGAAACTGTGCTTCTGTAAGAAAAGGGGATTTACTTTCAACTCTTTTTTTACTGTTGTTTTGGCCACACCATGCAACATATGTGATCTTGATTTCCCAACCAGGGAGAGAACCCGCTCTCCTGCAGTGGAAGTGTGGAGTCTTACACACTGGACTGCCAGGGAAATCCTGACTTTCAACTCTTGATTTAATATTTGAGAATGTATTTCTAATAATACTATCTCATACAGTTGACACTTGAACAATGCAATGCCACACCCTTCGGAGTCAAAAATTCCCATATTGCTTTATAGTTATATACATAATAATATGTATATTTTCTGCTTCTGAGGATTCAACCAACAGCAGATGGTATAGTACTGTGAAAAGTAAAAGTGAAAGTCGCTCCATCGTGTCAAACTCTTTAGGTTTCCCTGGTGACTCAGGTGGTAAAGAATTTGTCTGCAATGCGGGAGACCAGGTTCAATCCCTGGGTCTGGATGATCCCCTGGAGAAGGGCATAGCAACCTACTCCAGTATTCTTGCCTGGAAAATCCTATGAGATTGCCAAGAGGTTGCCATGCCCTTCTCCAGGGAACCTTCTGGACTCAGGGACTGAACCTGGGTCTCTTGCATTGCAGGCAGATTCTTTATCATCTGAACCACCAGGGAAGCCTATAGTACTGTAGTACATAGCTACTGAAAAAATCTGCATGTAAGTGGATCTGAACAGTTCAGTGCTGTTCAAGGGTTAACTGCAATATCTGAAAATGCTCATCCACTTCAAAAATGCAGGGCAAAATAAAACTAAACCATAAACCATCTCAGCTGCATTAGAAAAAAGGGTCATTTTTGCATGCTTGGAATTGTAGAGAAATAGGCTGGACCTGCTTGAGACTACAATCTTCCTTCTATCCATGGGGGATTAGTTCTAGAACTCTGTAGGAAATTAAAATTCAAGGATGCTCAAGTCCCTTATACAAAATGGTGTAGTATTTGCATATAACCTACACACACCCTCTGGAATACTTAAAACAATCTCTAGATTACTTATAATACAATGTAAATATTAATAGCTGTAAACACAATGTAAATGCTATGTAAATAGTTACCAGCGTGTGACAAACTCAAGTTTTGCTTTTTGGAACTTTCTGAAATTTTATTTTCCCAAATATTTTCTGATCCATAGTTGGTTGAATCTTCAAATACAGAAGCCAGTGATATACAGAGGGATGACTATAATCAGAACCGCCCCCCTTCTCGGGTATAAAGTGTACACAGGGTGTGCATGAATCTCATAGGAAAGAAGAGAAGAGGCTTGGGACCAGTCTGTGCTGCTTTCAAGCTTAGGTTTTTAGAGAACTTGGCAGCATCTGCGTCCACTGTGGACTCTAAACTCCTGAATGGGGTTTATGCCAATTATTCTAACAGTAAAGAATATGAGAAGCAAAGAAAGGTATTTACCATCTAGGTTTTCAAAAACACAGACATGGGAACTTTACTAATATACTAGGCTTTTTAGCATTCTTCCACCTCCCGCTGCTTTTTTTTAACAATGGATATTTATGTGTAGTTATGTCAATTTTTTATTCTAGAAAATTCTCAACAATTACCTCTTCAAATCTTTACTTTTCTCCATTCCCTGTATTCTTTTCTTCTGGCAATGTATTCTCATACTTCTTAGCTGTTTTTCTATTTTTTCTTTTTTTGCATTTTTCACTGATGAATTTCTCAATCTTAGTTTCAGATTCTAATTAATTCCCTCTTCTCTGTGTCTCATCTGTATCTTATCTCAAGTATTAAGATATTTAAAATTCTCAACTACTAGTATTTTCATTGCCAAGATTTTGAAATTTTTTTCATTTTCATATTGGTCTGTGTTTTTATTTTGTTTATATTTATTTTTGCTTTTTATGTTTGAGGGCTTTGAGTGGATATATCTGCCTTTATGTCATGGGTTGATGGTCAAACATTTTCTGTACAGGGCCAGATATTAAATATGCTAGATTTTTCAGGCCACATGGCTTTTATTCAACTACATAAATTCAATTCTGTATTGTGAAAGCAGTCGCAGAATATATGTAAAAAAAAAAATGGGTGTGGATGGGTGTCAAAAAAACCCTTTACTTACAAAACAGCTCACTGGAGCTATTTTGGAAAACAGTTTTTAGTTCCCCAAAATGTTAAACATACAGTTACCATATGATGCAGAGATTCCAATTCTAGGTATATACCCAAGAGAAATGAAAACATATATTAATAAAAAAAACTTGTACATGAATGTCCACAAGAACCTTCTTCATAACAACCAAAAGGTGAAAACAACCCAAATGTCCATCAACCGATAAACAGATAAGCAAAAGTGTAGTATGTTCATACAGTGCAATATTATTTGGCAATAAAAAGAACTAAGTACTGATACACGCTATAATACAGATAAACTAGGAAACCACTGTGCTAAGTGAAATAAGTCAGGTCTGAGAGACCACCTATTCTATGATCCCCTTATATGACATGTGCAGAACAGACAAATCTCCAGAGACAGAAAGCTGCCTAATGGTTACCAAGGGCCTAGGAAAGTGGAGAATGGGGAGTGACTGCTAAGGAGTATGGGGTTTTTTGAGGGATGATGAAAATACTCTAAAATTAGATTATGGTGATAGTTACACAACTATATAAATATAATAAACACCAATGAACTCTACAGTTCAAATAGATGAACTTTATGACATGTAAACTATATCTCAATGAAGCAGGGAAAAAAGAAATAGATAAAATGAGAAAAACAGGTGAGTGGCTGGTAGGGTCATATTTTGCTGATTCCTGCTTTATCCTTTTGAAGAGTCAAACATAATTACCAAAGTTATTTATAGTTTATATATTTTTCTGGATTATATTTATCTTTTTGATTGGTGATTTGAACGGCTGTCTTCACCAGTTTTCCTCCAGTGTTTGGATCTTTGATATTGCAGCCAATCTTTTTTTTTTTTTTTTTAATATTATTTTATTAGTTGGAGGCCAATCACTTTACAACATTTCAGTGGGTTTTGTCATACATTGACATGAATCAGCCGTAGAGTTACACATATTCCCCATCCCGATCCCCCCTCCCACCTCCCTCCCCACCCGACTCCTCAGGGTCCTCCCAGTGCACCAGGCCCGAGCACTTGACTCGTGCATCCCACCTGGGCTGGTGGTCCGTTTCACCATAGATAATATACATGCTGTTCTTTCAAAACATCCCACCCTCACGTTCTCCCCCAGAGTTCAAAAGTCTGTTCTGTACTTCTGTGTCTCTTTTTCTGTTTTGCATATAGGGTTATCGCCACCATCTATCTAAATTCCGTATATATGTGTTAGTATACTGTAATGTTCTTTATCTTTCTGGCTTACTTCACTCTGTATAATGGGCTCCAGTTTCATCCATCTCATTAGAACTGATTCAAATGAATTCTTTTTAACGGCTGAGTAATATTCCATGGTGTATATGTACCACAGCTTCCTTATCCATTCATCTGCTGATGGGCATCTGGGTTGCTTCCATGTCCTGGCTATTATAAACAGTGTGCAGCCAATCTTGAGTAGAAAGCATGTGCTTCTTTGCTCACGCTCTCTTCCCCCTCGTCTCTGTCTTCCTCTTTGGCTACTTCTGTCTAATGGTTTTATGGTTGCCTCCATTTAACCTTCCTGTCCAAAGAAGGCTAAATTGATATCCTGGGTCTTCTACCCCCATAGTTAAGTTGCTCAGTCGTGTCCGACTCTTTGCAACCCCACTGACTGTAGCCCACCAGTCTCCTCCGTTCATGGGATTCTCCAGGCAAGAATACTGGAGTGGGTTGTCATTTCCTTCTCCAGGGGATCTTCCCGACCTAGGGATCGAACTCAGGTCTCCTGCATTGCAGGCAGATGCTTTAACCTCCGAGCCACCAGGGAAGCCCTAATGACATACAAATATGGTAGATAAAACTGTGAACTCTAGAGACTCTGGTCCAGGAACTTGACAGGTTTCTTCTTCTGCTTTCTCCTTGGGCTCCCAGGCCCCTAAGCCAAAGCCCACACTACAGCGGCGGTCCTTCCACAGACTCCTTTTCTGCAGGCGCTCCTGCTCCAGCCCACCTGCCCTGGGGAGACCTTTAATTCCCAGCTTACCGCCACAGCAGCTGAGACACTTCTGCATTCACAGGCTTGTGGACCCAGAAAACATCAGGCCCTTGGCTGCAGCCCAGCTTATACTCCACTTTGTGCTTCTGATCCCCATTTCATCGTCTTCTTAATTTGCTCTTGTTATATCTTGTCATTAACTGTGATGCATTTGGAGCAGCAAAATGGGCAAACCATGAATTTTGCAGCCCTATCTTGACAATATTTTTTCAGGTCAAGGCAACGGAATTTTAGCAGACAGATTCAAAGAGACTATCAAATGGCCTTGAGTAGACAGACATTTTTTCTCTTGACGTTTTTGAATCTGAGCTAAGTGGAACATACTCAAGTGGACGAGAGTTAAAGGAGGCTTCAAATAAAATCTAAAGTATCAAGTCAGAGGTCAAGGCTGAACACACAGTTTTGGGAATCATAGAAGGAAAAAATAATAGTCCTAATAATAAATTTCAAAGGGGTAGCTACAAACAGATCAATGAGATAAATTCCATAATTTCTACTTTGGATGATATGACAGATTCCTCTTCTTCTTAATGCTATATTTAACTTGTGGGTGCATTCCTATAATTATAAGATTTTATGGTGCATTGATGATTATTAGTTTATTCAGTCAACAAATATTAATTATGCTCCTGCTATCCAGTAAGCACTCTACAAGGCTCTGGTGATGCAGAGATGAATAATAAATGGTCCTTGCCCTTGAGGAATCCATAATTTATTAAGGAAATCAGCCACACACACCAAAACAAGTCACCATTCCATTCTGAAGTAAGTGTTAAGTGCTCTAATGGCCGTAGGGGCAAAGTGCTTTAAAGTCATAGAAGAAGGGTGAGTAATTCTTATTTGGTGCAGTAAAGATGTTAATTTCAAAGTCTTCATGGAAGAAGTAGCATACTGGAAGCTTCCACAATTTCCATAAAAAAGTGAGCAGTATCTTGTTGGAAGGAGTCAACTTGCGATTGTTTAGCACAGTTTTTACTTAGATTATGCATTTATTGAGGATGGCTTTGGGGAGCTAAGATAGATTAAGGGAGCATAGTAAGTCCCTTACCTCTCTTTCATCTACATTTTCTCTCATTACTTACTAAACACATGAGTTTTTTTTTTTTTTTTTTATCAACTAATGATGAGGAGTTCATAGAGGGCTTCTTACATGAGCAAAGATGACAGATCAAGTAATTTCAAGAATGAGTAAGATTAAATCAACAACATGGTCAGAACATAGGCTGAGTGGTAACTAGCTTGGGGGTGACAAGATGGCCCAGGGGTGATGGAAAGAGACTCTAGTGTTATAAAGAGCCTGGACTTTCTTTTGGGCAATAAAGCTGAATGATTGTAAAGCTAGAGAGTGAGGGGAGCCCCTTGACATTGTTGAAATACAGACATCTGAGAAAATGAAACGGACAAGAACTGGAACTAGTGACTAATTAGGAAAACACTGTTTGAGAGTCCAAGTGAGATAATGACTGTTATGTTGACTGGGAACAGGAAAATCAGAACTGCCACAATTTTTTTATTAATTGAAAAGCTATAATAAGAGCAATGCTTCTATTAATATATTTCATTGTAAGAGAGGTTTTGCTAGTTGAGATGCAAGTGTTCTAGGGATTTTATGTTCAATACTTGAGAGCTGCTTTTCAGATAATTGGAGCATTGTTTATCTACTGTATCCATGGATCATAGACAAAAGGCACAGGGGTGATTCAGGAATGAAAAGACTAACTCATTAGGCTAGGCCTTTATGATGTTATCACTCCTGAAACATGCAAACACTGGCACTTCTATATAGTATACAGAATAAAATAAATCTTGCTATTTGGGAGAAACAAACTTTGCCTTCAAAAGAGAATATGTATTTTAATAGAATGAATCTCAAGTTGAATAAAGGCACAGATTCTGGATAGATTCTACGTCCCATGAAAAAGTACAATTTCTACATTGAATATTGCTTTTCTTTTTTTTTATTTTCTTGTTGCCATGAATATTTTATTTTATTTATTTTTTTTTCATTTATTTTTATTAGTTGGAGGCTAATTACTTTACAATACTGTAGTGGTTTTTGCCATACATTGACATGAATCAGCCATGGATTTACATGTGTTCCCCATCCTGAATCCCCCTCCCACCTCCGTCCCCATCCCATCCCTCTGGGTCTTCCCAGTGCACCAGCCCCGAGCTCTTGTCTCATGCATCCAACCTGGGCTGGTGATCTGTTTCACCCTTGATAGTATACTTGTTTCAATGCTGTTCTCTCAGATCATCCCACCCTCGCCTTCTCCCACAGAATCCAAAAGTCTATTCTATACATCTGTGTCTCTTTTTCTGTCTTGCATATAGGGTTATCATTACCATCTTTCTCAATTCCATATATATGCGTTAGTATACTGTTTTGGTCTTTATCTTTCTGGTTTACTTCACTCTGTATGATGGGCTCCAGTTTCATCCATCTCATTAGAACTGATTCAAATGAATTCTTTTTAATGGCTGAGTAATATTCCATTGTGTATATGTACCATAGCTTCCTTATCCATTCATCTGCTGATGGGCATCTAGGTTGCTTCCATGAATATTGCTTTCCTAATGGAAGCATCTAAGTTTAGTCATAACCTTGAGTGCTATTTTTGCCCACCTAATAATTGCACGCTAAATCAGAGAGAAGAGGGAAGAGTTGGCTACACACAGCTATCGTACAAACTACGTACTATCGTACGTACTACCTAAGTTAATATAGAAGAGTCCTTTCTTTTTACACTACAAGGAGAATCTTTTTGCATCTTCCCTGACACAGTTCAGGAACTAGAAGCTTTTATTATGTTAGAATGAATCTTTTTATCATATAAGAGACAGTATCTATTGATGTATTAGACACTAATTATGTATTAGACATAATGTATTAGACACTATTCTAAGTGACTTCATAGATGGTATGCTGCTTAAACTCTGGACCACACTTAACATGTGAAGAACTTCTCTCATTCCTTTGGCTTTAGGTTTGCAAAAGCTTAGAAAAGACTTGGGCTTCCCTGGTGGCTCAGATGGTAAAGAGTTTGCCTGCAATGCTGGAGGCCTGGGTTCAATCCCTGGTCAGGAAGATCCCCTGGAGAAGGAAATGGCAACCCACTCCAGTATTCTTGCCTGGAAAATTCCATGGACGGAGGAGCCTGGTGGGCTACAGTTCATGGGGTCGCAAAGAGTTGGACATGACTGAGCAACTAACTTATCTTTAACCGATCTTATAGAAAAGACGAGTCTTCCTCTTGGCTCAAGAGAGATTCCTCTACTCCCCAACTCATTAGATTCTCAATATTCCAATCACTCAAACCATTTTAGACTGAGTTTTCTGTATGTAGGTATTTGGTATTGTTCCTTAAAAACATTCCTAAGAGACTCTAATCTAACAACAGAAAAAGAATCAGATCATAAAATCCGGTGTTAAGTATGATTCAAAGGGAAAAAATGAGCTGGTAGTGAAAGCCAATTTGAGCTGGAAAGACTTGCACTCTTAAGTAACCAGACATGTGCAGCCACTTATGAAGCTGTCTGGTCACATATGTTTTTAAACATCTGTCTGCACAATCAGAACTCCACATGCAGAACTACAGCACTCACAAGCACTAGGAAGGTTTGTTTGTGATAAAGTCTCAGAGTCTGCAAGACATGAACAGATTTCACAGGTTGAACTCAGGTTATTACTGCTTGAGTTGAAAAACACTTGGGGAAGCAGCTCCCAAAGGCTCTGAGTCATTTACTTGAATATTAATATCTTTGGGACAAAACTGGCACCAGCAATGAAACCTGCAGAGCCCTGAAGAGAGAGAGAGATTGCAAGGATGGCCCAAGGAGCAGGAGAAATCAGAGGACTGTAACTTTTGGCTTCAGAGCTGAAAGCTGAGTCTAACCTCCTTCCCGTTCTTGATAAAGACCATTCAGGGACCTTTCCCCACCATTAAAAGCACCCAGCTCCAAAGTGGGACTACGGTTTCTTACAGACCTGCAGCATTTGTCCTTCCTCTGAAGACATCATCGTAGGCTTTCCACTGTGGCTTCACCTGGTAGGCATGGATGAACACCACGAACACCACCACGAGGCACATTAAAGGGACAAGGGCTGCAGTGAAGAGAGCGGCATAGATGTTTGGGATGAAGCACCTGGAAGAGACCAGAGCGGAGATAACTCGGCTGCAGCACCCGCATTTCTAGGTGCGCCGTGCACCACACCACTTTATACTAGATCTTTGTAGCTCAGGGCTGGCAACGGCAGCTTTTTGGTTCGCTGTATTGGAGTTCTGTTTGAGTAGCGGCTACATGACTAAATCTAGCCCGCTGCTTCACAAAGTGGGTTCCACGGAACATATGTATCCTGACGTGCTCAGAAAACCTCAAAAAAGGTTACGGCCAAATAAGTTTGAGAAACTGGGGGAGTGGAAGGGAGATTCACGAGGGTGGGGGTATATGGATCCATACAGCTGACTCATGTTGTGCAGCAGAAACGAAAACAGCACTGTAAAGCAATATACTCCAATAATAAAATAAAAAACCATCCAAAAGATTATACTCCATTTATAGATGTTATAAAATATTGGCTCTATTCCCTGTGCTGCATAATATATCCACGTAGCTTATTTTATGCCTAAGAGTTCATACTTTAGACCCCTATCCCTATATTGCCTTTCCCCCTTTCTTCTCCCCACTGGTAACCACTAGTTTGAAGAAGGCATTGTTTAAAGGCAAATTTGAGCATTCCCAGGGCTCAACTCTGTCATTTCCACAATTCTGTTTTCTGAGTGAATGACAGCTTTGTCATTCCTAAGCTGTACATTTCCCCAGAGCCATTCATTCTCTTGAAAATGATGACAGTTTTCCATCTAGAAACTATACTACATAACTGTATCTATTATTCATGGAGTTTACTTAGCTCAATGAGGTTTAAGGTAAACAACATTACATATTTTGGTAACACTGAAATTCCATAGAAAATGGTTTTAGAGATGTAATTGTAAGTTTTTACCCATGCACCATAAAAATTCTGTTTATATGAAATCTGTCACCAAAAAAAAAAAAAACACCTCAAAATGGAGAATGGTTAGAAAGGTTCTCAATATCTAAAATTGTGCTTCTGAGGTATTATAGAGGACACACCTCCTACAACTTCTATGACAATAATACTTTACAAGGAATTTCAAGAGCAGGCAATGTTTCTTTTCAAAAATTTCCCCTAACTTCTCCATTTCTTAATACATAATATCTGCAAACTTAGATTATTATATAGTAAAAAAAAAAAAAAAATGGATGCTGAAAACTCAAGCAGTGCTGTAAAAACTCAAGGATGCTGTAAACTTTTACTTACAAGAAAACCTCAAAATCCAGAATACAGATAATGAGGGGGAACATCCATTCTTGCAACTTGGGAAATTAGCCCCTTGATTTTTATGTTTAAAAAGAGATACACTATGAATGACTTTACTCAGATATTATTTCTAATTAACATGATCTGTTAAATGTATTCCTTAAGTAAACAAGACACATTTCAAGAGATATTTCAACACACATTCTGCATCTGCAAAGAGATGTCAAAATGATGAATTTTCTGGCTTTTTAGAATTTAATTTGGACAGCATAAAGCGCGAAACCTTCCCTGTACACTCATTTGTATAAGACCTGCATCTTCCAGGTAAAAGGCACATTATTAAATAAAATAGGCGAACATTAATGGCTTTGATCTTGAATATATTTCTGCACTAAAAATAGTAGTCATGTGGGCTACTCACTTTCATGTATACTGGCTTTGAATGATTTCTTATTGTTTTCATCTGAATTATGGCTTCACTGCTACAGACTGGTTTAAGCAGCTTAGACAAATGCAGACATTGACAAAAGAAGTCACACAAGCTTCAGTTCTTTATTTTTATCTTGAGAAATGTCATCACAATTCACTTTCAGGCTGTAAAATGGGCATAATTGCTGAATCTACTGTGAGCTGCTTTGGGATGATCAACATCTTGTACAGGTTTGGCTCTCCAACACCGACCCTTTCTGGTGGCGGGCCATGTTGGCGTCTCAACCTGTCGGTGTGAAGGGCATTCCTGAAAACTTTCCTTTACCTTAGAGGAAAACCTTGGAAAGAAGAACTCCAGTGAAGCGCGTTACCACCCTGATCCAAAAGTAAACTGAGCCAAGTGAACCTCTGAGAGGTCAGCAGGGAGCAGACATGCCTGTGGTGTCTTTGGGGAGAGAGGGGGAACTTTCCACATGTCCTAGCTCATCACAGTCCTCTGGACAATTCTCCTGGCTGGCACAGTGACGTGGCCGTGCTGGACCATTCTCTCAGAGAAAGGGGCAGGAAAATGACCCAGTCCTGAAGCGGCCCTTTCCCCCTCTGTTTCTTCAGTGCCCCACAAGTCGTGGCCTCTCATTAGTATCAGGCTCCTGAGAGGGCCCTAAGTCTGCCCTCCACACGGGCAGCATGCGGCCAGGTCATGAACAAGCAGGGCTTTGGGCCCCGGCCTCTCTCAGCTGGCAGCCTCTCCTGCCTGCCTCTTCGCCTCAGGCCCTCCAGTCCTGCAGGGGTCTCCCTCACCCACTCCTGTCCACTCCCGTGACTCCAAACCCCGTCTCCCTCCAACAAAAAGTCTCTGCCTTATGCGCTCTCTCCCTGAGGGATGAGCAGCTCAGACAACCCTCCTGAAACATGAACACTGGAGACAGGCTGAAAGGATGACCCACGGCAGAGACAGCAGTCAGGGTAGCCACTCAGGTGACTGGGGCCACGGAACGCAGGGGGAGCTGGCTGTGTCATTCCACATTCTCTCTCATATACTTAACGCTTTCTTGTTTTAAATTCTCCCTCAGCTTTTCCTTGAAGGCTAATATGTATTTACATTTTCTGATCAATCTTGTCTGACTGGATTTTCAACCGATGTAGAATAAAACTTGCGACAGACACTTAAAGTGAGTGAGTGAAAGTCGCTCAGTGGTGTCTGCCTCTTTGCGACCCCATGGACTCTACAGTCCATGGGATTCTCCAGGCCAGAGTACTGGAGCGGGTAGCCTTTCCCTTCTCCAGGGGATCTTCCTGACCCAGGGATGGAACCCAGGTGTCCCGCATTGCAGGCAGATTCTTTACCAGCTGGGCCACGAGGAAAAGCCCATACACTTAAAAGTTCCCAAGATAAATGAACTATTAAAAGAAAAGTGAAAGTTAGTTGTTCGGTCATGTCTGATTCTTAGTGACCCCACGGACTGTAGCCCGCCGGGCTCCTCTGTCCATAGGATTCTCCAGGCAAGAATACTGGACTGGGTAGCTATTTCCTCCTCCAGGGGATCTTCCCAACCCAGAGATGTAACCCTGGTCTCGTGCATTGCAGGCAGACTCTTTAGCCACCAGGGAAACCTAAATGAACTATATCCTACTCTTCAAAGAAAAAAAAAAAAAACCTCATTGATCAGAACTTTCTTTAGTCCAACTGAAGAAGAGATACAGCCCATCCAGGTAGTCTGAAGATCTGATCACATGAAAGTGATGTGGGGAGTTGGGAAACTGTGACTATCACATTCTAAATAGTTTCTGAAGTAAGGCTGGGAACAAATTCTTGGAAAAACAGTGTAAGAAACAAGCAGGCTGAACGCTACGCATACACAGGGCTGTGGAAGCAGCTGATTAAGGTGCTGGCAACTTACCGCTTCAAGGACTGCTCTGGCAGTTACCAGAAAATGAGACAAAGGCCATGTGGATTTGCTTTCTTAAAAAGGATGAGGAAAGTTGTTCCTTCTAATTACCAGCTCAACCAGCTTCAAAGCATTCTGGTGACCCTGCTCTCTTCTGGTGTTAAATATTTCTTTTGGGTTCTGGTAATCCCATGACTAACTTTTTTTGTTGTTGTTCCCTTTTAAAGTTTCATGGGTAAATTTTTTTCTTATTATAACCCACAGACAATCCGACTTTATTTCAAAATCCTGCCAGGACTTCATCCTTTTCTCTATTTTCAGCCAGATGAAATGAGTGGATATTGTTTCATTACCTTCAGATTTTCCTCTTCAAGTCTACCCTGGAGCATTCACAACGCCTTATGTCACTTTCTCATTTAGTTAAGATTATTACCTCCCCTAGGTACCTCTTTATACTTATTGAAGTGTTTCCACTTGCATTACTCAACTTGATTTAAATAAATTATGTGGGCGGCACTGGGTATTTCAGGGTTTTTTGTTTTTTGTTTTTTGAAATTCTTGTGTGAATTCAGCATAAGGAGGAGCTCAGAAGCCAAGAGTCCAGGAGAGACAAAGGCTTCACTTACAACTGCTGTAAATATTGGAAGGAATGCTGGGAACTCCCTGGACATGAGTCTGTGATTTGAGTCCATTTTAATTATATTTTAGAGAACAAGCTGACCTTGGCACACTGGAGGACTTGAAGCAATCCAGGCAGCTGACACGTGGGTTACATCTGGGTTACATAGGTAATGAGAAAGGAACTAGGTAATGAGAAAATAATAAATGTATGTTCCCAGGTCTTCTTTGTAAGTGCTTCTCCTCAACAAGACAACAATAATTGTTACGATTCACAGGCTCATGTGCCAACCTCCCCCAGAGGGGAGATTTCTTCAAAGGTGGCTCCCAAGTCACAGTTACATGTGCTGCTCCAACCAGCCTTTCCTTTTCCACATGGACAATCGTGGTGATGCCCTTCTTTATATGCAAAAAAAAAAGAGATGGTCTGCAGTTTTATTCTAGAAATTTAAAAATGTATGACGAATCAAGAATTGTACCTTTATCGTCCACTGTTTTCTGCTTTGTGCAAAAAGTACAATACATCGGTTTACTGGCCCTATTAGTTGAAGAATACAGATGTGATTCATTACATAGATGTTTATCATTTATAACTAATATCTAAGCCAATACTTAGGTGTTCAATAGTCCTTTCCTCACCTGCTCAATTTACTTCCTTTCCAAAGATGATATTATTAAACATACTCTTGTAATTCACCTGTGAATTTATGTATGTTTATATGTATGTATGCATATATTTCTGTGTATGTGTGTGTATTTTCTGTCCCATCCAAAATGGCTGGAGAGGTTTAGGGAGACCCCATTAAGCACATTAGTTTTTTCTCATGAGTAAACTTATGAAGACATTGGAGTGAAAAGAGCAATTTAACTAACTGCAAGGTACAAAAATAAAGTCTTCTTTCTGTCCTTCTGCTATAGTGCATACAGCTGAGTTCTAAAATTCACTTTCCTTTAACTTTAAACTCCAAACAAAGTTGATATTAAGACTAAATTGTAGGTGGGCCCTACAAAGTGAAATCTCTTATTAGGATAATGTATGGACTTAGAGAAGAAGAGGAAGAACAAAGTATTTTTCTAAACTGAGTTAGCAGGATAAAACAATCTTAAATACTACTACAACTGTTCATACTTCTACTACCACTACTAACAGTATTAGCAGTGATCATTTACTCTGTTCCAGGGATGAAACTCAATCCTTACATGCCTCATTACACACTAACACCACAACAGTCACATTAGCCTCATTGTACACATGGAAAATGAGATAAAAAATATTTGAGGTCAAATGCTAGTAGCATAAATAGGCTCATTCTGCTACCCCCGATTTTCTAAAATTATTTCGCATTTCCAGCAAAGACATATTAAAGTTTGCAGAAAAGATGCCAGTGTTTTCCTTGAAGACTGGGATTGTAACTTAAAAAATATTTTTCCTAGTCCTTTGCATAATCAGACCCTTAGGAAATTTTCACTGATTTTTTTAGCAGTGTTTGAAAACCACCCACTTTAAAAAAAGTAGGCATAGAAAGGCCTATATTTCCTGTGTGTTCAGTTTAATCATAATCCAAGCAACTTCTGAACATCTCTCACATTCCAGGTACAGTGCTGGCCATGGAAAGACAGATAAAGATGCCTAAGGCATGGTCTGTTCCATTAAGAAGATCATAGTTGAATAAATGATTCTAGTCTTTTGCTCAAAGTACTGTTATTTCATTAGCATCATCCATACTACCTGGGAGTTTGTTAAAGATGCAGATTCTCACACCCCACAACATAGCTCCTGAACTACATTTTGACAAGATCCTCAGGTGTTTCATGTGCATGCTGAAAGCCAGAGAAGCACTCTTCTGTGCACTCCTGGGGTATAAAGTAGCTTAATGTAATTAATGAATTTACTGATCTTTACTTCTCTTTGGCAGTGAAGCCAAGGGACTATGTAACCTCAAGGAGAATCAGGTCCAGAGATTTTGCTGCACTTGGCGGTCATAGCAGCCTGAAGAACCAGAGAGAGAAAAACAGTAGGAAGTAAAAGGGATAGAGAGCTCACTCAAAGGCACTCCTTTTTATGGTTGAGTAGTATTCCATTGTCTATATGTACCATAGCTCCTTTATCCATTCATCTGTCAATGGACATCTAGGTTGCCTCCATGTTCCAGCTATCGTAAATTGTTCTGCAATGAACATGATGCATACATATGGAATCTAGAAAGATGGTTCTGATGAATTTATGTTCAGGGCAGCAGTGGAGAAACAGACATAGAGAACAGACCTATGGACATGGGGGGAGGGGGGAGGGAGTGGGTGAGATGAATGGAGAGAATAACATGGAAATTTACAATACCATATGTAAAACAGACAGCCAATGGGAATTTACTGTGTGACTTGGGAACTCAATCAGGAGCTCTGCGACAATCCAGAAGGGCGGGGTGGGGAGGGAGGGGAGGGAAGTTCAGGGGGGAGGGGATGTGGGTGCACCTACGGCTGATTCCTGTTGATGTCTGACAGAAAACCACAAAATTCTGTAAAGCAATTATCTTTCAATTAAAAAAAAAAATAAAGTGGTCAAAAAAAAAAAAAGGGATAGAGAAGCAGAGATCTGTCATATTTAGAAGCCTGGGAATTAGCTTCTGCCATATTTAGGAAGCTGGGAGTAGCAACCCAAGCATTCTCATTACAGGAAAAGAGAGACAGCATATAAAGTGAGAGAAACATAACAGATCTGCTGACGGTGGAAAGAAACAAGAAGGGGAGTGCTGGGTTGTGATAGGTGTGGGGGCTCCCGTGTGCCCTATGCCTCCATCCTCACACCACAGCCACAGATCACTCAACTACAAGTGACTAGCTCTGAGACGGACACCTGGCCCAAAGACAGCCATTCTTCCAGTGTGCCCACGATTTATAACCTGGTGACTCTGCTGTAAATACTCAGCTAAGCCAATCAGCTTTCTGCTCTTGAGCGTGTGATATGGACAACTGCCAGGTAGTAGTGGGTGCTAGGGAGAAGGAAATGGCACCCCACTCCAGTGTTCCTTCCTGGAGAATCCCAGGGACAGAGGAGCCTGGTGGGCTGCCGTCTATGGGGTCGCACAGAATCAGGCACAACTGACTCGACTTAGCATGCATTCATGCATTGGAGAAGGAAATGGCAACCCAGTCCGGTGTTCTTGCCTGGAGAATCCCAGGGACAGAGGAGCCTGGTGGGCTGCCGTCTATGGGGTTACACAGAGTCGAATATGACTGAAGCGACTTAGCAGCAGCAGCAGTGGGTGCTAGAGTCACTATAAATTCCTGGCAAACAGCCAGGCTGGAGTAAACACACACTGTACATACAGAATAAGGGATACAGAAATGGAGGGGTGGTGGTTGGGAGGAGCGTTGAGATGCTCACCACAACAAGGACTGAGGGACTCTGTGGTCCCTGAGAGATGAAGAGTGCGGTCTGGCTTTTAACATTCTGATTCCAGGTCCTCTGAGGTCCACCTGTTCCTCATGTCCTGCTTCTGAATGTCTGTGAGAATGCCTGTGGGGTACACACACTTCTGTAACCCCACTTCTTTTACTTAAAGTAGCTTTAGTGGGTTTTTACATGCAACTATACTGGCCATAGTTTAAAAAAAATGAGCTAGTGAGTGATAATGAGAGAAAGAAGTGAATGCACAGCTATTCTTTAAAACAATGTTGCTCTTGAAGATGCACTCGGGTATCACTGCCATGTCTACTGGCTTTCGAGCTCAAACCTACGGAACTGTTAGCACTGACATCGAATTCTATGCATTAACAAGAGACCAAAGATTAAGAATCAGTCTCACCTTTCAGCACCTAAAACTTGTCCATATGCTTATATTACTGGAAAAGACTGAACAAAGAAAAATGAGGGCATATATGAGCACTCCTATCTCATTTACTTCAAAAGGAACAGATATCTTGATTCACTGAGTATTAAACTGCCTTAAATTTTGAAGCAGTCAGACATATTATAAATGCAGCCTTGTACTATATGTAATTAGCTTCTGATGAATGAGACACCTGCCCCCAACCCAGCTCATTTCAAATTCAAAATATTAACAAGTTAGATTTGATGAAAAACATATGATACCCCCAAATGACCTTTTTTTCCACCCCCTCAAGAAACTCAAATCTGAGCAGTCTGTTCCCTGAACAACTTGGTGAAACTGTTGAAATATGTCTAGTAGTCAGTGCTTGCCAAGTGTAGTCCAGGTAGGTTCCCTTTCAGAATTTAATCAGAATAAGGTCAGGCTGACTTGTTCTTTTTTGCATGTACTAATAATGCTCTATGTTCTCATAAAACAAAATTGTTTGGTACTGGAAACATCATTGTCCTAGAGCCTTCAAAGATGTCCCGTCTTTATTCCTTGTTAACCAAGCCTCTGAATGAATGGCTAAAAAAGTTTTTTCCCCTTAACTAATCCTGTCACTTTCCTGTATCTTAAAATAGAAAAATCAAAGTTTTTTAAGTTCGTAAAAAAATAAATTTTCAGAGGTGACCATGGGAATACAAGATTAAAGCCCAAAAAATATTTATCTTTTTGTACCACCCCCATCTTCATTCAGGGCTTCCCAGGTGGCACCAGTGGTGAAGAACCTGCTTGCCAATAAAAGAGACATAAGAGATGCAGGTTTCATTCCTGGGTCAGGAAGATCCCCTGGAAGAGGGCATGATAACCCACTGTAGTATTCTTGCCTGGAGAATCCCATGGACAGAGGAGCCTGGTGGGCTACAAACCATGGGATCACAAAGGGTTGGATATGACTAAAGCAACTGAACACACAGACATACTACTGAACAATGGCCAAATTACACTGTCCTGAAGATTAGGTCCACAGATTTTTTGCCTTTATGTAAAAGTCGCAAATACGCCAAGAAAAAAGTGTCCAGCACATTTCCTATAGGAGTGAATGCTCAGTTAAAGCCCATCTTTTATTATCTATACTCTTGTTAATATCCACAGCACATTTCAATCAGTAATGTTCCTAAATGCTGACTTAAAATCACTAAGAAATTGTTAATCAGTTAGTCAGACCCTGTTTAAAACACACTATACACTTCCTTGTGCTTTCTGTATAAAGTTAATTCTGAAAACAACAGTGGTAACATTTAACTATTGAATAAATAAAGATAATGTAAATAGATATGGTGATATGTCAATTATTTCAAGATCATGTCAAGTTGATATAACAGAGTTCTCTCTCAACTCCAATATTCACTCTGTTGCTGAGTCCAATTCAATCTGATGTGGTGAATTTTTATTCAAGAATTTTTAAGGATGTTGGTCTTCAGAGTATTGTGTTAGCATATCAAATAAGCCTTTTAAGATTTGGTTCAGTCGCTAAGTCGTGTCCGATTCTTTGTGACCCTATGAACTGCGGCACGCCAGGCTTTCCTGTCCTTCACTATCTCCCTGAGTTTGCTCAAACTCATGTCCACTGAGTCGGTGATGCGACCCAACCATCTCATCCTCTGTCACCCACTTCTCCTCTTGCCCTCAATCTTTCCCAGCATCAAGGTCTTTTCCAATGAACTGGCTATTTACATCAGGTGGCCAAAGTACTGGGGCTTCAGCTTTAGCATCAGTCCTTCCAATGAATATTCAGGACTGATTTCCTTTATGATGGACTGGTTTGATCTCCTTGCAGTCCAAGGGCCTCACAAGAGTCTTCTCCAACACCACAGTTTGAAAGCATCAATTCTTTAGCCCTCAGCCTTCTTCATGGCCCAACTCTCACATTCATATATGACTACTGGAAAAACCATAGCTTTAACAATACATACTGTTGTCAGCAAGGTGATATCTCTGCCTTTTAATATGCTGTCTAGGTTTGCAATAGTTTCCTTCCAAGGAGCAAGCATCTTTTAATTTCATGGCTGCAGTCACTGCCTGCAGTGATTTTGGAGATTAAGAAAAGAAAATCTGTCACTGTGTCCATTTTTTCCCCTGCTCTTTGACATGAAGTGATGGGACCAGATGCCATGATCTTCATTCTTTCAATGCTGAGTTTTCAGTCAACTATTTCGCTCTTCTCTTTCACCTTCAAGAGGCTCTTTATTTCTTCTTAGTTTTCTGCCATAAGGGTGGTGTTATCTGCATATCTGAGGTTGAGATTTATCCCAGCAATCTTTACTCCAGCTCGTGATTCATCCTGTCTGGCATTTCATATGATATACTCTGCATATAAGTTAAATAAGCAGGGTGACAATATACAGCTTTGATATACTCCTGTCTCAATTTCCCATTGTTTTCCATGTCTGGTTCTAACTGTTACTTCTTGTCCTGTTTACAGGTTTCTCAGGAGGCAGGTCAGATGGTCTAGTATCCCCATCTCTTGAAGAATTTTCTATAGTTTGTTGTGATCCACACAGTCAGAGGCTTTCATGCAGTCAGTGAAGCAGAAGGAGATGTTTCTGGAATTCCCTTGATTTTTCTATGATCCAACAGATGTTGGCAATTTGATCTATGGTTCCTCTGCCTTTTCTAAATCCAGCTTGTACATCTGGAAGTTCTCAGTTCACATATTGTTGAAGCCTAGCTTGAAGGATTTTGAGTATTACCTTGCTGGCATGTGAAATAAGTGCAATTGTGCAGCAGTTTGAACATTCTTTGGCAATGCCCTTCTTTGGGATTGGAATGAAAGTGACCTTCTCCAGTCCTGTGGCCACTGCTGAGCTTTCCAAATTTGCTGGTATATTGAGTGTAGTAGCACTTTCACAGCATCATCTTCTAGGATATGAAATAGCTCAGCTGGAATCCCATCACCTCCCTTAGCTTTGTTTGTAGTTATGCTTCAAAGTCCACTTGACTTTGCACTCCAGGATGTCTGGCTCCAGGTGACTGACTACACCATTGAGGTTATCTGGGTGATTAAGACCTTTTTTGTACAGTTCTTCTGTATATTCTTGCCACCTCTTCTTAATCTCTTCTGCTTCTGTTAGGTCCTTGCCACTTCTATCCTTTATTGAGCCCACCTTTGCACAAAATTGGAAAAGGCAATGGCAACCCACTCCAGTACTCTTGCCTGGAAAATCCCATGGACGGAGGAGCCTGGTAGGCCACAGTCCATGAGGCTGCAGAGAGGTGGACACGACCGAGCAACTTCATTTCACTTTGCACAAAATATTCCCTTGGTATCACTAGTGTTCTTGAAGAGATCCCTAGTCCTTCCCATTCTATCATTTTCCTCTATTTCTTTGCATTTATCACTGAAGAAAGCTTTCTCATCTCTCCTTGCTATTCTTTGAAACTCTGCATTCAGTTGGATATAAGATATCTAAATAACCTTAATATGTTCATACTAGGCAGTTGTTAAAGCTCGCCTATGAAACTACAATCAATAAGCATTTATTGAGTATTTTTATATGTTCTGCAATACTGCAGTTTCACCTGGAAACTCAGCAAGTGTAAAAAGGCATAACTTCCTCCCGGAAGAGTCTTGGAGCAAGAAAATACAATATAACAATGAGTGAATGTGATAAAATCCCATAATACACTGCCAACATGTGAGAGATATCTAATACATGCTTAAATGGTTAAGAAATGATGGACAAAATTCCTGGAGAAAACAAGACAGAGTTCATGGACCAATTTCAGAAAAGGAAAGTAAAACTGGAAGCAAATGGAGGCCAAAGTTCTATCCACGCTATGGGGAATCCCCAGCTTTGATGGGAAATGACACATTTCACTTGCTTTGAAGTTTTGAAATCTTCGGGATTAACTCATGTAGAAGCAACATCTGAAAACCCCAAGTAGGAAAGTCCTAACCTAGATACCAGATATATAGATATAAAATGATTTCCTTTATGATTTATGTAAATAATTTTCTCAGAAGAAATTGATCTTGCTGCTGACAATTTACATGTAGGGACATGGACAGAGTGGGTAAAAGTCTCTTTATTGGAACAGGATAATACTGCTTACACACACACACAAAAAGACTGTACTGTTAAGAATGAAGGCATGAAGGCTCTGGAACCAGACTGAGTCAATCCTTGGTATACCTTTTACTAACTCTGTGACCTGGGCCAGTATTGAGCTTCTTCATACCTCAGTTTCCTAAAAAAATAAAATGGAGTGAACAATTGCAACTGCTTCGTAAGAGTGGAATGAGAACTGAATGTAAATCTCTTGGATCAGAGCCTGGCACACTCTAGGTACTCAACAAAGATATCTATGATGATTATCATCATCTATTACTAAACCCCAAATCCTCTTATGTCTACACAAGACTTAACCTGTGTCTGAGTAAAAAAATGCAGGTTAGAAGGAAGGATGAACATCTAGTACCATTTTTATCTGTTAGGGAAAAGTCGAATAGTATGAATTTAAAGATAGAAAAGTCTTTAAATTGGGGTAGTGAGGGAAGACTTCGTGGAAGAGGTGGGGTTTGATAGCAACTTTTTTCCTTCCGGAATTCCTTGCCAATCAGCAGATACTGAGTGTGATTTAGTCACGCAAAGAAGATGATCTGCCTGTGTCCACAGAGGCTCTGCAAGAGGGGGGAGGAGAAAAGTTTCCCTTTGCAGCTTTCCCCCATGACTCATCTGTTTTTCTGCAAAACCAGTTGAGAAAACTTGGTTCCAACTTGAAAAGCCAAGGTAATTAAGGGTCATTCAAAAAGAGGCAGGTAATCTTCAAGGAAGTCCAACTGAACATTACGGCACCGCACGGGTGATGAGCAGGCCTGGCCTGGAAGTAGCAGCAGGGGAAGAGTTGGGTTCATGGCTTCTCCAGGCATTTGAACAGATGGTTTCTTACCTGCTGTCCTGTACTTCCTGTCCCTCCAACTGCCAAGGAGAAGGCACAAGGTGCTGGAGTGAAAAGGCCAATTAGCTGATGGGTGTTCTAGAAGAGGGAGACTTTCAAGCCTCTGCAAAGTCCACACTCTGGATGGGCTGACTGCTGGAGGGTTCCCAATATTGATTATCAGAAAGTAAGGCATTGTGAATGTTCCATCAACCCGACCTGCCCACCAGAAAGAGAACTGTACCTCTTCCTTTCACAAAGACATTTTTTCTTTGTAGAATCTTCAAACTAGAAAGAATAGTAAAGGTCATTCTGCCCTCCCTCTAGCTTTGTGAGTGAAGAACCCAGGACCCAAAGGCTTCTGAGGCCTGCCCAGAACCTGACTGTCTGAGCTCCTAAGTCAAGTGTTCCAAATGAGGGTCCGAATCATAAGTCAGACTTTAAGAAAATAACCCAGGGACTTCCCTGGTGGTCCAGTAGTCAAGAGTTCAACTTCCAATGTGCAGGTTCGATCCCTGGTTGGGGAGCTAAGACCCCACAGGCCTCGTGGCCAAAAAACCAACACACAAAACAGAAGCCAAGATTGTGACAAATTTAATAAAGACTTCAAAAAAATGATCCACATAAAAAAACAGAACAAAACCCAAAAGTTTTCAGGGGCATACTTGGCTAATAATCTAAAAATTCCTTTCATGGAAAGGTTCCCAGTGTTTTATTTTACTTGGATATGAATTCCTAGGGGCTAAGGGACTACTAAATAAATCACAGAATGAAACAATAAACATGCATATTTATGAATATAATACTCAATAGTAATGACCCAAGAACATTAGATCTTACTTAGCTCTTTCATGAAACTTTTAAAGGATACCACATACTAAAATTTTGCAAAATATAAAAATTCACACAAAAGAATAAATTTCATTTAGTCAGATAGACAGCAAAGATATAAAGAAAGGGCAGTGGATCCAAGACGGCACACTGTCATTCATAAACTCCCCTCCCACTGAGGTCCTTCTCACCCTCTAAAAAAAACTGGCTTCAGTTGAATTAATACCTTATCTGAAGGAATTTATTTTTGACAACAGGATGTTCCTGTTATTTTCTAGCCCTGTAATTTCAACAACAGGATTTCAGGGCAGTGAAATGAAATGGGAACAGCAGAGCAATATTCATCTCTGAGCACAATCACGAATGTGTGAGAAAAGCACAAATAGTCCAAAATCCTGTCTCAAAACAATTAAGGCTATCTTCTTCATGAATTTTCCGAGTTTCTTTTAATTAAAAAAACTCATGATCTAACATGCAGCAAATTTTTCTTTTTTTTGGCCAAAATTCTTAACATTTTAATTGTAGCCAAACTTCTTAAATGTAGAACTGAGCCAGCCAAAGTCTTCAAAAACTTCCCTTTCCGATGATACACTAGTGTGCTCTTTATTTTGCTCTTTCTTCAAATGAAAGTTCCATGTGCTACAAAATGGAACTAATTTTTAAAACTTGCTGAAAATGCAAGTGTGTGATATGCATGATGACTGGGAGGGTATCATTGTACTTCTGTGATAAAATTTTACCAAGCAAGAGCCAAGACTGTTTTCATAACTCATTTGAAAGCCTATTACTCAGGTGTGTCGAGAGGAGTCGGGAGATATCATCTCCTCTAAATCAAACACTTGCTTGAAGATTCTGCTGCCTGTTATCACCAAGAACAGAGACTAATCCAAGTGGGTTTGATTTTGGGTGAAAATGCATCAACAAACACTTCTGTCTAGGACATTCTAAATGGAAGACAGGAAGAGTATGATGCTTTCACAACAGAGAGAAAGAAAGTGAAGTGCTTACAGATGTGGACTCTGAATCAGATAGGCCTGGCTTTGAACCTTGACACTGCTACTTCATGGCTATGTGACTATGGGCAAGTGAAGTTACCTATCTGAGTTTCAGTATCCTTGTTTATAAAATATGAATAAAAATCTTTTATTTTTCATAAAAGTGTAGTGAGAATTAGATTAACATGATTAAAGTGTTTAGCACAATGCCTAGCATGTGGTAAAGACTCAATAAAGGACAGTTGTTATTTACTTTTGCATGTGAATTGGTTTAACTACTTTGCTGAAACACTGTAATGTAAACTCGTGAAGAGAAATTATATGTGGCACTTAACTGTATGCAGATTCTATTTCATATACTTGGCTGATATCATTGATATTTTGTAACATCAAGCTTATCCACAAAGTCATCACCACCTCTAACCTAGTGTCCAATATAATTTCTCAGAAGAACAAGCATTTCCTTTAACACCCACAGCAGTGACTTGAACCAAAAAATTAAAAAACAGTGCTACCATGTAACCCAGCAACAATTCCACTTCTGGGTATTTATCCTAAGAAAATGAAAACAGCAATTCAAAAAGAACACCCCAATGTTCACCACAGCATTATCTACAGTAGATAAGACAAGGAAGCAACGTAAGTGTCCATTGACAGATGAATGGATAAAGAAGATATGGGGGGTGTGTGTGTGTGTGTGTATAAGGGTTTCCCTGCTGTCTCAGACAGTAAAGAATCTACCTACAATGCATGAGACCTGGGTTTGATCCCTGAGAGGGGAGGATCCCTTGGAGAAGGGAGCGGCTACTCACTCCAGTATTCTTGCCTGGAGAATTCCATGAACAGAGGAGCCTGGCGGGTTACAGCCTGTGGGGTTTAAAGAGTTGGACATAAAGGAGCAACTAACACTCTCACTTTACATATACACACAAACACACACACATATTCACAAAGAAATATTACTCAGCTATAAAAAAGAAAGAAATCTTGGCATTTATGACAACATGAATGGACCTAGAGGGTATTATGTTAAGAGAAATAAGACAGAGAAAGACAAACACCATATGATTTCACTCATACAGAGAATCTAAAAAACAAAACAAATGAACAATCATAATAAAACAGAAACAGACTCATAGATATGAAGAACAAACTCATAGCTGGCAGGAAGAGGGAATGTGTGTGTGAAGTAAGGGAAGGGAATTAAGAGGTTAAAAACTCCAGTTGTAAAATAAATAAGTCAAGGATAGGAAATGTACAGCATAGGAAATATAATCAATAGTACCATAATAATTTTGTATGGTGGCAGATGGTTATCAGAGTTACTGTGATGATCATTTTGTAATGTATAAAAATACCAAGTCACTATGCAGTATTCCTGAAACTAACATAATAATGTATGTCCATTATACTTCAATAAAAAATGTTAAGGCTCTGGGTCAACATTAGCCATTGAAAGCTAAGAAAGACATATAATCTTTAAAAATATATGTTAAAATCTTCATTAGGTTTTGCCAAGGTAACCTAAAAGTGTGCACACTAAATCCTAGATTTAAAGCCACAAAAAGGTGTGCTGTGATAAAGTTTTCATGTTGAGATGCCCACTGCCTACTGGCTCTGGGACATTCCCTATGACTGCTGTGTTTGAAGGGTAGAGGGGCACATGGCATCATAGTGGTCTCCTTCACCATGACTAAGCCATTATTTTCACAGCTATGTTACTTGTCCTTGGAAGACGTTTTCTTTGGCAGTTGACGCAGTTCCATCATATTATTTCAATCCCGGGGTAATAGTATACAGCATCCTTGGGGTGCTTTTTCCCCTACTTTCCTCTTCAGCAAACAGATACTGGACCCTATTTATGCTTCTTTATTATTTCTATAAAATACTAAAGCTTAACTCATGTTCCTAAAAGGGTTTTAAGTAGTTTATATAATCTACGTAAGATAAAATAACAATGAGAGAAATGAGGTAAATAAAAAATAAATGAAGACTGCATCAGGAGTGGGGTAGCAAAGTGCTCGTTGCTAAAAATAGGCTATGCACTCATTCCAGTGTGCTTTCTCTAGCAGGTGTTTCAGAGGCAGGCACACACACCTACACACACATACATAGTAGTTCAAGAGAAGTACAACTCTTTCTGATGCAAGAGCAACACAGTTACTGGGTCATACAATGGGCAATGTTCTGGATCTTACTTCATGGGAAATTCAGTTTGACTTTTACACGGCCGCTATTCATTCATTCAACACACATCTACCAAGTAAGAACTACGTGCGTGCTATTTGTCATTCATCAGTGATGAATAATACATGCCTCTTGACCTGGAGAAGATCACAGTCCACAGAGCGGGTGAGGCTCGTGCCAAATCTCAGTGCAATGTGTTAAGTGTGATAGCACGGCCACCTGGAGTGTGGGGAGAGCTCAAAGGAAGCCGTGGGTTACTGTGTGCAGGGGAGCTGGAGGGTGAAACCACATTTGCCAAAAAAGAGATGAGGTGAGACTCGAGAAGGACCTTTGTTACTTAAGTGACCCGATAGGAAAATGATTTGGACAGTCTTGGGTGGGCCATACTCCCTTTCCTGGAAAACGGCAAAGAAAAGGCAACGCTCAAAAAATTTCTCAGCTCTGTTTCCTGTTGCTTCAGGAATCATCTGTGCTCTTTAAAAGGAAGTATGGTCTGAGATTTTCAGGAAGATAACAGAATTATGATTAATCTTTGTTCCTCTGGGGCTATAAAGCTTTCAAGGCCAAGGATTTGTGTATATATCCTGATTCTGGGTATATGACTTCAGGTAAGGATCATAACCAATAACTACGTAGAATTAAAATCCAGGTTTGATTGGTCCAAAGACACACAGATTATGTATTTTACTAATTTTAGAAAGAAGGCCCAGGGTAAGAAAGAGACTTGTCATTTTAAAACTCCTCTAGTATAGTCTGCACGATGGATAATTTTGGAGGAAGTTTCAAGAGGGATGCCATATAAGAATTTAAAAAAAAAACAATCAGACAATCCAGTTACCACGGATGCCCTCAGAAAGGAAAGTTACTAAACCAATGCCCTCTTCCCAGGACCCTTCAGCCCAATGAGCATGACCAGATGTGATCTATAAGATCAAAACCGAGTGAAGGGGGCTTGGGAAGTAGATTAAAAGTATAATTAACCACTCCTTGAAAAGTCTACTTTCTTTAGTTAGCTAAAGTAGCAAACTGAATAACGCTGAAGAAGCAAGACCTCTGGAAGAAGAGCCTTTGATGCTGTTTTCTGCTCCTATCTTTTCAATGTAAATTTATCCTTTCTTGATAAATAAAATTCTTCCTAAACTATAATTGGAATCTGACATAGACATTTTTAACAAGACACAGGTATTTATAACACTAGGTCTAAAAGCTAGACTCTCCTGATAATCCAAGAGCAGGGTCGCCATCAGCATGTAGCTATCTTGTAAAGACCGAGCAGAGCTTCTCCTATTTCAATGCTTTCCACAAAAACAGAGAACAAAACACCACAATCCATCTAATAAGTGCTATTACGATGCCATTTGGGAAAGCTAGATTCTAAGATGAATCTTCCTGAGGAGAATGGATCACAAAAATAAAGAGGCTATCAGGCTATCAAACACACTAATATCAGATATCTTATTCTTTGTAACTCCCTTTCTTTAATCTTTGCAAAATCTCACTGCAGATTTCCTGATATTAATATTTGTATTTGCTTAGAGTTCCAAATGGAGCACTTTGATACTAATTTAAAAAGAAGGAAAAGCAAAGTCAGAACGTTCCTTTTATAGTTTAGGTGTAATCTTTATCAAATGATCAGTGCCAAGATACCAAATAGTTCTCAGTCTACGGTTTGGTAAAATGTTTAGGCTATCATTACATCTTCTATATAAGAAGCTTTATAAGCCAAACAAATAGCCAACTACTAATGGAAACTACAATGAGCTTCTCAACATTCATTTGTTATAAAAATAAGGATGCTGAATATAATTTTCAGAAGTCAAATTTATTTAAAACATGCATTTAGTCAGTATCTCCCAGTTAAAGGGTTGATACTCTTATATCTAAGTCAGGCTTGGCATTTATGGGTGCTATATGGGTCCTTTCAGGGCTTTTAGATTCCTTTTCCTAGGTGTTGTATTAGGTACTTTTGCACACAATTTTTAGTTTAATCCTCAAGACAAATCCATAAGACACTGTTTTCTCCATTCTTTCACTTAAAGAATATTTACCAAACACCTGTTAAATTCAAGAGACTGTTTAAGGCTCCAAGGCTAGAGCAGTGAAAACCTACCACCACAAAAAGGTCCTGCCCTCCTGGGACTTGCTTTCTAGTGAATACTGCTTTTTCTTAATTCTTTGTAATCTAAACCTGTCCTAAAGTAAATTATTAGGAATTAAAAAGTTAAAACTTCCTCTTAGACCACAATTGGAATCTGACATGGAGGCCTGAGAGAAAAGAAAATATTTAAAAAACCCACATTCAATAAATAGATAGTATCTGATGGTGATAATTGCCATGATGGAAAATAAAATAGGATAAAGTCATTGTGAAGTTCTGGGAATTGCTAATGTTATATCAAAGAGTCAGAGAGATATATCTTAACTGAGATATGAGATTTTTTGATAAACAAATCAATGAACTAGACTAGTGATCAGTGAACTAGAACTAGTCTCTTTCAAACAACAGGAAAAGATGGTAACATGCCAGTATTCTTACCAACAACACCTTGTTGTCCTATCAAATTAATGCTAAGTCTTGAAATGGCAGACTATCACCCAGTGAATACCTTACTCTATTGGAAAAAAAATCCGATCACTTTATTTCTAAAACATAAAGATTCTCATTGTCATAAATATACCCAAATAGGTATGGATAATTATTTTTCTAATTCTTTATCAGCAGGATCTAGAGGAGGACACCTAGAATTCTTCTTGGAAGGCCAGAAAATGACCCAAGTTAGTAAAATAATTGTACTGAGTATCTGATAAGTCTATGGATTTATATGAAGCATTTCTAGACCTCACACACTGTATTGTTTTTCTCACAGTTTCTTTCTTTTGACTAAAGCATTCTCCCTTCAAAAATGATCAAAGGATACTGGTGATTCAAACCTTAAATTTGTCTAAGAGTGACTTTTTTCTGTCCTGTAAGAATTCAATTCATTTGATCATGGTCATCCCTTAAGTCCGAGTATTTGCCTAAACACAAGTTATCCAGTAAATATACTGAATAATAATATTTATTACCAGTGTGCATTAATATGTAAGGTAACAAGTGTCCATGTGTGGCCATTTGATGTAGTATGCATGTATCTACATAATTATTTAATTTACTTCATTTTAGAATACTTGTGATTATTTTGTGCTTTTGGGAGTTTTGATAGAAAGATCCACATATCTACAGAAATGAACTCTAATATAAATATCCTTTCATTACAATGTCTTCATTCATTCAGTTACCAAATAGTTGCTGAGTACCTACTATATATTATATACCAGATCCTTTCTAGGCTCAAGCAATATAGCATTACACAAAATCCTTACTAAGAAACAAAGAGTTAGAAGGATGAAATAAATATAAAATATAATATTGGGTGGTGATCGGGGCTCTAATAAAATAAAGCAGCAAATAGAAAGTGAAAAAGATGGTCAGGAAAGGCTTCTCTGAAGTGTGATATTTGAAGTAAAAAAGCATGCCATGTGAACATCTGAAAGAACATTCCAGACAGAAGAAACATCAAGCAAAGGTTTTGAGACAGAAACAGCTGTAACAATATGTAACACATACAGTGTATTTACTAAATGCTAGGTGCTCCTTTCAGTAAGAGAAGGGAAGAATGAGTGGAATATCATTTAATCCTCACGACGGTCTTAAGAGTAGTGCTAGTATTATCATCTCCATTCTACAGATGGAGGAATCAAGGAATATAGAGAAGTTAGATCACTTGTTCCAGGTTAGACACCAGGAGGAGGCAGATGCAGTGTCTAAACCCAAAGAGCTGCTTTGACTCCAGCGGCCCTTCTCTAACCACTGCACAACACTCCCTCCCCGAACAAGGGGGCTGTGGGGGATGCGTATTGAGTGAAGCCTCCTTAAATAGTCGTAGCAAGAATTTCTAGAGCTTCAAAGAGTATTGCCATCAAGATGTAAGATATTGGTTTTAATTTATAAAACTAAGATTTGTCAGCTTGAACCAACATAATACTTAATGTAATTATATCTGGAATAGAAATGCCTCTAGAAGAAGAACAACACAGATGGAATTTTGTCCAGGCTATGGACAACTCTACTGTATTAAGAATTGACAACACTCCACAGGTTTGCTTCTTTGATTACATCTGAAATAATGAAGCAGAGATGGGACTTCAGTGCTTCCCCTCAAAAGAGTTACATCTGGTTTTCCCAGATGGTGAACAGGAAATTGCAGATAAACACTGGACTGTGGATAGAGTAACCAAAGAAGGCCCCAGACGGTTGCTGAATACAAATTAATAAAAATGCCTGGGGGTTACTATTGGTTCAAACTATAGCTTGTTTGTTCTCTCGGGAAGGAAAAAAAAACACCCCAGAAATCAAGTTTTAAGGATCTCAATAAAGAGTTGGAGCAAAACAGTGAATGCTTTCAGCACTAGGAACTCCATGTAAAAAGAAACACACGCAGCCTTCCAGGGTGCTTCCCATTTATGGGTCTAGAAGCAGAAATTTAACGTCCTGACATACATAACTTTAGAAATGCATAAAAGAAATAGGACAGAAATTGTTTGCTCATGTGTAGGGTCTGCTGTATTTTTTAATACTGACATTTTATTCATATTAAATTATCCTGATTTAACAAATAGTTCTCAACAGTGTGATTGGCAAAAACCTAAAATGTATCATGCTGAAGTAGTGTAACATTTGTTTTAATGTCCAAGGTGGTAGACATGTCTTATGATGTCCAAAGGCACAGCTCTGGCCCAACTGTGGATGAAATAAAACAGCTTACTCTGTGGCTGTAAGAAAGGTGTTAATTTTTTTTTTTACATACCAACTGGACTGTGATGCTTGTTATAATCCATTATCATTTATGGTGACTCCCAACACCATGATTACTGAATTGCATATTATTCAAAATAAAAGTGATTGTCTATAGCAGAAGCATGATCTTTTCATGATGCATCAACTACTCAGTTGATTTTAGAAAAGTTTAGGTAAGAGCTTCAGGAGATCTTTGAACTGAATGAGCAAGTCTTCCTGGGTGAATGGTGTTTGGACTGGAGAAATCAGACTGAAGGTAAACCAGTAAAACTGATGAAGAACCTCAAGATTAAATGCATTTAAATAACTTCCTCATTCTCTATCCTTAAAACTACCTCCTAATGGACACTTAATTTTTTAAATACACAATTCTCAAATCTAAGATGTACCTTATACATAAAGAAAAAGAAAAACATACTGAACCTGTATTTATCTGCCTGTATGGAATTTGTTTTCAGAACATTGCGAAAAAAGGAAATTATAAATCAATGAAATCTCATGATGGTATTAAGGCAGAGATTAACCAATTGAAATGATATTTCAGTTAAGATATAGCCTGTGAAAACTTTTTTCTGACAGTGAAAACTATCTTCTCAGCAGGTTCTAGTCCAAGTTCAACTACATTGGGAAGGTCATTTAACACAGGCTTTGATCTCATTATCATGTAAATAATGAAATGACCAGAGAACTGACTTCAGTTTCTTTTCAGAACCAAAATTCTATCATTCAATTTCATTTTAACCTGGGTTCAATATACAGTCTATTTATAAAGGTGCTATGAACATTTGCTTTTAATTAGTACAATTCATGATGTTAACAAACTCCATCTTTCATAATTATTGTTACAAGGAACTCTTAGTTGATGACACTAATAGAAGGAGACAATGGACCAGATGATCCAAGATTTCAGATAACTGGAAATTATATCAGTTTCACATTGTCATTAATCTTTCACTTGGATTAATAGCATACCCTGCCTCTATTCATTGAGAACACAGTAGCTAGAAAATTGGCAGGCTAGAAGTCTGCTGTGTATGATGACAACACCAGCATAAATAAAATATTTTTTTGGTGTATCCACAAAACAGATTTCATACACAGATAATTAAGAATTGAGTTTTTTATACAACTGGCATCAACACACATTTATGCAGCAAATATTTTAGGGTCTATTATGTTCCAGCCCCTAAGATGCAAATTTGCATAATGTGATTCTTGCCCTCATGAAGTGTATACTCATTTACTCTTCACTCTGATTCTGAGCAGCACAGAGACCCCAGCAGTCAAACATACAAGAAGGAACTCTATTTTAAAAGATTTCAGACAGGCTTCTAATGCATTCCAATGCTTATTAACTACCAGCTGAAAATTTCTCTATCTCAAATCCAAATGTTTCATGCTTCTTCTTAAACTTCTTTTATTTGGTTTTATCTTGAGTATAGATGCAGAAAGAGTAATTTTTTTCTCAATGAGAACCACAGATATATAAACGTATCCCATTTCTCTTTTACTATTGCAATGATTTTATATCTTTTATCTATCTCAAAAGGTTTTATTTGGCATAGACAAAGCCATACTTATTTAAATTTCATTTTTCTACCCATCAGGCATCTTTGCAGAACTCTTCTGAATCTTTTTCAATTTGTTTTCAGTCTATTTTTTTAGTTGAAGAGTACCAGCTTGGATACAAACATCTTGTTTAAGGATAGTAAAATGGTAAGACTAAATCACTATTCCTGTATTCTACACATAGTTTTTATTCATCCTTCTATTTTCTTAATTTTAAAACTTTGGCAATTACTGATTCACAAGCAACACAGTATAGTCTTTTCAACCTTTTACTTAAATTAAGAAGAGGTGGCAAGAAAACACAGAACTATACAAAAAAGATTCTCATAACTCGGATAATCACCTAAATTCCAGACATCCTGGAATGCGAAGTCAGGTGGGCCTTAGGAAGCATCACTACGAACAAAGCTAGTGGAGGTGATGGAATTCCAGTTGAGCTATTTCAAATCCTGAAAGATGATGCTGTGAAAGTGCTGCACTCAATATGCCAACAAATTTGGAAAACTCAGCAGTGGCCAGAGGACTGGAAAACATCAATCCCAGAGAAAGGCAGTGTCAAAGACTGTTCAAACTACTGTACAATTGCATTTATTCATCTCACTCACTAGCAAAGTGATGCTCAAAATTCTCCAAGCCAGGCTTCAACAATACGTGAACCATCAACTTCCAGATGTTCAAGATGGATGTAGAAAAGGCAGAGGAACCAGAGATCAAATTGCCAACATCTGTTGGGTCACCAAAAAAGCAAAAGAGTTCCAGAAAAGCATCTACTTCTGTTTTATTGACTATGCCAAAGCCTTTGACTATATGGATCACAATAAACTGTGGAAAATCCTTAAGAGATAGGAATACCAGACCACCTGACCTGCCTCTTGAGAAACCTGTATGCAGGTCAGGAAGCAACAGTTAGAACTGGACATGGAACAACAGATTGGTTCCAAATCAGGATAGCAGTATGTCAAGGCTGTGTATTGGCACCCTGCTTATTTAACTTATATGTAGAGTACATCATGAGAAACTCTGGGCTGGAAGAAGCACAAGCTGGAATCAAGATTGCTGGGAGAAATGTCAATAACCTCAGATATGCAGATGATACCACCCTTATGGAAGAAAGTGAAGAGGAACTAAAGAGCCTCTTGATGAAAGGGAAAGAGAACAGTGGAAAAGTTGGCTAAAGCTCAACATTCAGAAAACTAAGATCATGGCATCTGGTCCTATCACTTCATGGCAAATAGATGGGGAAACAGTGGAAACAGTGGCAGACTTTACTTATTTATTTGGCTCCCAAATCACTGCAGATGGTGATTGCAGTCATGAAACTAAAAGACGCTTACTCCTTGGAAGAAAAGTTATGACCAACCTAGACAGCATATTAAAAAGCAGAGACATTACTTTGCCAACAAAGGTCCATCTAGTTAAGGCTATGGTTTTTCCAGTGGTCATATATGGATGTGAGAGTTGGACTATGAAGAAAGCTGAGCACCGAAGAATTGATGCTTTTGAACTGTGGTGTTGGAGAAGACTCTTGAGAGTCCCTTGGACTGCAAGGAGATTCAACCAGTCCATCCTGAAGGAGATCAGTCCTGGGTGTTCACTGGTAGGACTGATGTTGAAGCTGAAACTCCAATACTTTGGCCACCTGATGTGAAGAGCTGACTCATTGGAAAAGACCCTGATGCTGGGAGAGATTGAGGGCAGGAGGAGATGGGGACGACAGAGGATGAGACGGTTGGATGGCATCATCAACTCGATGGACATGGGTTTGGGTGGACTCTTGGAGTTGGTGATACACAGGGAGGCCTGGCATGCTGTGGTTCACGGGTTTGCAAAGATTCAGACACGACTGAGCAACTGAACTGAACTGAACCCCTTGGAAGAAAAGTTATGACCCACCTGGACAACATATTAAAAAGAAGAGACATTACTTTGCCAACAAAGGTCCGTCTAGCCAAGGCTATGGTTTTTCCAGTAGTCATGTATGGATGAGAGTTGGACTACAAAGAAAGCTGAGCACCAAAGAATTGATGCTTTTGAACTGTGGTGTTGGAAAAGACTCTTGAGAGTCCCCTGGACTGCAACGAGATCCAGCTAGTCCATCCTAAAGGAAATCAGACCTGAATGTTCATTCGAAGGACGATGCTGAAGCTGAAACTCCAATACTCTGGCCATCTGATGTGAAGAACTGACTCACTGGAAAAGATCCTGATGCTGGGAAAGATTGAAGGTGGGAGAAAAGGGTACAACAGAGGATGAGATGGTTGGATGGCGTTATTGACTCAATGGGCATGAATTTGAGTGAATGCCAGAAGTTGGTGATGGACAGGGAGGCCTGGTGTGCTGCAGTTCATGGGGTCAGAAAGAGTCGGACATGACTGAGTGACTGAACTAAACTGATATATATTATTGCATAATTATCTCTTCATCTTACATCTATTGCCTTATTTTAATCTTTCAGGTCTGTAATTCTGCTTTTGTCCTTGTTGAAGTCTTTCAGTGATGTTTCTGCACTTTCCTAATTTTCCTTCCTGAAATGATACCTATTGTTTATTAATTTGCATGCCCATCCATCACCCCTATCCTAGTGTTCTGGGATCACATTGCCCTTTTCTTGTGGAGAGGAGATTACCTAAAATTCTGGTTAAACTGATTAAGGAAAGCAGGTGACTTGAGTTGGACAGTCTGTACTTCATTCTCTGGCCACAAAGAATGGTTCAGAGACAGAGAATCGTCCTTGTTTTCCCACCATGAAGAAGTGGCAGTGCCAGTGGCCTCTCTTCCTGCCTCTTGGAGAAAGACTGCCAATAATGAAAGTAACGAAGGAATCCAGAGGTGAGTCTGGGAGTAAGACAGAATCCTGATGATATCTGTAATCAGAGCTGCCTGAAGCCTGCTCTGCTCCAAAGGATGTTACATACATGAGGTATATATTTTCTTATGCAAGCTTGAGTTGGGTCCTAGATCCTAAAAAATTATTTACACATTATGAACATCAGGCTCAATACATATTTGATGTAATTGCATATCAATTATATATTCAGACAGTCTGTGAGCTGTAAGACAGTATGAGAGAAGGACATAAGCCTCAGAATTAACAAACTAGGAAATCAGGGAGCATTAATGATGGCATTATACCCTAATTTAAATTGTAGGAGTCTGGAAGGGATCAAACATATTGGTAGGAAAATGTGAGGCATAATTTTACACCAACTGATAGCATAAGAATATTCATTCTTCAATGAATCTAAGCAAAAAAACCCACAAAAAACAAAAAAAACTAACACTATATATTGAGGTTAGGAGGTATATGTAACATCTCAATTCCCTACAGCTCATCTTTCATCTGCACCAAAGTCAGTTCTTAGAGCCCTGGAGAGAATCAGGTTCCTTATGTATATATATCTAACATGCTTGCTGTCATTGAAATAGAAGTGAATTTATGAGATAAATCCTCAAGAGACTAGTTAATTCTTTCTAGGCACTCTGCCTGTGCGGTTGCCCATGCCAGAAATCTGAGAATCATCCATGACTTTATTTTTCTCTTTCTAAATCAAATCAATCACTTGGGTCTCAGAACTGTACTTTGTCTTAAGTATTTCTTGAATCCATTCATTTCTTTTCATCTACACTGCCACTGTCTACAAACCAGATCACTATCGCCTCCTGCCTGGCTTACAGAAATAAGCCTTCAATCCACTGTCTGCAGTCACCTAGTCCCCGACAAGTTCCTTACACAAGATGGTAGTGAAGGGGAGGCTTTTTAAAAATGCAAATAATGGCACTCTCTCTTAACCCTTCAGTGACTGACTTAGTGTTACTTGGATCAGGTCCAAACTCCAATCTAGCCCCTGCTTATTTCACTCTGATTTAATAACCCTGGACTTCTTGTGGCTCATCAAATAACCTAGGCTTCCCTCATCCAGCATGATCTTCCTTCCATCCAGAAGACTGCATTGCCTACTCTTAACCTATGACTCTTACTACTCTGCTAAGACTTGTTTTCAACTGTTACTTCCTCAGGGACACATTCTTTGACATCACGAACTAGACCATGTTCCCCCCTAGTATATAATTTCATAACTTAATTTTCTTGGGTGGAATCTATCCAAATTGCAGTGAGTCAATTTAAGGCCTATCTGTTTAAAACCTGGAAGCTTCCTGAAGGCAAATGCTCTAGGTATCTTGTTCCCTTCAAATTCCTCCTATTACAGTGAAGAGATCATTGATTAACTATCCATATAACTAACTTTATTCCTCTTCCCCCAGTGAGCAGATGACAATATCTTCCCCGGCTGACTTGATGGGACAAATACTGGGAGATAGTTCTCCATGGGTCTCTTTCTGGATGGCTTGCAAAAAGAGGCACTGTCAGCTTTTGTCCTGGACTATCTTTTCAAGAATGTATGGACAGCTTTGGAAAGTAAAGATAGTGCTTCCCTCAGGAGCAGAAGGTGGATTTAGTTACTGTCTCTATGATAAATATTTGTCCTTCCTGTGCAAAGATCAGACAGGTTTGCCTGCAGCTTGTTACAAAACGATTGGGGTTTCCTAACCTTATGGATCTTCGGCTGGGATGCCAATCCATTCCAGGCACATCATCCAGGTTGGCTGTCCTGCATTGCCCCGGGCACCTCGGGGTAGCAGGCAGGGCAAGGGGACCTGATGGTATAAAGTGGTGAGCTGCTGGCTGTGTCAGGAGTATTAAAGTTGTATGTCTTGACCGAGAATTCTCATATCTGCCAGTACCCATGAACTGTGGCAGGCTATAATTTACCAGCAAGCGAGGAGGGCAAACTTTTAGATCCTGAATTTCTGACCACAGGAGATCATCTATTTTTTGTAGTCCTTAACATTAAAAACAATTTAAAAACTTTTCAGGGCATCTGATTATACTACAAACTCTTTAAGCCATAATTTTTTTTTTTTTTTTACTGAAGTATAGCTGATTTAGAATATCATGTTTATTTCAGGTATACAGCATAGTGATTCAGTATTTTTGAAGATTATATTCCATTATAGGCTATTACAAGATAATGGGTATAATTTCCTGTGCTATACAATATATCCTGTTCTTGTTGCTTATTTTACGTATAGTAGTTTACTAAGCCCATACCCCTAATTTGTCCTTCCCTCCCCCATGTCTGTTTCTATGTCTGTGAATCTGTTTCCGTTTTGCCTACAAATTTATGTGTACTGTTCTTTAGATTCCACTTATAAGTAATATCATATAGTATTCGTTTTTCTCTGCCTGACTTATTTCACTAAGCATAATATTATCTAGGTCCATCCACATTCTGCAAATGGCCGTATTTCATTCTTCTTTATGCCTGAGTAACATCTGTGGTAAATGTATATACAGCACATTTTCTTAATCCAATCATCTGGTGACAGGTGCTTGGGTTGCTTTCATGTCTTGGCTATTGTAAATAGTGATGCTATGAACACTGGGGTGTATGTATCTTTTTGAATTAGTGTTTCTGTCTTTTTCTAGATAGATACCTAGGAGTTGGGGATACCCAGGAGCCAGTGATGGCATCACCAACTCAATGGACATGAGTCTGAGTAAACTCCGGGAGTTGGTGACGGACAGGGAGGCCTGGCGTGCTGCAGTCCATGGGGTCGCAGAGTCAAACATGACTGAGCGACTGAACTGAACTGATATCCAGGAGTAGAATTGCTGGATCATACAGTAGTTCTATTTTTAGTTTTTAAAGTCGCTGCCATACTGCTTTCCATAGCGATTGGACCAAATTACACTTTTACCAACAGTGTAGGAGGGTTACCTTTTCTCTCTATATCCTCTCCAACATCTGCTATTTATAGACTTTTTGATAATAGCCATTCTGTGAGGTGATACCTCGCTGTGGTTTTAATTTGCATTCTCTAATAATTAGCAAAGTTGAACATCTTTTCATGTGCCTATTAGCCATCTGTATGCTGTTTTTGGAGAGATGTCTATTTAGAACTGCCCACTTTTCCACTGGGTTGTTTGTTTTCTTGTTGAGCTGTATGGCTATCTGTACATTTTGGAAACGAAACCCTCGTCAGTTGCATCATTTGCAAATATCTTCTCCCGTTCCATAGGCTGTCTTCTCATTTTGTTGATGGTTTCCTTTGCTGTGCAAAAGCTTTTAAGTTTAATTAGATCCCATTTATTTTTGCTTTTTATTTTATTTTTTTGCCTTAGGAGACTGATCTAAGAAAATATTTAAGCCATGAATTCTTAAGCTGAGGTACCAGGACGGGCTTCATGAAAACAGTGAATCCAATATATCTGCATTACTGTTTTAACATAGCTCTTGAAAAGAATAAATTGCTTTTATCATATTTTCCAAAAGGCCAGAAAAATATAAAGAATCACTTAAGGGTGTATGTCTTACCTCTTTATGAATATTTTAGATTTACTTAAGACATATTAAGGACTTCCCATGTGGCTCGAGTGGTAAAGAACCTGCTTGCCAATGTAGGAGAGTCAAGAGATGCGAGTTTGATCCCCAGATGGGGAAGATCCTCTGGAGAAGGAAACGGCAACCCACTCCAGTATTCTTTCCTGGAGAAGCCCACGGAGAGAGGAGCCTGGTGGGCTACAGTCCATGGGGTCGCAGAGTCAGACATGACTGAAGCCACTTAGCATGCATGCATGATATATTAGAATAAGGTGAAAAAACAACAATCTACTCATGAAGTATATGTATACATTTATTTTTATTTATTTACTTTTGGCTGCGCTGGGTCTTCGGGGCTTTGTGTGGACTTTCTCTAGTTGAGGCGAGTAGGGGCTGCTCTTTGCTGCCGTGCCTGGGCTGCCCATTGTGGTGGCTTCTCTTGCAGGGGAGCTCACGCTCCAGCCGCGGCAGCACGCGAGCTCATAGGTTGTGACATGCGGGCTCCAGGGTGCACAGGCGTCAGGAGTTGTGGAATGTGGGCTAGGTAGCTGCTGCTTGCGGGCTATAGAGTGCAGGCTCAGTAGCGGTGCACAAGCCCAGCTGCTCTAGCGCATGCGGAATCTTCCTGGACCAGGGATCAAACCTGTGTCTCCTGACCGGCAGACAGGTTCTTATTCTCTAAGTCACCAGGGAAGTTCCATTACGTATATTTTAAACGTCAGATACCTAGGATACTTAATCTAAATCCCAATTGGTCAACCTCTTTCTTTACATCATATTTTTGTCCTTAACGACTTGAAAAAAGGATGTGGTGTGAATGTGTGAATCTTAGCTAATATGGTACCTGGCACTGTCCTAAGAGCTTTATGTGTATTAACTTGTCTGTTACAGCATCCATATGAAGCGGGTACTATTATTATTAGATGTTACAGATGAGAAAATTGAAGAGCAAGGAAGTTAAATCCCTTACCCAAAGTCACATAGCTAGAAAGTGATTGAAGATTTGAAACCAGACTGGGAAACATATGAATTAGAGACACAGATGTAAAGAAAGACTTTTGGACTCTGGGGGAGAAGGTGAGGGTGGGATAATTTGAGGGAATAGCAATGAAACATGTATATTACCATATGTGAAATAGATCAGCAGTCTAGGTTCGATGCCTGAGACAGGGCATGCAGGGCTGGTGCGCTGGGATGACCCTGAGGTGTGGGATGGGGAGGGAGGTGAAGAGGGGGGATCAGGATGAGGGACACATGTACACCCATGGCCGATTCATGCCAACGTATGGTAAAAACCACTACAATATTGTAAAGTAATTAGCCTCCAATTAAAATAAATAGATTAATTTACAAAAAAGAAAAATCCCCCCCAAAATAAATAAATAAATATGACCTTACACATAAGCTATGTTGACTTTTCAATTTGATTAAAAATTCGGGATCTTTTTGGATTCTTCTTGCTGTTATGTATTGGCCTATGTGTGGTACTTGATGTAGTTAAGTTGGGCTAGGTAATAATATAACTAAAAAGATAATAGCTAACCAGTCACATTCTTGAAAAATACATTCTTATAAATTTTATTACTTGACAAAATCAAAGTTAATTGAAGCATTTCGGAAAACTGAGGTTAAACAAAAATGATTCTAAAACAAATGTTGGGGAAGAAAAAAATCTGATATTAAAATGTGATAAACAGAATTTTTCTTATGGGTCTAATTTGGTGAGCAAAACTTAATAGGCCACTGGGAGGTAAATGCGTGGGCTTCAAGAGAAAGAAAAGGTGAGACCAAGGGAAGATTGATTTGCTCTTCAAAGAAAGTGAGAAAAAATTGGCTCCTTTCCAGGAGGAGCCAAAGAGGGAGGTAGTAAAAGTTTAGGACACAAAAGAGGGTGCATGAAAGAGAAGAAATGACAAGCTAGATGATGGAAGAACCAAGCTGGAAGATAGAGCCACTGAGAAAGTCTCTACGTTAGCGAAGACAGGAGAAGAACTAAAAACAGGGATGTCAAGCGAGATGTTCCTTACACTGGCTTGTCCCTTTACCCTCACTTATGCTTGTAGAATTTGACAGGGTACAAAAAAATAAGAAGCCTATGTTTCCTCTGTCTTTACTGATAAGAGAATGGGAGAAGAAAATTCATGAAAGATGCTAGATGCAGAATAGAGTTAAGGAATACAAGAAATCCAGGAATCCAAACCAAGCATTCATGGAGATACAGGTGAGAACACTGGACTCCCCACATTTCTTGTGACGGGGAATCAGATCAAGCTCTCAAAACCATAAAATGGAAGGTGATCCCAAGAGGATGGAGTACTTGATAAATAAAAATTCTAAAAGGATGTTTTTTCTAAAACAAAACAGATTAATTGATGTTAATAATGGTGCTCCTCCTGAATCTTTCTTCAGATGTTCAGAAAACCTTGCTGCAGAGCTGTCGTCTATGAGTTTTGTGTTATTCTTCCATGAGTTTCGTGTTAGATTTTAACCTGCTTAAAGTCTGCATCCAGGTCTTACTGGATTGAAATGTAATATGTTTTGTATTTATTTATTATAAAGGTTATTACTTTATTATTTATTTTTTTGGCCATGAGGTATGTGGGATCTTAGTTCTGTGACTTGGGATCGATCCCTCACCCCCTGCGGCGGAAGTGCACACTCTTAACCACTAGACCACCAGGGAAACCCCTGTGTTTTGCATTTAGACTGGCCTTGACTCACTTTCACAAGTCTCAGAAAACTGTGTGGGTAACCCCCTAACCTACCCTGGTCTCAGTCTTTCAGCTACAGTTTGGAGGATTTAGAAAAGGCAATCATTGTTCCCACATTCTTATAAGTACTCAACCACACATTAACTTAAAAGTTAAAAAATTTTATATCCACGTATAAGATCAAGTTATCAAAAATAGCAGTTGGTTGAGAATTTCTATGGAGTGAATTTCATTTCTCATACATAAATATTAAAATACTTGGTGACCCGAAAGAAGAAAAAAAAAAACTTTAAATGAATGATGTATTTGAATAAGGCAACAGAAATATGAAACAATGTCACTAATATTCTGAATATCAATTTAAAGCAAAAATGTGGAGGTGGGCCTCAGATCAATACAGTTGAGTATACTGAATTCCTCTTTGCTCAAAATAAACTACTTAAAAAACGAATGAGAATATTAAAAATGTAAATGTACAGTCTAACTCAACATATAAAATAACAAATCCTTAAATGCCAAAAACAAAGTCACACATTGGCCAATGGAGGCTGCAGTCTTGTGACTCAGAGCAATTAGAACCAGGCAGATCTGCGTTTAATGCCTGTCTAGAGGTAGCAGAACTGTGCCTTCAAGTTATAGAACTGAGTTCTATGAAGAAATCTAGGAGCCATGAATGGCTGCCAAGATCATGAAAGGGAATCAGAGAAATCATTGCTCACTGCCCTGAAGAAGTGAAAAATAGGTGCTAACCAGAAATCTGAACTCTAACCTCTACCTTATGTAGATGTGACATCCAAATTCAAACATTTGGATAACCAGGAACCTCAAGTTGAAAAATTAAGATAAAACTGGTTTGGAAACTGTTAACTGTATAGGACTCAATAAAGAGCACAAAAAATTCCTACAGAAAACAAATCGTGTCTAGTCAAACTTTAAAAAAAAAAAATCATAGACCACACAAGGAAATGAAGGGCCTTGTATCATTCAAGAAAATGTTAAAGATTTATTAACTTCGAAAAATGTGCTGAGTAGATATATAAAAACTACACAAACTTGGAGGCAAAAAATTGAACTGCTTAATTAAACCAATGAAAGAATAGCAAAAAGAAAAGCTAAACAGAAAGCTCAGATTCATAGAAAATGCAAAATTGTAGAAATAACTCAAAGTTTACCAACAAATTGGGAAAGGAGAATGTCAAGGCTATATATTGTCACCCAGCTTATTTAACTTATATGCAGAGTACATCATGCAGAATGCCAGACTGGATGAAGCACAAGCTGGAATCAAGATTGCCAGAAATATCAACAACGTCAGACATGTAGATACCACCTTAATGGCAGAAAGCAAAGAGGAACTAAAGAGCCTCTTGATGAAGGTGAAAGAAGAGAGTGAAAAAGCTGGCTTAAAACTCAACATTCAAAAAACTAAGATCACAGCACCCGGTCCCCTCACTTCATGACAAATAGAAAGGGGGAGGGGAAAGTAGAAACAGTGGCAGATTTTATTTTCTTGGGCTCCAAAATCACTGTGGACGGTGACTGCAGCCATGAAATTAAAAGACTCTTGCTCCTTGGAAAAAAAGTTATGACAAACCTAGACAGTATATTACAAAGCAGAGACATTACTTTGCCAACAAAGGTCCAGTAGTCATGTTTGGATATGATAGCTGGACCATAAAGAAGGCTGAGCATCGAAGAATGATGCTTTCAAACTGTGGTACTAGAGAAGACTCTTGAGAGTCCCTTGGGCAGCAAGGAGATCAAACCTGAAATCCTAAAGGAAATCAACCCTGAATATTCACTGGAAGGACTGATGCTGAAGCTGAAGCTCCAATACTTTGGCCACCTGATGCGAAGAGCTGACTCACTGGAAAAGACCCTGATGCTGGGAAAGACTGAGGGCAGGAGGAGAAGGGGACAACAGAGGATGAGATGGCATCACCGACTCAACGGACATGAGTTTGAGCAAACTCAGGGAGCCTGTGAAGGACAGGGAAGGCTGGTGTGCTGCAGTTCACGGCGTCGCAAAGAGTCAGGCATGTCTTAGTGACTGAGCAACAACAACAGTAAACGTATTAAACCCACTGGCCAATAAAGCTTAGATTTGACTTAAGCAAATCCATATAATACCCATAAAGCTAAAAAAGGGGCCAGGAAACACCACAGCAAAACAAAAAGCTAGGATAGTAATACGAATACAAAACCCAACAGAAGAGAAACCTTATAAGCACTGATAGAAGCAAAAAGATATCCTATTTAATGATAAAAGAACAATTCTCCCTGGAAGAGATAATAGTTTGAAATCTATATGCACCTAGCAAGACAGTCTTGAAATAACATATTGCAAACACTGATATAAAGTCAACAAATCTACAATCTAACTGGGAAATTTCTTTTTTTTTTTTTTTTCAGAAACTGATAGATCAAATTGACAAAAACACAAAGTTAGAAAAACAGTGAAAGAATAAACTATATAATTAAGGGATTTGTTCAAATACAATGTTTAATTATAATTAGTAGGACAAAATAGTTAAGAAAAGGTTGCTAGTTACGCAACTCAAGAAAGTAGAAGACTATAATAAAGATACCAGCCAAAACTGCTGAAAAAGAAATGAATAACCAAAATAGCAGAGAGATGATTCACCTCTGCATTCCCACTGCTCTGCTACCACCTTGGGCTAAGTGGCCATTACTTCTTGCCTCTATTATGGCAATAACCTCTTAACTTCACCCTGCTTCCTTCACATTTGTAATCAGATCCTGCCATTCCCTCCTTGGCTGTCTCAATGTAAACCCAGAGTGATTACACTTCCCTATTTCCCTAATTCCTTTTCTCTTTTTCTCAACCACTCTGCTTGGGCCACATGGGTTTCTTTGCAATCTCTTCATACGGGGGATGCTCTTGCCTTAGAGCTTTTGCCCTGGCTGTTCCTTCTGCCAGGAATTTCTCCCCAGATACTCACATGGCTAACTTCCTCACTCCTTTTTAAAGGGGGTGTTTAATTTTCTTCTTCTCAATGACACCTCCCCTATTCACCTTCTTTAAAAGTGCAACCCCCAGAATATTGGAAATAAAAGCAAAAATAAACAAATGGGACTTAAGGAAACTTAAAAGCTTTTGCACAACAAAGGAAAGTATAAGCAAGGTGAAAAGACAGCCCTCAGATTGGGAGAAAATAATAGCAAATGAAGCAACAGACAAAGGATTAATCGCAAAAATATACAAGCAACACCTGCAGCTCAATTCCAGAAAAATAAATGACCCAATCAAAAAATGGGACAAAGATCTAAACAGACATTTCTCCAAAAAAGACATACAGATGGCTAACAAACACATGAAAAGATGCTCAACATCACTCATTATCAGAGAAATGCAAATCAAAACCTCAATGAGGTACCATTACACGCCAGTCAGGATGGCTGCTATCCAAAAGTCTACAAGCAATAAATGCTGGAGAGGGTGTGGAGAAAAGGGAACCCTCTTACACTGCTGGTGGGAATGCAAACTAGTACAGCCACTATGGAGAATAGTATGGAGATTCCTTAAAAAACTGGAAATAGAACTGCCATATGACCCAGCAATACCACTCCTGGGCATACACACTGAGGAAACCAGATCTGAAAGAGACACATGCACCCCAATGTTCATCGCAGCACTGTTTATAATAGCCAGGACATGGAAGCAACCTAGATGCCCATCAGCAGACGAATGGATAAGGAAGCTGTGGTACATATACACCATGGAATATTACTCAGCCATTAAAAAGAATTCATTTGAATCAGTTCTAACGAGATGGATAAAACTGGAGCCCATTATACAGAGTGAAGGAAGCCAGAAAGATAAAGACCAATACAGTATACTAATGCATATATATGGAATTTAGAAAGATGGTAATGATAACCCTATATGCAAGAAAGAAAAAGAGACACAGATGTACAGAACAGACTTTTGGACTCTATGGGAGAAGGCGAGGGTGGGATGATCTGAGAGAACAGCGTCGAAACATGTATATTATCAAATGTGAAACAGATCGCCAGCCCAGGTTGGATGCATGAGACAAGTGCTCAGGGCTGGTGCACTGGGAAGACCCAGAGGGATGGGATGGGGAGGGAGGTGGGAGGGGGGCTCAGGATGGGGAACACATGTAAATCCATGGCTGATTCATGTCAATGTATGGCAAAAACCACTACAATATTGCAAAGTAATTAGCCTCCAACTAATAAAAATAATTGGGGGGAAAAAAAAAATAAAAGTGCAACCCACATGCCCCCTCAAACCCTACAGCACTTCTGATCCTGCTTAACCTGCTCCATTTTCTCTCACAGCTTTTCTTAGGATATATTATATAATTAAATATATTTTATATTTATTTTTTGTCTCTGCCTCATACACCATAAGAGCTTGGATCTAGAATCTGTTTATTTTTCATTGTTCTCTTTTGTTCCCCATGTCAATCACTTAGAAAAGAGTCTGGCATACAGCAGTCATTTAGTAGAGTTTACTGGTTACTTTACTGAAGTATAATCATTTAAAAAGCTACTTCTTTGAAAAGATACTAACAATATTGGCATTATTGATCATTAAAAAGAAAGATGGCCTCAAAACAGTGTTAAAAATGAAAAGAAGGATATAACTTTAGATATTAGAAAATAACATGAAGTGCTTTATGCCAACGAATTAAATACTTGGGTGAAATAAAACTTTTCTAGAAAAAAATTCTAAAGTGACTCAATAAAAATGGAAAACAGGAAAAGGTTAAAAATTATTAAAGAAATTATTGTCAAAACTTACCCAATATTTTCAAGTCATTATAGTTTTACAGCTGAGTGTTAAGTAAACTTTTATGAAATGGTTAACTCCATCTTATATAAATAATATTACAAAATAGAAACTTCTCTACCTCATTTCTTGATACTACTGTAACTTGGATATCAAAAGGTCAGAAATATATGAAAAGAATCATAATAAACCAGTCCTGCTCATGGAGATAAATGCAAAAAATCTAAATTAAATATTAGTAATTTGAATCCAAGAGTGGACCAAAACAAAGTAGGGTTTATCCAAGGATTTCAAAGACAGCTTCATAAAAAGATATCTATAAATATAATCTTATCACTCACAGATTATAGGAGAAATACTATACAGCAATAAAAAAAGCATGGTCTTAGCATAGGGGTAAGCAAAAGGAACAGAAGAAAGGGTCTACTCACAAATGCTGGGGAATTTCAGTATAAAAGAAATAAATGGGGGAAAAATAAATTGCCTAATAGATGGTATTGAGACAATTGGTGGTTACTTTATTCTAAAAACCCTACTTGACACCACTCACAAAAATACATTCCCGGTAAATACTTAAATATAAAAAATAAAACTTCAAATATCTTAGAAGACAATATAACAGATTATTCATGGTATCAGAATAAATTTTTTCTTAAGTGAAGTAAAAAATATAAGTGTTAAAGGAAAACAATGTTTAAAAAAAAATAAAAGGAAAACAATGTTTAATAGACTACACCAACTTGAGTATTCATTTGCTACACGGAATTAAAAAGACAAGGGACAGAAGAGAAGCAGATATTTGCAACATATTTATTGGACAAGTTGCTGCTATCATGAAAAACGTCATTAAATGCCTACAAATCAATAACTAAAGGACAACTACTGGAAGAATGGGTAATTATTTGAAAGGACCAGTTACCAAGCATCGGTGGAGCTGTGGGAATATGCTCCTAGATGTCTGGTGGGGTATAAATTGCTACAGTCAACTTTAAGAGCAACTTGTCACTTTTCATTAATATTTGAGATATGTCTCCATGTATTTATAGTTCTAAATCCCAGAGAAATATTTATTTTCTGCACATGTGTATTTTGCATATGCATTAGATTCACTGAACTACTATTTATAACAACAAAAAATCAGGGAAAATCCACACGTCTATCTATTGATAGCTATCGAGTTGGAAAGATAAATCACATTCTAGTCACATCAAGGCATATAAGAGAACAGTTTAAATAGGTGAACTAAAGGTATATGGACCATGTTGGAAAAGCCTCTAAAACATTACATTGATTAAACAAGCAAATGGCAGAAGGATAGGTTCCTTTAAATAAATCAATATTCTATATAGTACATGAAGAATATAAAAACATGGGTAGAAAGGATATACAGTAACCTTCATAATAGAGAGGACAGAAAGAGAAGTTGAACTGTACCTGTGGAGTATGTCTTTTAAAAAGAAAACTAAGAAAAAAGTCTAATGTTTTCACTTGTTGGATTTTGGTTCAGTCATGTTCAATGAGTCTGGTAAGTCTGGGACAGGCTGTATTCAAACGGGCCAGTCCTTGATGGTAGATATGCCTTAACACTGGGGCAGTGCAAGGCATCGCCAGAAGACTAGGGTATTTCTAGTGTGTTAGGTAAGTCCAGTCATGTTTAAAAGGGCCTTATTGCTGGGAGAATCAGTTTAGGGGCAGGATGCAAGCTAGATCAGACAAAGTACAAAATAAAAAGGATACCAAAATCAATCTTAAGAATATCAAAGTCAGCTTAAATTCTCTTGAAAATAAAGCCGAAAGTAAATAAGCAAGCAATCAAAAAGGAATGGTGAAGCAGGCCTCAGTAAGTATAATTTTCTGGCACAAACCAGGCCTGTCACGCAGGCCAGCCTTGTCTCTGTTTAGAAACTCTAGGTTCTTTGAGGTCAGGTCTATCTAGGTTTATATAGATAACTGGGTTTGAGGGTGAAGAGGAGGTATTTTGGTAGGCATCCTTCCCCACATCATGATCCAGACAGCTTCAAAACAGATTCAGAAGCAGGGATATATAATTCTATCCTTTGTTCATAAATCTGTCTTTTTAGTCTTTTTATAAGAAATAAAAGCAGAGAAAAGTTGAAATCCAGCCATCCATTGGTTTAAAGAATTCAAAACAAAACAAAACAAACCATGGACCTGAATAACAAGTGGTCTCCAGTGTTTTCTAGTACCCAAAGCCTGTTATTTAACAAATCCTGATTTAGAAAACAAATTCCACCAACAACAAAAGAAAGTCTGCTCGCCTGGTAAGGCTTAGAAACCAGCAGGCTCTTTAAAAAGTTCATTGTAAGATTCAGTATTTACACCACCACCAACATTGTCAATAAATTAGACTCACTATTGTACAACACAGGAAAAGAGCAATGTTCCTTGTTTATCTTTGGCTGCTGTTTACTTTTAGCTCTGCTGTGGGAAAGAGAACTCAAACAATGCTAAGCTTTTCCTTAATGAGATCCTGATTAGACAGTCTGGACCAAGGTATAAAGCACAGTATAGACCAAAGCAGGAGAAGGAAATGAAAATCTTTGTCAGCCCCTCCCCTGCCAGCACCACCATCAAGTCACTCCAGTTTATCCTCAGCGCAGGGCCTTTTAACTTCAGTGACCTCCCTCTTTAGCCTGTACCAACTGACCCAATAATGTGCTTGATGCCCTTTCTCACGCTGTTCCTGTATCTTTCCATATGCTAGGCTGGCCTTGCCCTGTTACCAAACAAGGAATCACACCCACTGTATCTCAACTTCTCAGCACCATGCCAATGCAGGCAATGTAAAGAATGAGAGTTCATCTATATGTTTTTAACCTGGGACCCGAGATGAGATTTAGGAGCCCAAGAACACCACTGAATTTATACCTGCATGTTTCTCAAGAGAGAAGAGTTCTGAGTTTTCACTAGATTACCAGGAGGTTAGCAACCATGACTTAGTCCATTAATTATTTTATGGATTGGATAATGAATAACAGAGATTGTTCTTTCCCTCCAGTTAGGCAGCTCGTTAATGGCAGAGAGAGGATTGGTTTAGAGTCCTGTGGACTTTTGGTCCTATCTTCATTACACTAGAAGAACTGAGGTTAAATTGTCTGTATGAAAGAAAACATTCATTCTTACTGATAGATGAGGCATTTGACCGAGGCTTTCGGTATTCCCACCTCTCACCTGCCAGGTTGTTTTGGCATGCCTCTAAAACCCACTCACAGCACAGATGGCTGTGTCACCTATGAGTTCAGGAATGTTCATGTTCAAAGTGCTATTAAATCTCCCTAAGAGCTTCAACACTGAACAAATTCCTTCTATTCACTGAAATCCAAGAAGGCACCACTCCAAAGTCATCCCTAACTAATAGCATAAACGTATTTCCCTACTACTCCTCAATAGAGATTGAATCTTGACATTTTCCATTTTTCAAAACTTGTGTTCCAACCTAGAGAAAGGGAATTGCACCAAGATAGAAAAAATATATATTATGTAATAATTAAATTTCAGGATTCTTAAATAGCTTGGTTAATGTTTCCCAAGTGACATATCGGTGGTCAAATGGTCTTTGACTGCTTTATTTTTATTATTTATTTATTTAGTTTGTTTGTTTGTTTTATTTTTTATTTTTCAGTGGGTTTTGTCATACATTGATATGAATCAGCCATAGAGTTACACGTATTCCCCATCCCGGTCCCCCATCCCACCTCCCTCTCCACCCGATTCCTCTGGGTCTTCCCAGCCCACCAGGCCCGAGCACTTGACTCATGCATCCCACCTGGGCTGGTGGTCTGTTTCACCACATTTTTTATTTATTTATTTTTGACTGCTTTATTTTTAAATGGCATTGTACTATGCCCTGCTCCAATGAAACAGCTTATATTTCATTTGCTAATATCATACCAATTCCACTGTAAAGCATCGGCAAACATTTAATCCTGTCTGGGAGAAGTTTATACATGAAATGGGAAAAGGTGACAAGGAAGAGGTCTTAACCATGGAGGATGTCACAGAAGCCTCAGTGAAACTGAATTCCAGGTATCTCCATACCTGGGGCTTTCTAGAAGTTGTTGCATTTTTCAAAAAAAAAATTTTAAATTTTCTTAAATGTTTTCTTTACTGCTTTGAATGTAGCTTTTTTAAATTGTTGTATTTCTATAGCATTCTTTTTTTTTTTTTTTTTCAAACTGGGCTTCCCTGACGGCTCAGTGGTAAAGAACCCACCTACCAATGCAGGAGACCCAGGTTCAGCCTCTGCCTCAGGAAGACCCCCCTGGAGAAGGAAATGGCAACCCACTCCAGTCTTCCTGCCTGGGAAATCCCATGGATGGAGGAGCCTGGCGGGCTACAGTCCATGGCGTTGCAAAGAATCAGACACGACTTAGCAACCAAAGGACAACAATCTTGTCTGTAAGTCACAGAAGTTTTCTAAAGGCTAACACAACGGTAGGCTCGGGGTCTAAAGCACTGACCTTGGAGCAAGTCTGCATCCCAGCTAACCCACTTGAGGGCTAGGTGACTTGTACAAGTTTTACATCATTACTTTGTGCCTCAGTTTCCTCATTTCTAAAATGGAATTGATAATATTAGAACATACTTCGTAGCAGCACTTTATCTTAAGTACTCAGAAAGTATTATTATTATTATTATTATTAGGTGGTCCTTTCTGGGTAATCATCTCATCAATATAATGTGCCCAGTTCTTCAAACTTGTCACCTCTGTCTCGCTGAGAATTGAGGTGCTTTCATGTGTCAAAGCTTACCCACTGAGCTTGTTTATGTACTAGGCCTTATTTTTTTTTTTTTTTTTACCAGTATATCCAGAGTTCCTGGGCCAACCACAGTGGAATTAAAGCACTAAAACAGTGTTGTTTGCGTTTCCCCGTTTGGGCTGCCAGCGGAGGTACTGGCATAAATGCAATGGCCACTCATGGAAACGAATTTAAGGGTTTGTGTGGTCTCTTTTCACTGCTGCTGACTGGCGATGGCTGTGGTTGACAGGCCAAACGCTGTGGCAGAAGGGAGGGGGAACAGTACACCACCGGATTTGTCTCTTGCCCGTGGCAGTCAACTGAGAGATGAGTGGAAATAAACCATCTTATCTGAGAGCCTGTCTTTTCTCAAGGCCTTTCCTCAAGGGTCTCTCACAACTGAAAAGATCCTACATATTCAAAAGTAATTATATCCATTGTTCCAGCTCTGTCCACAAAGGTAGATCATTTTTATCCTAAATCAATCCCAGGTTCTTTTAAAGGCATTTATGCACCCATTTTGATGACTGGTATTAAAATGTTTAATCTTCAGGCTTAGGGAAGATGTGGCCTCAAAATCTTCCTTCTGCCCCTTGGGCAACTTTACTGTTTTTGCAATATACTAGCTCCTGATCTAGTCGCTGACTACTTGTGGGATTTTTACGTAAATTAGCTAAGTTCTACACAGGGGAAGAGGTGGGGAACTGTGAATGGGAGAAGGAGTGAAAGTAAAAACAGAACAGAAAAGCAAGGGGATGTTGCAGAGAAGTGAGGGAGAATTATGTAGAAAAGGGATTCATTACTCAGCGTGTAATAGGCTTCCTACTTCAATGGATCAGAATGGTCTCAAGGTTGACAGGGCTGGTCAGAGAAGGCTGTTATAGGCATTCAACTTCCCAAGTCTAATGAGGGTTCAAGAAGCCGCAGTTTATAACTCAGAAGTAGCAATGGGAACTTTAAAGCCTTTTATTTTGGCACAATTCCCAGGGAGGTCTACGTGGAGACCCACTGGCTACAAATGCCATTCTGTGCAACTTGACACTTTTCATTTGGTAGAATTCTGTTGCCAAGGCTATTGCATCAAATTACTGAAATCTTAGTGGATGTAAATTGTCTCATCTGTCTCTTAGCCTGGAAAGAAATTTAAAGGGCATGGTTTCTCCTTAAATGAAAGATTTAACCTCTTTAGCCCATTATGCAATAAGCAGGGTTCTAAACCCCTACAGAAATGCTCATGCTTTTGTTTCTGTCTATGAGAACATACCGACTTTCTTTTTTAACCAGAAAGGAAAAGCTTTAGTAGAACCAAGTTCCCCTCATTATGAAGCATTCAGAGGCATATTTGAGAGATTAGGAACTTACTTTTATATCTTTTAATCATTTTACATAGTTATTCAATTTTTAAAAATTTGTGTGTAACTGTGACTGATCAACAGAACTGAACTGAGCACTGCTTTTAGTTTAATCCCAGGAGACAAACAAATCAGTGCTGACTTACAGAAGATGTAAACAAATGTTTAATGTTTTCAAATCCCAAATGGGAGCAGAGCAAAAAGGGTAGATGATAAAGCATTAACTTAAAGTTTACTGATCAAAGAGTCCGCCTGCAAAATAGGAGTCGCGGGTTTAATCCCAGATCTGGGAAGATCCCCTGGAGAAGGAAATGGCAAGCCATTCTAGTACTCTTGCTTGGAGAACTGCAGGCTACAGTCAGGCTACAGTCTACGGGATCACAAAGAGTCAGATACAACTTAGCGACTGAACAACAGCAACAATAAAATAATTCAGCGCATACAGACATTGCTTCCCATTCCAAAATAGGATAGTATCGACATGAATTTCCTTTCTTCATCGAGAGTGAAAATGCTCAAACCTTTCCATTTCACTGCCCTTCTTTTCTGTCTCAAAATCGTCACAGAGTAGACAAGGCTAGAGACACAATGAGGGAAATAACTAAGATCATCAAGAGAATAACAGCTGAGACAAGTGATGCTACGTGGTTGGGCATCCAGAGATGAGGAATTCAACTCTGGCTGTACATTCAGATCAGCAGGGGAGTCTTTAGAACCTACTTATGCCTGGGCCCTACACCTTAGGTGCAGAAACTGGTTTAACTCTAGGTTCAAAAAGCGTTCACGTGATTCTAACGTACAGTCAAATGTACATGGATCTATAGGATGAAAAACATGAAGGGATAAACTTTAATGTGTGAAGTTCAAGTGTGGGCAGTTGCTAGTTGTGTGTGCACTCAGCTGTGCCCAACTCTTTGTGATCCCCTGGTCAGTAGCCTAACAGGCTGCTCTGTCCATGGGATTCTCCCGGCAAGAATACTGGAGTGGGTTGCCATTCCCTTTTCCAGCGGATCTTCCCGACCCAGGGACATAACCCACATCTCCTGTATTGGCAATGGATTCTTTACCACTGAGCCACCTGGGAAGCCCAGTTACTAGTTTCTATATATTATTAAATTTAGGTTCTAAAAATAAAAACAGCATTTTAAAAGCATTTAAGTAACATCCTGTGTTTTCCTCCCTGTCTCTGTCATATAAACACTTGCATTTTCTAAAAAGGAAATGTAGTTCTAACAGCCTTGCTCAGGGCTTCAGGGGAAAGCTTTGCTAGGACTCTGGGTCCCCCCCGTCCCCTATGTTACTCCTGGGGGTTGGGGGTGGCCCAGGATCCTTTTGAAATTATGAGATAGAAACCACGGGTGGGGATATGATTTGCATTTTCGAATCAGATACTGGAAAGCATTTCCAAATATCTTTCATCCACTATTCTTGGGCAACTAAACCCGAAACAGTTCAGGAAAATTAACAACTCTAACTCAAAAACAAAACAAGATAGGGAGAGGAAACAAATACCTTTTAATATGAATGCATGCATGTGTGCTAAGTTGCTTTAGTCCTATCTGACTTTTTGAGACACTATGGACTGTAGCTTGCCAGACTCTTCTGTCCATGGGATTCTCCAGGTAAGAATACTGGAGTGGGTTGCCATGCCCTCCTCCAGGGGATCTTCTTGACCCAGGGATCGAACCTATGTCTCTTAAGTCTCCTGCATTGGTAGGAAGGTTCTTTACCACTAGCGCCACCTGGGAAGCTCTTAATTTGAATATACAGCAGCAATTGTATTTCTGTTGTCAGGTCCTTATTCTCATTCCATTCCCACTGCGTCTCTAAGTAAGATCTCCATCACCTCACCTTTACCACTTCTTTAGACAATTACACGTTCCCCCTGAGCTCTGATTACCCACCCTTAATTCAGCCTGTGAATATCTGTATATTAACCTAAATACTCTGAGTACCTAGTGCTTATAGTAAAGTCAAAGTCTAACCACGTTACAGTCATAAGACTGTTATTAATTAAACACTGGCCTTATTAACTGTAAAACTGTAACATGGACGTCTGCTTGTACAGTTTCTGTTTAAGCATCAACCCCCCTTTAAAATCATTAGATATTAAGTTTATCTGCAGGATCTTCAATGGGGAAAAAGAAATCACTTCTAATTTAACTCGCACAAATGGAAGTAAGGCCTGAGACAACAGGGAGCTTAAAAATATCAGAAATAATCCTAGGATCCCAAGTTTCCTCTCAAACATCCCAAGCTTTCACACCTAAATTTAGTTATGTTGGTTCTTTTGTCTTTAAATGTAACATCTTAAAACAGCAATACTGAAAGCTGTAGGCTAAAGCTATGACTTGCAAACATGTTGGAACAAATCTAGTCCTCATATGAAGGGAAACTAAATCACTGTATTCATCTACCCCAAACTGTATCTCCACCAGTAATCAAGCTTATTTGTGACCCAGCTCCAGTTGCTCATAAACGGGGGCGGGGTTCCACAAACCCCACAATGGAAACACTTGAAGGATTTATGAGCCTTTAAATGGATGTTAGCCATTTCAAGAAAACAGAGGCCAAGCCAAACTCTTAGCTGTCTGTATTTAGCTTTGATTACAAGGGTTATACAAATAAGGACCCGAAAGTATCCAGAACTTAGAAAACTGCTTAGAGGCTTTCATTTTCATAAATCTTAAAAGTACAGGGGGTCCTCTATGTTGATCTGAATCAAATCTTTCACTCAGATTTTTTTCCCTCCTGCTGCCTATTTTCATGGCAGGGGGAAATAAAAGTTCTCAGAAGCCATAGAAAATGTTCGTATTTTGTATTTTCAACTATTCAACTCTCCTTGATGCTAATTTTAGTGGTTCTTCCCACCTGAGCTCCATGGACATTCTAAAGCAGTTGGATGTGTCTAAGCTGAAGTCTAGCTTCAGCAGAAATATGTTTATTTGCTTATAAATTCTACTCTTAAAGATCTGTTATCCAAGCTGAGGGTGTGTGGATAGTTGAATCAGACACACCAGGTTAGAAGAAAGATAATGATTATGCTATTTTAACTAGTTCAAAATGGAATTGTTTTGAAGGTGGTGGGTGATTACTCTATGGGCTGTTCTGTTTTTATTTTTATTTCAAAATGTTTTACATTGCATACTGTACAACTGCTGGCATAATTTTAGAATCTGTCACCATATTCACCTCCTCAATCGCCACTGTGCTGACTGAAGCGGGCACTAATAACAGAGCTGCCCAGACCTCACGGGTAGTTGTTGATGTTGCTGTGTTGTTCAGTCACGATATCGTGTCTGACTCTTCGTGACCCCATGGACTGCAGCACGCCAAAATTCCCTGTCCATCACCAACTCCCAGAACTTGCTCAAACTCATGTCCATTGAGTCAGTGATGCCATCCAGCCATCTCATCCTCTGTCGTCCCCTTCTCCTCCTGCCTTCAATCTTTCCCAGCATCAGGGTCTTTTCTAATGAGTCAGCTCTTCGCATCAGGTGGCCAAAGTGTTGGAGCTTCAGCTTCCCCATCATTCCTTCCAGTGAGTATTCAGGGTTGATTTCCTTTAGGACTGGCTGGTTTGATCTCCTAGCCATCCAAGCCCTCTCAAGAGTCTTCGAGGAGTACAAGCTCACCAAACCTACCTGCTGCCAGCCTTTGTCAAGTGCCAATGGGATTTACGCTCACCTTGGTTTTGCACTTCATTGGTAAATATTCATATAAAAGCTGATGAGACAATACAGGATTATGCCACACAGGAAGGATGGAAGCTAAGCAGTCTCTAACGTGGCTCTCTGTGTAGGCTTAATTAGGTCTCTGATTATTTTGTGGGCACAGAAATTATCAAACTCAGCTTTGATTTCTCCACATAATAGAAATAAAGCTGAGTTCATCAAACCATTTATCTGCTCCCAGCCACTCAAATTGGATTTTCTGTACTTAACTTTGTAAATACAACATCGTGAAAAAATTGAGAGAAAAATAATACCACCCAAGGAAAGAAAGTAGCCCTCAGTTAGAATTCAAGTCAGATTTTACTTACTGATGAATGAAACTGACAACCTTATGCCATTCTGCATTACAGCCCTTCAAAAAAATCATTTGTGACAGTGGTAATTGACATTCCTCAAACAAGACAGAAATGATTAGAGAAAATATTTTCTTTTTGCAATTCACTCTCCCAACAATAAATTAACTGACATAAAATAATTGCCCTTAGGGATCCAAATCATTGATGTGTGTCTCTTTCTGATATGGGAATATTTGCTTTAAATTCACATTAAAAATTGAAAATATTTAAAAAGGACTTAAAGAAAAAGTTTACTTTGTTTTTTTTTTCTGTTGTATATCAGTAAATGGAATAAATTTGAAAGAATTCCGAGTTAAACATTACTTATTACAAAACAAGTGATGTTCAATAAAAGTATTTCTTTTATTTGAATTGTGATATAAGCAGTGTAAGAACTGGCTTATTCCCAAAGTCAGTATCTCTTAATATTTTAGAAATTTAGATGGCAAGGAAATGGCATTCAGTAGGTTTCATGTTCTTTACAGTGTCTCCTATTGGTTCATTCTCTTCTCAACTGACAGTCTCAGTTTCTGTCATGGTTTACATGTTATGGTTTCCAGCTGAAATCCCTCAGCCTTGCAGCCTTTCAGATGGACATGCACAATGGCAGAGGGTCTTCTGCACATGCTTCGCTGTCGCACAGTCTGTAGATGCCAGAAGGGATTGCTGGCAACGGCGTGATATAAAGAATACATATTCAATCCAGGGGTAAGGCCCTGACTCTGTCATTTCCTACTGATATAAACTTGGCATGAGTCACAAAGCATCCTCAAGCTCCAGTCTACCTGAAAGCTTAGGATAATGATGCCTCATGTATTGTGAGACTCGCGTGGGACAATGTACATGAAAACAGTTTCTAAAATGGAAAGTCAAATAACGGATAGAAGCAGCCTGGAAAGTTCTTTTTTCTGTAATCCACTGATAAGGTAAATGCAGTGCCAATGTCAGTACTAAGAAAGTTTAGGGGGCTAAGAGCAGAACTGGACGCATGTAGGATTTCTAGTTCCACTCCTTAGGATGAAAGCCAGCCTCCAGAAGCACACACCCATGGCAGCCTGATAAGAATGATTACTGGGACCTGCCCAGAAATAATATAAGCCAGTAGACATTACACAGATATGTAATATCTCATATGCAATCTATGGGGAGGAAACCACGGTCATTCTGCTGTAACTATAAACCATGATGAAATGAGAGTTAAAAACACTATCACATTTTCTTAAAATTTTTTTCAAACATGACCTATTTTGATCACCAAGGTTTAGACAAGCCCAGTTATTTGATGAGAATTTTCAAGTTCCAGATGCTCAAATGACAATTATATGGGGATAAAGTATAGGAAATCTGGGAGTGGGAGAGATGCAGAGAGTAGGACACAGCTAGACAAATGCATCAGGAAATTCTCTGAGAAAGAACTGTATTTCTCGCCATATGTATTTAAATAGTCATGCAAATCTAAAGAGTTAAAATGTGAAGAACATTACAAAAAAATATGCTTGGATGACAGTTTTTTCACTAACAACCATTTTATTTGGATGACATCTACCACAAAGAGTCTAGGTATTTTATATATATATATTTTTAAAGCAGTTTCCTAATCATCAGACTCCTGTGAAAAAAGCAAAAATCTAATAGCATCATTTCCAGTGTTTCCCCAGAAAATGAGAAAAAAACTAAGTACATTAATGAGACATAGCAATGGTCAAGTTATTACCATCTATTACCACTAGACAAGAGTACAAAGAGCAATCTTAAGGAGCTTTCATTTTACACTAGAGAGCAACATGCCTATTCAACAGTTTAAGGGAAGAAGAGGTGATTAAAAGTACTCTAGCTAAGAAAGGTCATCTACACCAGATTAAAGCAGACAGTAATCCAATCAGAAGAGTGGATGTCAAAGAGCACACTGCTACTTCTCTTACATTTCCTAGTCCTAGGACTAATTTCCTAAGGATTTTTACATAATATTACTTATGATGTATCGATACCTATGTAAGAGACACAGTTGCTAGTTGCCTGCTCAGCATTTATTTCCTCTTCTGCTGGTAACAGCACGTCAGTATCTCCTTTGAGATCCATGTGATTTGTTCATAGCTGACCTCATCTTCCTCTCTAACAATGGGCCTATGACCTGGCCAATGAATGTCACCTGCTCCCCTACCCACAGCGATAAGTTAAGAGCTGGACACTGACTCCGTGAAGCCAATAAGACTCATATTCAGGACTTCTGGTAGAACTCTTGAAAAGTAAAAACCTTTTTCATCTAGTCTGAAGCCACCAGCTATCACTTTGAGAGAAGGACCTTACAGAGATAAAATGACTGAAAGCCTGATTGCTGTTGACACGGTTTCAACCCCTGGATGGTGAAAGTCACAGCGCTCTGACACCTCAAACCCCTGGATTCAGCAATGCCTGAAGCCATTCAAAAACAGCACATTGATTAACATATATAATCTTCAAGGTTTATGTCCTGCCAGTTAGCACTGAGTTTCTGCCTTTTTTGAATTCTGAGTACTATAATCATACTTCATAAAATGTTGGGACTTTTATTGAATCAGTATCAGTGTACTTTAGAACACAGCTTTTGGATAGGAGTATTGATGGGAATATTGCATAAAAGGACATCAGACTGACTTCTTAATTTATTTGCATGAATGTACAGTACATTTTTTTCTATTAGCTGATTTAAAGCAAACATGAGATGCAAGACTTAGCATGTCTGTTACTTTTTACAAGGGCAAAAGTTGACTTTCACACCTCAAAACCCAAAGCAAACACTGTTTGAGGTCAAGATGTTGAGTAACATGCATCTCAACTTTTCTAACACCTCCTCTCGAAGAGGCTCTGTCAAAAACTCTGTCCCACAAACTACGTAAATCTCCCATATCAAGTTTACTGATAGCATCTCGCATAGAATCTCTGTTTAGGCCCTGGGAGAGCAGAGGGAATTGTCTGAGAAGCCCAGCTGGGTACCAGAGTTGTCTGAAGCTTCAATTAACTCCAAGCATCCTAGTTAAGGGCAGGGAGAGCAGGCAGGGTATGACACTGCAATCCAGGGAACCCACCGGGACTTCCTACAAGACACCGGCTCCTCAGACAGACAAGGTCAGTAGGGGCTGGGGATGTCCAGAGGCTTACAGAAAACGCTTTCCTTCCTCTTTCAGGGCCAGATCCTTTACTGGGTCTCTGGCTGTTGCTTTCTTTTTGTAAATAAATACGGAAAACCTAGCCTGTGCTTGGGAAAAACTGGGAAGGGCTGATGATGAATACTTTCAGTGAAACAAATTTGCTTTACCCTGTCTTTCAGTGTTTGATTAGCCTCTTCTTTTATATTTTTGTTTCTGTTAACAATTTTGTTATTTTGAGTGACAGGAAAAGATTCATTTTCTTCTAGGTTCCAAGCTTTCAGATTTCAAATTACACCAGAATCCTTTGAGGACTCCTTAAAAGGGCAACCCCCAGGGCCTACCCACTAGCCCTGAGAAACCTCAATGACTGTGGGTAGAGCCGAGAAATCTGAATTGTCAAGGTGAGGCAAGTCTCCAGAGAACCACACACTGAGAAACATTAACCTGGGGGCGAATTCACATTCAAGGGCACACAGTCATTTGTGCTCTATATTCATCTGTCTCTGTAACCCTAACAAGCAATTCAGGTCACTGGTACCATGTCTTCAACGTGATGGTTTTAGGATAATATCTTACTTATCAAGAGCCACAGAGTTAAAATTTTGAGTGCAATATTGCTCTGACTGGTTATTCTGTCTGCAATCACCTCCTATATTCATGCCATGGGAGGATAAAGTGTTCCTGACTCGTGGTGCAAGTGGCATCACCATATAAACAAACAACTTCAGTTCTCCGTCAGGTGACAAAGCAAAAGACATTTCATAGACTCCTGTGGACTCACTGATACATTTTAATTTGAAAAGCTAACATTATGAGGGGGGCTTATTTTTTACCCCAATTTTTAACATAGGCTTCTAGGAAAGTGCCTGGTGTTTCATATTTCACACCAGAACACATTCTGCCAGTTGTGGTCTAAATGTGGTTTACATGGCTTGGTAGCTTGTCAATCACCATGGCAAGAGAGAATATCCCATAGTGAGAAAAAAATATATATGTAAAATTGAATCTAAACAGCATATAAAACAAGGCTCTTCATGAGTCGTATATATTCATTCTGAAAGACACATTTAACGTAAGGCATGTTTGAAATGTATTGATTATGTATTAATTAATTAATTCTTGGAGGCTGCTGGTACCACTGAATGCAACAGAGCAACAGTCTCATAAATGGTTTTCCCATCAGAACTCTCCAAACGACAGCCTAAACACCCCTAGGTTTTTCAGCCATGTGATAGTCTTGAGTAATATCAAAGTCTTCTTCCCTGCTTTCTTTATCTTCCCCCTTTCAACCCCTTTCAACCTCCAATATCTACTAGACTGTTTGGTACATAAAAATACCTAATAAATACCTCTTGAATGAATGAACAAATGAATGAATAAATTCATTAAATGGTTCTTCCCCCTCTGGTCACATTATCTTTTATTCCATCTTAACTTGACTCAATCATCTACTCAAAGTGGAGTGAGAGTAATTTCTTATCCTTCATATCATTTGCCACAGAATACCTAAAATCCGTCAACCTTGCCCTTGGCAAGCTTATGGGACTGATGTCTACTTCTCAACTACAGAAGTCAAAGGAAGAGAATAGTTTTTAGAGAATACTGGCCAGCATTTCCCCTGCCTTCAAAGTCCCAAGGCTTCCTTTCCTTTAATCAACAGTCAGTTTAAGGAAATTCAGATAGAGTTCACGAAAGAGACCTGGGTCACAAGTCTGGATCTGTCTGCATTTCTGTGTGAGACTTGTAAAACGGTGTAAAGCCCTTCAGGTTTTAATAATTTCTGAAGAAATCCCCACCACATAATGTCTTAATCCCCACCACCAAATAGATAATCAGTAAATCTTTGCTGAATGAATATATTTTGTTGTCATAAAGGCAAAAGATGGCCCAAATCAGTCAATAAAAGACTGATTAAAATTTACAAATAGACGTATATTTGGGCCATTTCAATTTTAAACATATTTTCATCATCTGTGAATATACTTTATCACTAACATTTGTTAGGCAAGGAGTAATGGTTATTTGTCTTTCATGGAAAACATCCACATCAGCTCACTACTTGACACATAGTAGGTGAGGAAATTAGTAAGGAGAGAAAAAGTTACATAAACGATACAAGAAGATATGTGATAAGTGCCATAAAGAGTATCTAAATAAATAGGAAGCTATTCACAAGAGAGAGTCTGCCTATGATGAAAATGAAGCAAGGCTTCGAGCAAGACATGGAATTTAATCCCAAAGCATGTATTCTAACAGAGAAGTAGGCAAAGAAGACTGAAGGCGATTTATTAAAACAAAGGGTATAAGCAAAGCAGTGGAGAAAGGAAAGAGTCATTTATTCGAAGGGGGATAACAAGGATTGCAACTAGAGTGGAACAAATGGAATGCCTAACAGTTACAGACCAAGCTGAGACGGTGTCCGGGGACACTGAAAGTTGGGCAAATGGAAATCAGATTTTATTTAAGCCTAAGAAGGAAACCAATCACGAGAAGGATGGCAGACAGGCCGACCTGACCCCCATTAAAGAGAGATTGAGGGCTACCAGTAAGCTATTGAGGTTGCTTTTATTTCAGTACTTCAGATCATGGATTTAAGTGGTAGCAGTGGGTTGGAGAAGGAAACGGCAACCCACTCCAGTGTCCTTGCCTGGAGAATCCCAGGGACGGGGAGCCTGGTATGCTGCCGTCTATGGGGTCGCACAGAGTCGGACACAGCTGAAGCAATTTAGCAGAAACAGCAGCAGCAGCAGTGGGATGGAAGGCTTCCCTGGTGGTTCAGACAGTAAAGAATTTGCCTGTAATGTGGGAGACCTGGGTTCGATCCCTGGGCTGGGAAGATCCCCTGGAGGAGGGCGTGACAACCCACTCCAGTATTCTAGCTGGAGAATCCCATGGACAGAGGAGCCTGGCGGGCTACAGTCCATGGGGTCACAGAGTCACGACTGAATGACTAAGCACAGTGGGGATGGGAAGAAAGGTCAGATGTGAGATGTTCTGTGAAGGAAGGATGGAAAAGAAGGGGAGATTTTGTTTGCTGTGAAGAATGGAGGTGGGGAGTGGAGTCAAGGTAAGTTCAGATATCTGGGAGAAGTCTCAGAATTGAAGGAAATCATGGCTCATTTCCCAAGAAGGAAAGTGCGTTAGTTTAAATGGATAGATCAGCTAATTGCTACTATTATCAACAGAATGCCATTTAAAGCTAATAAAGTAGCTTTTATTAGGTGTGAAACAATGTCTTTCTAGCACCACATTTTTTTCTTGCCTTACTAAATGTAATTAATAAAAGCCTTTGTAAAAGGAAAACATAAACCATGTTATTAAAAGATAAATTGACAACGATGAGGGGAGAGTAAGGAAGGATAGAGAAATTTAAAATTCATCGTATTCTGCTTTTATAGATGGGTAATGCTATGCGTGTATGTGTGCTCAAAGACACTTCAGTTGTGTCCAACTCTTTGCGACCCCCTGGACTGTAGCCCACGAGGCTCCTCTGTCCATGGGATTCTCCAGGCAAGAACACTGGAGTGGGTTGCCATGCCCTTCTCCAGGGGATCTTCCCAACCCAGGGATCAAACCTGAGTCTCTTATGTCTCCTGCGTTGGCAGGTAGGTTCTTTACCACTAGCACCATCTGGGAAGCCCTGAGTAATGCTGTATATTACACAATATGCTAATATACTAATACATATAAAGAGTCCATAAAAGTAAATATTTTGAAGTTAATAGTGTTCTAAAAGAGTGAGGGAAAATGTAGAATGAAATCTCCTAGGATTTAGGTTAGTGTTTTTTTTTTTGCCACATGCTAATGTGATGATGACTAAATGAGGAAACTGGAAGAAAAGGAAGAGGATACAGATCTATGAAAATAAGCTGAATCCAAGAAATCAGAAAGGAACTAGAACAGACATGTTCATAATCACAAAAAAAGTTCAAATAAAAATTTTCTTCCTTTGGAAACAAAATAAATAGTAACAGAAGTTTGTGAAGACGCCAATATAAACATAGGAGAGAGTAGTTAGTTGCGAAGTTTTCCCTTCTACAAACCTTTTAGGTGCCATATATTCTTGTCTTAAACGTTAAGAACAATATGAAAACAGTAGAGCAAGTCTGTGATAAACACAATCAGAATAATCCAAAGCAGAAAGTCAAGGCCTCCTGACCATTTCCCCATTTCCTTCCCTAGAGAAAACAAATGTTAGTGGTTTGCTGTACACTCTACAGACTTGTTCTATGCACACTAACATTCGCAATATAAACTGAATTCAATGTGTTGCTCTCTCCAAGAAATTATTCATTTATCAAATAGTAATTCTGCTTTATGCTGAGAATCTAAAGTCAAGTAATGTCTGGATTTTATTTGCAGGGACTTTACTATCTATCGGGAAACAGAGAGAAGTCAATTATTATGATACAGAACTTAGTAATCTGAGAATCATTACTTTGTCTAATGCATACTGAATATTTCAAAACTTTCAGAAAAATTTCTAGAAATTAAAATTGATGTATTTCAGTTGAATAAAAAGTGATTTCTAGGAGAAAAATCTAGATTTTCAGGTTTCTAATGCAAGTATTACCAAAGTTATTTAGCCAGGCATTTTCAGATAAGTCAGGCAAAGCTTCTTTATGTTATGGAGTGTCTATCACTTAAGGTGTTCATTCTCCAGTGGTTTTAATAACTAAAAATATCTTTGACCTAAAGTTTTTCAGTTTATTTTTGCCCCATCAAAAATCCATCTGAACAACTTTGAACACTGATTTTCCTATATCCAAATATTTTAGAACTCAGAGGCAAAAAAAATGACTTACTATTCATGACTATGTCTGTACAAGGGCAAACAAGTCAATGAAAAGTGTCTCAGAGATCATCTGATCTCTGAGAACAAGATCGGTGTTTTAACACAGTCTTTGTGTTCAGTCAAGCATTTCCTCCTCTTTTAGAAGATGGACAGATGTGCTCGTATTTAGGTGTTTCTTTGATCCACCCTAGGAACTTCGTATGAAACTACCGCTTCTCAGAAACACTGAATGAGATCGTTATTCATTACTTAGGAAGCCCATGTGTCATGCTGAATTTAGCTTTTAAACATTCCCATTCATTTGGTTCCCCTACTAACATCTATGTCCCACCCCAGCCAGCTTTCACTAACTTGCATTTAAAGACTGTTTTGTTTGTGACCTACCATAGACAAATTTTTGTGAACAAGATGCTAAGATGATGGCAGGATTACTAGGGTGGCCCTGATTCAGTCACTGTCCTTTGTTTCTGTAACACCTTAATGGAAGTTAGAAATAAAAGCAACTGTCAATGTTTTAGAGACACATGAAACATATACTTATAATTCATATAACTATCCTTAAATTACTGAGACATAATTTAAATATATGGCCTTAATTTTCTGATGCTTTTAGTCTCTCTTCCTCCTTCACTCCAAATACCTGACGAGCTATGACAGAGTGTTTTGAAATCCACTGAATTTAGTGCCATAGGCATTACAGCACAACTTAATACATATTAAATGACTTTAGTTTATGACGATTGATTTGCCTCTCACCATTACGAAATGGAAAAAGAAAACTTAAGTGGGATTCTTTTTATTAAAATCATACTCAAAAGTTAGAGCTTTAGCAAAAGAAAATTCATAATTATTTTTCATTATGTGGTTCTAATTATCTGTCACAGACAGATATTTATTATATGACAAAACAAACATCTGGCAATCCACTCCAGTATTCTTGCCTGGAAAATTCCATGGACTGAGGAGCCTGGCAGGCTACAGTCCATGGGGTCTCAAAGAGTCGGACACCACTGAGGCTGAGCAAAACAAACATCAGAGGTGTGAACATCTGGACGTAAAAAAAAAAAATCATTCTGACATCTTCCAGGAATATCTTATTTCACGTCAAGGGAAATCAGCAGTAAGTCATTCTTGGAAGCTGCCAGGACTGCATGAGTCTCCTTGTCTTGCTTCAGTTCTGTCCAACAGAACCAAGAGGTACAACCTGAGGACACGTGGCAGGATTACAATGCTGGGCCAGTAAAACCTTATCAGGGGAAATACTGACAGCTCTGGATTCCACATCTACTCTCCCCATCATTTCCTTGATGAAAGATCATTTTGCAGAGGTTCTGAGAGTGGAAGGTCATAGATGCCTCCATTCTTCTCATCTCTACACAAGGGGAAAAGCTACACTTGGAGGAAATTTAGGAGATGTTAAGTCTTTATGTTACTTACTCAGTGATAGACCCCTCCAGACTACACATTTGGAAAACTTTTATGAATTGAAGAAATAGCAAGTCACATACAAATGCCATAGATTATGAGGCTAAAAGGTCTACACAGTCAAAGCTACAGCTTTTCCAGTAGTCATGTATGGATGTGAAAATTGGACCATGAAGAAAGTTGAGCACTGAAAAATTATGCTTTCAAACTGTGATGCTAGAGAAGACTCTTGAGAGTCCCGTGGACAGCAAGGAGATCAAACCAGTCAATCCTAAAGGAAATCAACCCTGGATATTCTTTGTTAGGATTGGTGCTGAAGCTGAAACTCTAATGCTTCAGCCATCTGATGCAAAAAGCTGACTCATTGGAAAAGACCCTGATCTGGGGAAAGACTGAAGGCAGGAGAAGGGGTCAACAGAGGATGAGATAGTTGGAAGGCATCACTGTCTCAACGGACATGAGTTTGAGCAGGCTCCAGGAGATAGTGAAGGACAGGGAAGCCTGGTGTGCTGCAGTTCATGGGGTCGCAGGGAGTCAGACATGACTTAGTGACAGAACAACAACATCATTATCTACTTGGGGGAAATATTAGTGTCCCTATTCCACTTTCAACATGATTTTTTTACTAGAATCCTCTGAAAATGATCATTATGATTCATCAACATTTGCTTCTAAGGAGCTACAAACAGTGCTCTGCTGGTGGTGGCTTATACGAGCTCATGAGAACAGGCTGTTACATTTTTAAGAATTTTTGTGAACCAGTTGTCAGAGCCAATATTAAAAATGAGATTATATAGGCTTACAGTTGACTATATTAAAAGCAAAAGCAATAAATACTAAAAACTTCAGTTCAGTTCAGCTGCTCAGTCCTGTCCGACTCTTTGCAACCCCATGACTGCAGCATGCCAGCCCTCCCTGTCCATTACCAACTCAGGACTTATCATCTTCTAATTAGTGGGTTGGACAAAAAGTACATTTGGGTTTTTCTGTACGATGTTACGGACTTTTGGGTCAACCCAATATTTGACTACATTTTATTATTACTCATATACCTATTACAGATGAGCAGGTAGAAATATCATATAATGGTATGCTATTATGCATCTCTTTCCACCTCTCCTTTCAGGGCAGTCACGCTGGTAGCTTGAACCTAACCAGGGTAGGAGCATTTACAACCTGGAAACTAAGGCTGCAGATCAGTTGTGTCCTGCTCCCACGAGGCACTTTAAACATTAACCAGCACAGTCCTGGCAGGGTGGGTTCCAGGATTACAAAGAATAATAAGGCCTTGTCTTCATAAAAATTATGACCTAATTGGGAGACAGGTAAATACTTAACTGTGACTTGTCTTGTAAGTGAGAAAACAGGAGTTAAAGACGTGACAGGAAAAGAAAGCAACACAATGAATTGTGCTTGAGGTGTTCTTAGAAGGTCTGATAGAGTAAGCAACCTTTGACGAGACCTTAATCATTGAGCGAAAGTTCACTAGCAGAGAAGAAGGGAAATGTGCTTCCAAAAAAGAACAAAGGGTAAAGCATGAAATGCCTTGGCATGTTTTGGAAAGGGCAAATAATTGAATATGTCAAGGGCAGTGCTTCTTAGACTTCACCACGTATAATCATTAATGGCAAAGAATGAATGGGTTATTCTGGTGATCTGAAGTTGCAGCTTGAAAAGACTCACTGCCTAGAGAAATTTATCTATTTGGCTGCAAAAATTTATCAGAACTTTCTATTGTCTGTATGTATTTTCACTTTCACTTGTCTTCTTTATCTTCTTTGTTCCATCTCAACTTCTCCACGAGGGAGGGAAAGTTCTTTCAGTTTATCAAGTATTTTAAGGCATGAAGGAAAATCAGTATTACCAAGAGAAGCAATTGTATTTCTTGTACATGCTATGCTCTGAGGGTGCAAGGGGACTAATCTCTCAGGATGGAGAGAGAGACGGGAAAAGATGTAGTAGCAAGATGGAGCAGGGCCAAGGAGACAAAAGGAAGTAGAGAGATCAAGGAGAGAAAGTTTCTGGGAATGATCCTAAGCTACACTAGAGGGACATGCTTTCGAATCATCCCCTAGATTCCCAACATATATATGACAGGTATCGGCAGACTGTGGTCTTTCTTAAAATGAACTAGAGGTGGATGTACCTGGTGAAAGAAGTTTAAGCTTCAGGGCCACTCACCTGAATACACCCTTTTCAGGGGTTTGGGAGTGGCCCCAGAAACATGTTCACCTGGGCATGAGTTTTTGCAAAATTTATAAAACTAAGATATTTTCATTGAAATCAGTTAAAACTGCTGTTTTTTCAATCCCAGCTTCTCTTCTATCACACTGCCTCGTGCGTTACGTGATGGTGGAATGACTGGGAGTGTGGCTAAGGGGAAATTCAGAGGGGATCAATTCTGCTGGCATCTGTGAGATAAATTCGCGTGGCTTAGAATCACTTCCATTTATCATGACGTATTGTTAGACATCACTAAAATCACTGCAGATGGTGACTGAAGCCATGAAATTAAAAGACGCTTACCCCTTGGAAGGAAAGTTATGACCAACCTGCTGCTGCTGCTGCTGCTAAGTCACTTCAGTCGTGTCCGACTCTGTGCGACCCCACAGACGGCAGCCCACCAGGCTCCCTGTCCCTGGGATTCTCCAGGCAAGAACACTGGAGTGGGCTGCCATTTCCTTCTCCAATGCATGAAAGTGAAAACTGAAAGGGAAGTAGCTTAGTCATGTCTGACTCTTCATGACCCCACAGACTGCAGCCTACCAGGCTCCTCCGTGCATGGGATTTTCCAGGCAAGAGTACTAGAGTGGGTTACCATTGCCTTCTCCGTATGACCAACATAGACAGCATATTAAAAAGCAGAGACATTACTTTGCCAACAAAGGTCCATCTAGTCATGATTATGGTTTTTCCAATAGTCATGTGTGGATGTGAGAGTTGAACTGTAAAGAAAGCTGAGCGCAGAAGAATGGATGCTTTTGAACTGTGGTGTTGGAGAAGACTCTTGAGAGTCCCTTGGACTGCAAGGAGATCCCACCAGTGCATCCTAAAGGAGATCAGTCCTGGGTGTTCATTGGAAGGACTGATGCTGAAGCTGAAACTCCAGTACTTTGGCCACCTCATGCGAAGAGCTGACTCATTTGAAAAGACCCTGATGCTGAGAAAGATTCAGGGCAGGAAGAGAAGGGGACAACAGAGGATGAGATGGTTGGATGGCATCACCGACTCAATGGACATCAGTTTGGGTAGGCTCCGGGAATTGGTGATGGACAGGGAGGCCTGGCTTGCTGCGGTTCATGGGGTCGCAAAGAGTCAGACATGACTGAGTGACTTAACTGAACTGATTGTTCAACATCACCCATTGTACCACCTAGCTGGGCATCAATGACGAAGACGTGCAGAAGTTATACCGAAATATGAAAATGTGCAATTGAGTTCAGACTTAGAAGAGCATGGAGGAGAAACAAGGTTTAGAGTGTACATACTCAAAAGTTGGCCTGTGGAAAATGCTTCAGATTATTATCAGACCCCTATTTCTCTTCTGTCAGAAATATATTCAATGAATAAGATGATGCTCTATATACTTACATATATATATAGTTTTTTGTTTTTTTTTTTTTACTAAGACTTCATAGTTTTTATAGCAGTTTTAGATTCACAACAAAACTGAGGGGAAGGTCCTGAGATCTTCCACATCTCCTGCCCTTATGCACACATAGCCTCCCCCATAGGAGTGGCCCATGGGTTATAACTGATAAACCTACATTGACACATCATAATCACCCAAAGTCCACAGTTTACATTACAACTCATTCTTGGTGCTGTGCATTTTACGGGTTTGGACAAATGTACAATTAAATCTCCATCACTGTAGTATAATACAGAATATTTCATTACGGTAAACAGATCCTCTCTGCCCCCTCGATGCTCCTCCCTTTCCCAGGTCCTGGCAACAACCAGTGATCTTTTCAGTCTCTCCCTAGTTGGCCTGAAATCTGGATCTGCCCCTATAAGGCCATGTGCCTGTATTCCCACTCAAATATCACAGGGCATAATATTATATTTAGTATAAAACTAGTATTTTATTTATCAACTAAGCTATTGTATCTTCTAAAAAAATTACAGAAAGATAAACCACGTCTACCCTGAGGCTCTATCTACAACTCTGGGGCATCTTATTAATATTTTAGTTTGAAAAGTATAGATCCAGGGCTTAGCATACATAAGTGGATATGAACGGCTGAAAAAAATTATAGGTTGGGGCCAATGCATTAATGGTGCTGCCTGCTGTTTATAGGAGTTTGAATTTTATTTCCAGAGAGTTGTTGAAAGGTTTTAAGCAGACCTTGTTTTAGAATGAACTCTGTGATAGTACAAGAAAAGGATTAAACTGGGGAGTAAATAATATGATAATTAACTGCGAAGCTATTGCAATAGGCTTTGTTCAAGACTACAGGGACTTGAATTAGATCTATGAAATAGAAAAGGACAGGAGGGAACAGGTCTCAAGTGTTATCAGAAGGATCGATAGCCCTGTGACTAAGAGGATGTGGAAAGTAGGTGAGAGGAAGCTGCCAAATGTTCTTGCCTGAGCACCTAGAGAAATCATATGGCTGATAATTAGTTGGAGAATGCAGCATAAGCAGATTTTCACAACATAAATGGTAGTGGCAAACGAATTGGAACTGTAGCCTTAAAAAAGTTTTGTATACGTTGATGTGTATGTATGGCTGAGTCCTTTCACTGTTCACCTAAAACTGTCACAACATTGTTAATTGGCTATTCCCCAATAAAAAATAAGAAGATTCAATAAAAGAAAGTTCTGAGTGCTTTCAAAATAGATTTTTTAAAAGTTACTGCTAAATTTCTCTTTTATAAATATCTTGGCATGTCTTTTTCCCCATAGGAAATGTTCATTTTGGGGTTGTGAATTATATCCTAAGTGATATTTTAGCAACAAGTACAATCTTAAATCAGCCAGCCAAATTTATTTACTGAGTATTAACTGAGCATTTACTCTAAAACTAGCACATAAATAAGCTTTAAGTTTAAAATGAATTCTGAAAAAGCATACAAAGTCTGCTTTTTAGTGTAGGGTTGAATGCAGTGTGTTATATTTAAAAGAAATTAAAGAAACCAAATCAGTATTTCAGATTTATGAAAAAGAATCAAATTATAAACCATTGAGAGTAGAAGAACTTTAGAGGTCATTTAATTAGCTTTCCATCAAAGCTTGACTCTCCCGGTCTCCCTTTTTGTTATGTCAGTTCTTCACACATTTGAAGAAAGCTCTATTGTGTCCCCTAAGACTATTCTTTCATAACAAGGCCCTGCTTCTACTCATAAACCCCTACATAATGTCACTTGACATCCTCCTAACCATCATGGCCATTCTTTTCCTGACAGGCTGTTTTTTGCATTTCACTTTAACTTCAGAATACAAAACAAATTATTAAATCAATACCCTTCAGATACATTTATTTTAGCAGGCAAGGAGATCCAACTAGTCCATCCTAAAGGAGATAAGTCCTGGGTGTTCACTGGAAGGACTGATGCTGAAGCTGAAACTCCAATACTTTGGCCACCTGATGTGAAGAGCTGACTCATTGGAAAAGACCCTGATGCTGGGAGGGATAGGGGGCAGGTGGAGAAGGGGATGACAGAGGATGAGATGGTTGGATGGCATCACCGACGTGATGGACATGGGTTTGGGTGGACTCCGAGAGTTGGTGATGGACAGGGAGGCCTGGCGTGCTGCAGTTCATGGGGTCGCAAAGAGGCGGACACGACTGAGCGACTGAACTGAACTGAAAACAACTTCACCATATCCAGTCCATATTTTACTGTCATGTCCTTAACAAAATAATAGGAACATATGTCATAGTTTACAATATTTATAGCATTCTCCTGATATATAGACACATCCTTTATAAAGGAAATTGATATGAGAGTATACATAGTTTATCATCACTTTCTGTTTTCTAAGTGCTCCTAAGGAATCAACTTAAGAAGGTGTTTTGAAGAAATACTTATCTGAAGGTAAGAAAGTCCCCTAGTTTTCTTTCTGTCAAAAAGAAAAAAAATAGGACGCTGGAAAGGAGAAATCCCCTGAATTTTAGCTATGAACCCAGTTAAAACTTTAGTGTGTACTAAGTAGAGTTGAACATTCCAGTCTGATAAAGGAATGTGTATATATATGTCTGAGTGTTTTCATCCATGTACCACTGAGAAGCAATTACGCTTAATGATGAAAATCTAGTCATAGTCTCATTAAAGTGAAGAACGTACAATTACTGATTATTGGCAATACAGTGCTTAAAACCTTTTCCTGAAAAGTATGATGACTGTAATCAGATAAAAATCAATTAGCTATATAGATTTTTAAAACAGGAAGCAAAATATAAGTTCCTGAGGTTGATTCGTCTACCTAGATTTAAGAAATTTTATCTGTGTAAAGTAATAAAAAAAGTAATTTAAAATGAAAGAATACCGTGTTCATGGATTGGAAGAATCAATATTGTCAAAATGGCTATTCTACCCAAAGCAATCTATAGATTCAATGCAATCCCTATCAAGCTACCAACGGTATTTTTCACAGAACTAGAACAAATAATTTCACAATTTGTATGGAAATACAGAAAACCACGAATAGCCAAAGTAATCTTGAGAAAGAAGAATGGAACTGGAGGAATCAACCTGCCTGACTTCAGACTCTACTACAAAGCCACAGTCATCAAGACAGTATGGTACTGGCACAAAGACAGAAATATAGATCAATGGAACAGAATAGAAAGCCCAGAGATAAATCCACGAACCTATGGACACCTTATCTTTGACAAAGGAGGCAAGGATATACAATGGAAAAAAGACAACCTCTTTAACAAGTGGTGCTGGGAAAACTGGTCAACCACCTGTAAAAGAATGAAACTAGAACACTTTCTAACACCATACACAAAAATAAACTCAAAATGGATTAAAGATCTAAATGTAAGACCACAAACTATAAAACTCCTAGAGGAGAACATAGGCAAAACACTCTCCGACATAAATCTCAGCAGGGTCCTCTATGACCCACCTCCCAGAATATTGGAAATAAAAGCAAAAATAAACAAATGGGACCTAATGAAACTTAAAAGCTTCTGCACTACAAAGAAAACTATAAGTAAGGTGAAAAGACAGCCCTCAGATTGGGAGAAAATAATAGCAAATGAAGAAACAGACAAAGGATTAATCGCAAAAATATACAAGCAACTCCTTAAGCTCAATTCCAGAAAAATAAATGACCCAATCAAAAAATGGGCCAAAGAACTAAACAGACATTTCTCCAAAGAAGACATACAGATGGCTAACAAACACATGAAAAGATGTTCAACATCACTCATTATTAGAGAAATGCAAATCAAAACCCCAATGAGATACCATTACACGCCAGTCAGGATGGCTGCTATCCAAAAGTCTACAAGCAATAAATGCTGGAGAGGGTGTGGAGAAAAGGGAACCCTCTTACACTGTTGGTGGGAATGCAAACTAGTACAGCCACTATGGAAAACAGTGTGGAGATTTCTTAAAAAACTGGAAACAGAACTGCCATATGACCCAGCAATACCACTTCTGGGCATACACACTGAGGAAACCAGATCTGAAAGAGACACGTGCACCCCAATGTTCATCGCAGCACTGTTTATAATAGCCAGGACATGGAAGCAACCCAGATGCCCATCAGCAGATGAATGGATAAGGAAGCTGTGGTACATATACACCATGGAATATTACTCAGCCATTAAAAAGAATTCATTTGAATCAGTTCTAATGAGATGGATGAAACTGGAGCCCATTATACAGAGTGAAGTAAGCCAGAAAGATAAAGAACATTACAGTATACTAACACATATATATGGAATTTAGAAAGATGGTAATGATAACCCTATATGCAAAACAGAAAAAGAGACACAGATGTACAGAACAGACTTTTGAACTCTGTGGGAGAAGGTGAGGGTGGGATGTTTCAAAAGAACAGCATGTATATTATCTATGGTGAAATAGATCACTAGCCCAGGTGAGATGCATGAGACGAGTGCTCAGGCCTGGTGCACTGGGAGGACCCAGAGGAGTCGGGTGGGGGTGGGGGGGTGGGAGGGGGGATCGGGATGGGGAATACGTGTAACTCTATGGCTGATTAGTGTCAATGTATGACAAAACCCACTGAAATGTTGTGAAGTAATTGGCCTCCAACTAATAAAATAAAATTTAAAAAAAAATAAATAAAATGAAAGAAAAAGAAAAGATATTTTGGTAACCTTTTTCAAGACAAGGAAGATGGAGAGTCCAATTTATGAAACTGGGGGAAATATCTGCATATTCTCCATTTGTTTTCTGTTACCTAACTGCCCTGTATCACTTAGTGTCCATTCAGCAAATTCTCTCATATTTAAATATCATCATCAAAGTAGGAAGAGAAATGTGAAGTTTTTTAGAACACTTTGGTGCTCCTACAATCAGTTCACTTCTTTGGGATTTCAAGTCTTTTACCAGTAGTCTTTTTTCCTCCCTCTAGAGATTCTTTCTACTTGACAGAGAAAGTTAAAACCAAACCACCATAACCATGTTTTCTTTTTCTAATATTAAATGCTTTCCTATAGTAGATGTTTTCCCCACTGTTGAGTGTATCTTTAACCAGAACAATAACTTTAAATGGCCCCTCTCCCTCCAGTTGTCATTTTATCATTTTTTTCTCAAGTCTCATGTCATTCGAGGTCTAAGCTTCCCTTTTTCTTACATTGGCCATTCTTTTTCTATTAATGATGCTTTCCTACTTTCCTTCACCATGCCTGTCCTTGTTACATCTGAGTCCACCAGAAAGAATACACACACCCCATTGACTTTGATGACACTCTTTCCCTTTTACCCCTTTAAAATTATTGCAACCATTCCATTTAATTTTTAAAACTTTAATTCCTCTAACACTGTATTTCCGTTCAGAGTCTCTGGTCATGAAATATTATCTAATTTTTGTCTGAGTGTTTCCAAATTGAGCTTCCTAAATTTTAGTGTGCACACATATCTATTTATGTTCAGGCTTTCCTTCTCTGTTTATCAAGGGATCCATCTGGCAAAGGTTGATATCTGCTGGATCTTATTGTTTCTATTTCTCAAATTGAACAGAATTATGTCATATTTGCTTACTGCTTCCTCTACCTTCTGAGAAATTATCAGGTACTCAATATAAAATATCCTCAGTTACTCTCTTTTAAGCAGAACAGAATTTACAGTATGATAGAGCCGCCATGGAGTTATGGATAAGTAGACCCACTGGGTTTAATCCCAGCTGCATTATCCATAATTTTTTCAAGCTTTGCACCTTAATTTCTCTGTAACTTGAAGAAACAAGTTACCCATGCCATGAGCCACATGGCATTCATTTAGCTAATAAGAGCCAGGGTCTCCATCACTAGTAAGCTAACCATCTCACAGAATTTCCTTGTAAGATAGCCAGAGTTCTCTTCCTCCTGCCATCAGTCCACCAATCCAGTTGATACTAATGACCTTCAGCCATTATTTCCAAGCCTGCATTTCACCAAATCTACAGCAACAATGGAAATAAAGGGGACTGTATTGGGTGTAGTAGTCTGAGAAGTATGATTTCCTAGGAAAGATACATTTCACAGGTATAGAGACAGGAAAAACCTTGACAGCAATGCCTATTGGGGGCTGACATTTTTCATGTATTCTATTCGCTTAAAGTGGCAGACAACCAGGCTATGTAGGTAGATGAAAATGCCATGCTATCCTATAGACCTGCAATGGATATATGCTACACATTATCATTAATTGGGCTGTTAGTATGTACATGTACCTTAAATCAGCCTCTATACTTAAAAAGAAGATTCTAACTAAGAACAAAGCAACAAGAGCAAACCTTCACAGCTTCGTGTATTGGACAACACAAGGCTCCAGGGAAATCTCATTCCAGGATGAGTAAATAATTTTTGAAGCATCAATACAGGATACATAAGAAGAAGTAGTGAAACCTCTTTAAAAAGATACTGATATTGAAAACTGCTAAGAGGCCAGAAAAAAGATTTTAACTGCTTAGAACTTAAATAGAATTAAGAAGGAAGGCAAAGCCTAAGGAAAAGAAGTAAAATAAGGCCCAGATGAATGCTGTCTGAAGGAACTGTGAAAGAAGCAAAAGAAATGGGGGAGAATATGTAACAACTGAAATGTGCCTTGGAAGCTGGGATGAGCAGAATGACAATGCTGAAACTCAACTGACTAACAGGGCCTTCAAACGTGAGAAGCTGTGGCAGAATGCATGGGGAAAGTCAAAGAATTGAAAACAATTAAAAAAGGGTGATCCTTGTGATCACAGAAGACAAGGCACAGTGATTCGTACTCGTAATACTTTGGTATCTCTGATTTTAAAAGAATGGGAAAATAGCAAAGAAAATACATGTGATAGGAAAAGTCAGAGGAGCAGAGCACACACTATGTCTGTGGAGCTAAGAATCCAAGTAACATAGTTAAAGGCAAAAAAAAGCTACAACCATATACATTCAGTCCCAATTTTTACATTACGGAAATAAAATGTTAAAGATCTACAAGCATCCAAGGTGAAGAATAAATTTACCTGAATGGAAAAATCTAATGGCTAATCTCTGTAATAAAAAATGTTAGATAATAATAATAAATTATTTCCAGAGTTCTGATGTGAAAAATAATATCTGGAAAAAATATTAAATTATTTAAGAGCATAAGAAATAAAAAATACAGCAAGCAACTAAATTATCAAAAAGTAGAAAATATTTGAGATGAAAAAACACAAAGGGAAAAGAAATTAGGGAGAATATAATGCAGGGAGATATGAGGATCCTATGAGTTAGGTGGTATTTAGGAAATAAAGAACCTCCCTAAATGGAAAGAAACAGAAAGGGTAAGGATGTAACTGAAGAAAAATTTTATGAAATTAAGGAAGAAATAAATATTCATGTTGAAAGAACACAAAACTTTTCTAAGCATACAAGATGCATATTTCAAGAAAAGACAGATAGGTTTTACTACAAATTAAAAATGTAAATCACATGAAGTTGTGACAAATATTTCATCAAATACTATAGAGGATAATATCTTTAATAGGAACAAAGCTCTCACAAATCTAAGGAAAAAAAACCAGAAAAACAAAGAACATGAACAATTTATGAGAGAAGTAAGAATGGCCAAGTATATAAAAATGTACTCAAACTCTGGTTTCATTAAGGAACCAGCAACAGAAACAATAATATACCACTGCATGTGATGGCTAATTTTATTCGTCAACTTGACTGGGCCATGGGATGCCCAGATATTTGGTCAAATATTATTCTGCCTATGTTTATGAGGGTGTTTCTGGATGAGATTAGTATTTAAATTGGTAGATAAACAGAGTAAAGTAGGCTGCTTTTCCTTATGAGAATTCTTCCTACCTGATGGGTCTTTGAACTGGGACACTGGCTTTTTTCCTGCCTTCAAACACCAACTGAAACATCACCTCTTCTGAGGTCTCAAGCCTGCCAGCCTCTGAACTGGAATCACACGATTAGCTCTCCTAGGTCTCCAACTTGCTGACTTTGCCTGCAGATACTGGTAACTGCTATCCTCTGTAATGTCATGAGTCAATCACTAACAGTAAATTTCTTTCTTTCTTTATCTATCACCTGTCTATACCCTATTGGTTCTGTATCTCTGGAAAAGTTTAATGAACTACATTTACCTATCAAAACCATAAAGCTCATAATCAAGACTAGCACTGTTGTTGGGAGACTGGGACTCTCCAGAAATATCATTAAGAATTTTCAACCTTTCTGGATGACGGTTTGGCAATACTTCTAAATATTTCATATTTTTAATCCAATAATTTCAAGAAATCTGTGATGTAGAAATGTGATACAGCACACTTACTGCAGACCTTTTAAATATTAAAAATGAAGTAAGGAAAGAACTTAAATGTTCAATACTGGAGAATGATAGATAACACTATGATAAAGTCTATCTTGAGACAGATATTGTGTGATGCCATTAAAACATGGAGTTATACCAATGGCTAGAAAAGGAAACAGCAACCCACTCCAGTATTCTTGCCTGAAGAATCCCATGGACAGGGGAGCCTGATGGGCTACAGTCCATGGGATCACAAAGAGCTGGACATGACTGAGCGACTAACACACTATACCAATGGCATGGGAAAATCTAATGATGCAATATTAAGGGAAATAAGGAGATAAAACTGTGTGACCTCAATTTTACATTATAAAAACAAAAATCTATAAATTAGATAGAAATACACATACAACTAAAAGTGCTAATATTTGAATGACAGGAATAATCTGACTTTTTAAAATTACATTTTCTAAGTTTTCCATAATTTCTAAAACAATGATTAATTTTACAACAAAAAAGATTATTTTAAGGGAAAAAATAACAAGCAGATTCCTTGCTCTTGAAAAGCTAAAAGCTAGAAAATACCATCCCCAAATTGACTGACAAAATATTCTCTTGAGCCAGGAACAGTTTCCTTTAGTCACTAAATATCCTGTTGGACAAATTGTTTGTATTTGTGGGCATTTCCTTTTTCATTAGAGACGTCAACAAAACTTCCTCTATAAATAATTGATTTGTTTCCTGAACTAATACAGGCTTGACCATTTGTGGTTGTATGAGTTTTCTTAGTTTTCCAAATGAGAGTTTCTGATACATTATATGATACCTTGTAACACAGAGCATCTGAAAATGAAAGCTGATCAACTCTTCCATTTTATATGTAAAATTTTTAAAGGAAATAAGCAAAATGAAATGCAATTCACAAGCATCTCTCATTACAACTCCATCTCCTGCAGTTTTACAACCACCTCTTTTCTTTCCTAACGCTTTATTCAGTTTGATATTTCAGATGCCTAAATTACTAGCACTCCTGTATTAAAAAGTAATCATTATGCTTCCTGATTCTGCCTCTAGTTAATAAATTAGGAGGAACACAGACTGAGAGTCTTGTGGCAACACGTTTTCACCATCGTGACCCCGAGTAAATCACTTTAAATGTCCCACCATGTTAACTGTACTATTATTGTACTTGGAAAATTTAATTAGCACACAAAACACTTAAAATAATTCTCTGAAATAGTCTGATATCTCACAAAAGCTTATCTCACCCATTAAAATGGAAATTTTCCTTACAAACAGATAGATGTGTTAATGGAGAAATAAAAATTCAAGGAAGACAAAAGCTAATAGGCCTAATCTAGTGCACCTCACTTCCAAAACAACTGAAAAGGAAAACAAGTCCAAAAAAAAAAAAAACTCTTCAAATCATTGGAAAAGATGAACAATCAGAAAAATTAACAGAGAAAGATGAACAAGCAAGTCACAAAAGAAATAAAATGATAAATAAACATATAAATGATATACAAATGTACACATGTACTTAGTATAATGTCTGATACATAATAAATGAATCTATTAAAGTATGTGTGTGTGAGTGTGTGTATATATATATATATATATATATATATATATATGTAAAACATAGGGGCTTGGTAACGAATCTGTGTGCAATACAGGAGACCCAGGTTCAATCCCTGGGTTGGGAAGATCCCCCAGAGAAGGAAATGGCAACCCGCTCCAGTATTCTTGTCTGAAAAATCCCATGGAGAGAGGAGCCTGAAACTCAATGAGTTGCAACAAGTAAGACACAACCAAGCGACTAAGCCAAAGCACCAGAGGCTGTTGAGTGGTGAATAGATAGATAAAAACATCTATGTGTATAAAGATATAAAACATATCTATTCTTACATGTATATATAAACATATATATCTCATGTTGGCACGCACTGAAAAATATTTTATAATGCCCAGAGTTGTCAAGAACGTGCTGTAACAGGCTCGGTCACATTTTGTGTGTGTCATTTTCGGAAAACACTTTAGTACTATCTTTTAAAGTACAAAATTTTATGTCTTCTTTGAATAAGTCATCCCACTGCTCAAAATGCATCCTATGGCAAACAATAACACAAGTATACAAAGATACCTATATAGGGAAGTTCATTACAACTATGTTACAAAGAAAAAATGGAAAAGTCTACCAATAGAAGGTTGGCGAAATAAATACAATATTGTAGTACAAAATGTGATTGATATATACTGATATACAAAATTGTCCCATAAATAAAAATGAGACTGCATGGAACTTCCCTGCTGGTCCAGATGTTAAGGTTGTGCTTCCAATACAGAGGGTACAGGTTTGATCCCTGGTTGGGAAACTAAGATTCCACACACCAGGCAGCAGGAGCAGAAGATAAAAATAAGTAAAATAACAGTAAGAATAATAAAATACTTATAAAAAAAGAAATACTTGAAAAAAGTAGATTGCAAAATAGAACATTCCTGTTTTTGTTCCAAGTGTGCATGTATGTGTGTATGACCAAGTGCATATACAAGTATTAGAATACACAGAAAAAAGGTAGAAAAATATGTACCAATATCTTTCATATGAAGTTATAGGTGAGGTTATCTATTATTATGTTGTTATTATAATGAGTATGGAGACTTGGAAAAGATATTATTGATACTCCTGAAATAATCATAAATAAAAATATTTATTTGACACTACTCTGAGAATGGAGAAACAGTGGAAACAGTGGCTGACTTTATATTTCTGGGCTCCAAAATCACTGCAGATGGTGACTGCAGCCATGAAACAAAAAGATGCTTACTCCTTGGAAGAAAAGTTAGACTAAGCTAGACAGCATATTAAAAAGCAGAGACATTACTTTGCCAACAAAGGTCAGTCTAGTCAAGGCTATGGTTTCTTCAGTAGTCATGTATGGATGTGAGAGTTGGACTATAAAGAAAGCTGAGTGCCGAAGAATTGATGCTTTTGAACTGTGGTGTTGGAGAAGACTCTTGAGAGTCCCTTGGACTGCAAGGAGATCCAACCAGTCCATCCTAAAGGAAATCAGTCCTGAATGTTCATTGGAAGGACTGATGTTGAAGCTGAAACTCCAATACTTTGGCCACCTGATGTGAAGAGCTAACTCATTTGAAAAGACCCTGATGCTGGGAAAGACTGAAGGCAAGAGAAGGGGATGACAGAGGATGAGATGGTTGGATGGCATCAGCGACTCAATGGACATGAGTTTGAGTAAACTCCAGGAGTTGGTGGTGGACAGGGAGGCCTGGCATGCTGTAGTCCATGGGGTCACAAGAGTCAGACATGACCAAGTGACTGAACTGAACTGAACTCTGAGAATAATATTAGAATAAATCTAATTGCTTCTGAATATAGAAGAAAACATTTCTTCATCTTTCAACATAGATGAAGTTAATGTTCTATTATTTTTCACAACTTGTGATCTTCCTTAAAAGGAGTCCCAGGAACTAAATAGATACTTAATCTTTCACTTCAGGTTGTATTTACATTTAGATAAACTACAAAAAGACCAGCTTTAGACTGAATGCCTGTGTCTCTCCTTCCCCCAAATTCATATGTTGAAACTGTATCTCCCAATGTGATGTATTTGGAAGTGGCACCTTGGGAAATAATTACTGTTAGATTAGGCCATAGAGTGGTGCTTTGTGATGGAATTAATGCGCTTATAAAGATAAGGAGGAAACAGAATTTCTCTCCACATGCACTAAGGAAGGCCATGTGAGGGCAAGACCAGTGAGATGGCCCTCACCAAGAGCCTGACCCTGCTGGCACTCTGATTGGGAACTGCAGCTTCCAGAACTGTGAGAAATAAATGTCTTACTTAAGTCACCTGTGTGTGCTAAGTTGCTTTAGTCATGTCCGACTCTTTGTGACCCCATGGACTTTAGCCCACCAGGCTTCTCTGTCCATGGGTTTCTCCAGGCAAGAATATTGGAATGGGTTGTCATTTCCTTCTCCAAGTCACCGGTAGTCAGTGGTATTCTGTTACATCAGCCTAAACAAATTAGAGAGTATCATACGTAGAAAACTGCAAGTTTTAGAGGCATTTTTTTCTCATTTATGACAAAAAAAAAAAAAGCAAAACAAACCTAATCCTACCTTAGGTTGATAAAAGTTTAATTTCATAAATATTAGAGAATATGTTATTTGCAATTCTAGTGTCAAAGATGCAAAACAAAAGGACAGAAATAATTGAAATAATAGTTTCAGAATAACTGGAGGTAGTAAAATGATAAGCTGCCCTTCAGGAATTCATGAGGTCAATAATATTTAGCCAGGCTTGGCTAATAATTACATGTAATTATTACCTTATGTGTGATACATATTCACAGACACTGTTACCTAAACCAAATAAAGGCAATGCAAAGGGGAAAAAAAACAACAGATCAGCATCACTCATGAACAGTGATAAAATAATACTAAATGAAAAATAAAGAGAATCCAACTCCACATTAATGACCAAGATGGATGTCTTCCATGAATGGTAGGTATGCGCCATCTAATAAATATCATAGATCATGTTAGTATATTGAGATACACTAATAAAACCACACGCTTGTCTCCAAAGATGCCAAAAACTGGTAAAACCTGAAGAATGTTCGCAATGTTGTTAAGGGCGTTTTCTCATAGTTAATTTCCTGGTTTTGAACATTGTACTATGGTTATATAAGTAGGTATACATATGTCCTTGAGTGAAGGGTATATGTGAACTTACTTTTTTCAACTTGTCTGTGTTTAAAGTTCTTTCAAAAATAAAATGTAGAAGAAGACTGAACAGATAGATAGAACAAGTACAGAGGAGAGCTACTAAGATAATGAAAAGACACATAGAAGCATGCTTTATGTGGAAATATTTGAACAAATAGGAAATGTTTAGCTTAGAAGCAAAAGAATAGGGACAAACTGGAAGATTATTAATATGAAATGTTTAGGGTTTTTTTGGTTGTGAGTCCGGCAATTAGATTTTCGAGCCAGAATCTAAAAGATTTCTACTCTGTGTGAAAAGCCCTGAGAGGAAATACTTGCCTTCTCACAGAGCAGTTCAAATATAAAGTGAATGGACATTTGTCAGTGATGCTGTCAAGATTACTCAAGGATTGAATGGACACTGGAAGCAATGCTTTATCAAGTTCCCTTTTCAGCTACATTCCCCTTTCTCTGTGAAGAAGAGAATCCAGGGACTTAAGAGAAGCCATGACGGATGTAAAACAAAGCACCAGTTGGAATTTTTCTCATAGACTATTTCTCAGCAATAGTCAGAAAAGCTGAAACTGGTGTTGGGGGAGCTAAAGCTAACATGAGCTAAGAGAATGAGGTAACGGTGGTAGAATGAGTTGTATAATCAGCAGCTATAAAAGGTCAGATAAACTGAGTATGTTTAGAATAAGAAGTTCAAGAAGCTAATGAGTCTTTGAACAGGAGCCTGAAACATGATATGCTTTTGAGGATATGACTGGAAGTTTATTAAGGCAAGCTGGAGATTTTCCAACCCCTTGGTTCCATGATTCCAAGACCTTGTGGGGAAGCATACACTCAGTATTTCTTTATTTTGGAGTTCTGAATAAATGAAAAATGCTAGTAGAATGCTGCTGTTTCTATTCATGCATTTCTCTGTGTGTGTGTACACACACACCCATGTGCAATAATATACCACCACCTGAGAAAATCCATGAAGAGATCCTGACAACATCTCTCTTCCATAGACTTACACCAATTTTCTCTAATCCTCAGATGATTTTCTCTAAGATGATTTTCTCTAACTTTCTCTAAGATGACAGGTAAATAGGCTTCCCACATTCACAAATTTTTTTTTATGATTCTCTTTTTAAGTACTTCAATAAAAATACTCTCACATAATATCATATGCCCCATACAGCACCATTACTTCTATTTAGTTCTAATTTAGAGTATACAGATTTGTCCTCCCTGTTAACAAGATTTCTCCTAATACAGCTAGGAAAATTAGATTGTTTTCAGAGGATTGCGTTATTTATAAAACAGGTAATTCAGTTCAGGAGCAGGATAATCAGAATAGGTTACAATTAAGATTTGCTAAGAATATTGAAAATAAAACATGATACCAAACATACTAAGAAACTAAAATACTGAAAAACTAAAAAAAAAAAAGCAATCGATTTTTAAATTGTTAGGCATTTTTTTTTAATCACAAGCAAATACTTAGCTTAAATAGAAGAGAATTCAGTTACACTTTAGCACATAATATTAATAGCTACTCAATAAGTAATTTGCTGATTTTCCTTTAGGTTTGAATTAATACAACTTAGCAAGAAAGAGAAAAATGCAAGTGATTGGGAAGTACAAAACAACCTATTACCGTTAAATCACCTTTACTGTTATTGACATTTATTAATCTGTCAGGGTCTTAGAACTCAGAGGTAGGAATATTGGAATATTGAGATAAGTATTTAGATAAATAAGTCCTCCCCTCTGGCAACTCATTCTCAGTCATTCTACTCTTCCACAGTCACATAACTTTGGCCCCAGATTAATAGCAAATTACGTCTTTAGGGACAATTTCTCAGGCCCATATTCCCTTGACTTTCATCCTGGCTCCTGACTCAGTGCTAGACTCTCTTTCCTCTGCCCTTGGTATGATAAAGCTAGATATTCTTCTTCAGATTTTTTCCTTTCCCTAAAGCAGCTGAGAAGCCAATCTAAGAAAAATAGGTGGCTACTTCCAAAGACACTAAATATAAACCACTCAATAGGGACTACCTCTGTGTATTCTCAATAGACTTATATCTGGTAACTAATGGAAATCAATCAAGGATAGATTTCATTTACTTTAGTTAAGCACTCTTCAATTATAAGATTAAAAAACAATTAGAGGAGTTTCTAGCACAATTTTCAAAAAGTTATGAAAATGTCTTTTAAAAAAACATCTTTAAAGTATAGAAGACTTCTTTTGTTAACTTTGAATATAGTATAATTTTTCATAGATTCATAGGATTACCTGACTCAGTGACAAAGAAGCAGTAACAAGTCTATACTGGGTGTTCTATTTCATAGACAAAAGTAAATTTAATATTTTATAGGCTCTTTAAAATCTTTCTCCAAATCATGTTGTGCAATTTAGGTCTAGATTCAAAAATCCAATGGTACTGATGAATTAGAATTTTATCTATCATACATGTATAAGAAAACTTTTTCCTTATAAGATACGACAAGTCTCACACAGTATTTAAGATGTTGAGACATCAGTATCATTTGGTGACTTCCAGATATTTTAGAACAGGGATTCCCAGGTGGCTCAGATGGTAAAGAATCTGCCAGCAATGTAGGAAACCTGGGTTCGATCCGTTGGTTGGGAAGATCCCTTGGAGAAGGGCATGGCAACCCACTCCAGCATCATTACCTGGAGTATTCCATGGACAGAGGAGCCCAGAGGTCTAGAGTCTACGGGGTCGCAAAAAGTCGGACATGACTGACAGACCAACATACACGCAAGTATTTTAGATACATTTTGCTAATAATTTTACTGTGTAAAATTTTATTATGCATATATTATTGCACAGAGAAAGCATGAACGTTTTCTCTAAACCCACATTTGTATACAGTTACCTTGGTTGTTAAGGCTTTTCTTTTTTCTGGTTCAGTTACTTCCATCAAGGGAAAATTTAAACCCTACATTCTTCATAAATTTATTGTTTCTATCATATATTCTGGAAGTAATCACTGACCTCCAGGTTGAATTTCAATTTGCATAGGTAACACTTCATCAAATATTCATAACATAGTATGATTGGTACAATCACATGATTTAGAAAAGTTCTGAGTCTACCAAGAGTATATATGAGGTAGTGCTTTTAATCTGAAAATAGATACTTCAAACAGCTGATATTTAAGCTGGTGTTTAGAGGGAAAAGCAGGTATCTGGTGGGCGGACATAAGGAAAGCATTTGAAATATAGAAGATATAGTTAAAGGTACAGGCATAAATCTGCCTGCAATGTGGGAGACCTAGGTTCAATCCCTGAGTTTGGAAGATCCTCTGGAGAAGGAAAAGGCTACCCACTCCAGTATACTGGCCTGGAGAATTCCAAGACTGTATAGTCCATGGGGTCACAAAGAGTCAGACACAACTGAGCAACTTTCACTTCACAGGCATAAAAGACCACGGGAAATATCAAGTGACTTAGTTACAAAGGGTAACCAGAACGGATGGATGGGAAGAGTGCTAAAAGAAGCTGGTTTAATAGTTTATAGAGTCAACTGTGAATAACTTAACATCCATGACCTTGAGGTGATGAAAATTAACTTGAATTTTAAGCATCAGAGTTATATAATCATTTCCATATTTCAAAATTTAGTGGATGGGTTATAAAAGGAAGAAATTAGAGATAAGAACACAAGTTAAAAGGTAATCCAACAGACTAGACAAAGATGACACAGATGAACTGAAGAGATGGCGATGAAATAAGAAATGAAAATGATGAAGTAGATTAGGAAAACATTTAAGAGTTGGGCGAGGAAACAATTTGTGATTAATAGGAGGTGAAATGTAAGGGGGAAAAAAGTAGAAAAACTCTCAAGTTCACAGCTTGAGAACCCTGGAAGACGGTGGACTTTTCATAGAGACTGTAGGTCAAAGCACATATTTAAGAGAATAATTTTAAACTTGCTGAATATAAGATAGTCACGTGTCATCTGGTAAAGATGTTTATTGGACTTCTGAGTAAATAATAGATGGGGACAATATTATTTGGGGACAAATAATAGATGTCCCCAAACTACACTTATAGAGACCTTCTCCAAAAAAACACATAATAAAACTATCAAAAGTCAAAGACAAAGAAAGAATCTTAAAAAGCAGCAAGAGAGAAAAAAGCTTGTAACCTACAAGGGAATCTCCATAATGCCATCTGTGGATTTCTCAGCAGAGACCTTAGAGATATCCCAGGAGAGAGTGGAATGATATATTGAAAGTGCTGAAAGAGAAACCTACCAACCAACAATACCCTACTTGGCAAAGCTGTCAGTTAGAAAAGACAGACCAAAGGAATTCATCATTACTAGGCTCATCTTACAAGAAAAGCTGAAAGGAGTTCTTTAAGCTGAAAAGAAAGGACACTAGTTACTCACATGAAAACATATGAAAATATACAACATACTGGTAAAGGTAAGCATACAGTCAAATTCAGAATGTTCTGATACAGTAATTAGGCAATGTGTTGACCATGTAACTCTATTTAAAAGGTTAAAGGACAGAAGTATTAAAAATAACTATACTGCATTAATTTGTTAATACACAATATAAAGAGATGTAAAGTGTGACCCCAAAAGGTAAAAGGAAGAAGTAAAAGCAGTTTTTATATGTAAATGAAGTTGTTATTAGTATAAAATTTAACATTATATCAGTAAGATATTTTATGTAAGCTTCATGGTAACCATGAGGCAAAAATCTACAGTAGACTCATAAAGGATAAAGAGAAGGAAATTTAAATATATCACTATGGAAAATCACCAATTCAAAAAGGAAGATTAGCAAGAGAAGTGGGAAAGAACAAAGAAACAATAAAATAGCCAGAAAACAGTAAGATGAATCAGTAAGTCCTTATCAATAATTACTCTAAATATGAAGTGAAGTGAAGTTGCTCAGTCGTGTCCGACTCTTTGCGACCCCATGGACTGTAGCCTACCAGGCTCCATCCATGGGATTTTTCAGGTAAGAGTACTGGAGTAGGTTGCTATTTCCTTCTCTAGGGGATCTTCCCAACCCAGGGATCAAACCTGGGTCTCGGATCGAACCTGGGTCTCCTGCATTGCAGGCAGATGCTTTACCCTCTAAGCCACCAGGGATTTCCCCTACTCTAAATGTAAATAGATTAAATTCTCCAATATAAAGGCACAAAATGATGGGTAGATTTCTTTTAAAAAAAGACCCAAATATATGCTGCCTACAAAAGATTCACTTCACGTTTATGGACACACATGGGCTTAAGTGAAGGGATGAAACTGACAGTGGGCAGTGGTAGCTATACTTAAATCATACAACTAGACTAACTCAAAGGTGTAGCATGAGATAAAGACAGTCATAATACAATGATAAAGGGTCAATTAATCAAGAGGATATAACAATCACAAATATACATACCCAACATCAGAGAACCCAAATATACTAAGCAAATAGTAATCAATCTAAAAGGAGAAGTGGACAAAAATACAGTAATAGTAGGGGACTTCAACATCCCACTTTCAACAATGGAGATATCACCCAGTCAAATAATCAATAAGGGAATGTTGGACTTGAGCTATTCTTTAGACCAAATGGACCTAAAAGGCATATAGAACATGCTATCCAACAGCAGTAGAATATCTACTCTTCTCAAGTGCACATAGAACATTCTTTAGGATAGATCATATGTTAGACCACAAAATCAGTCAACAGATTTAAAAATACTCAAATCATACAAGTATCTTTGCTAACCACAATAGTATGAAACTATAGTAGAAATCAATTACAGGAATAAAATTGGAAAATTCACAAATATGTGGAAATTAAACAATACACTCCTAAGCAACCAATGAGTCAAAGAAGAAATCAAAAGGGAAATTTAAAAAAAATCTGAAAAATGGAAAACAATATACCAAACTCATGGGATGCTGCAAAAGCAATTCTAAGATAAAGTTTACAGTGATAAAAACCTACATGAAGAAAAAAGAAAGATCTCAAACAAACAATCTAACTTTAAACCTCAAGGAACTAGAAGCCCAAAGTTAGCAGAAGGAAGGAAATAATAAAGATCACAAACTGTTGGTAGGAATACAAATTGTTACCATCACTATAGAAAACAGTATGGAGGTTCCTCAAAAAGTTAAAAATAGAACTATTATAAGATCCAATCCCACCTCTGGGTATGTACACAGAGAGAATGAAATCAGGATTGTGAAGAGATATCTGCACCCCCATGTTCACAGCAGTTATTCACAGTAGCAAAGATATAGAAACAACCTAAGAATCTGTCTATGAATGAATGGGTAAACATGTGAGATATATATTGCAATATATACAACACACTACATTACTATTCGGTCACAAGAAAGGAAACCCTGCCATGTGCAACAACACGGATAGATCTTGAGGGCATTATGCTAAGTGAAATAATTTAGACAGAGGAAGATAGATATTAAAAACCTTATTCATATGAGGAATGTTAAAAAAGTTGAACTCATAGAAACAGATATTAGAATGGTGGCTGCTGTGACCCAAGGATGGGAAAAGTGGAGAGATGGTCAAAAGGCACAAACTGCTAGCTATAAATAAGTTCTGGGGATCCAATGTACAGCATGGTGGCTACATTCAACAACAATGTATTATGTACTTGAAAGTTGTTAAGAGAAGAAATCTTAAATGTTCTTACCACACACACACACAGTAATTATGCAGTAATTATGTGAGGTAATGGAAGTGTTAACCAATCTTACTGTGATAATTAATTCACAACAGATGTGAGTATCAAATCATCACATTGGATACCTTAAACTTATAAAATTATATACGTGAATTATATCTCCATAAACCTGGGGAAATTTCTTTTAAATAAATAAAATAAATACATAGTACCTAACACATAGTAGGAGAAGGAAATGGCACCCCACTCCAGTACTCTTGCCTGGAAAATCCCATGGATGGAGGAGCCTGGTAGGCTGCGGTCCATGGGGTCGCTAAGAGTCGGACACGACTGAGCGACTTCACTTTCCCTTTCCACTTTCCTGCATTGGAGAAGGAAATGGCAACCCACTCCAGTGTTCTTGCCTGGAGAATCCCAGGGACGGGGGAGCCTGGTGGGCTGCCGCCTATGGGGTCGCACAGAGTCGGACACGACTGAAGCAACTTGGCAGCAACACATAGTAAACAAAGCAAATAAGATAAATAGAATAAATAAAAAAAGAAAAATTAGATGAAACCTAAAAATAAAAATAAATTAAGAAAATGAGCAACAAAATTGAAAATAAATGCACAGTTGAGAATATCAAGAAGTCAAAAGTCGAATTTGGGAAAAAACAACAATATTCACAGCAAGACTGATCTAGAAATAAAAAATGAGAAAAGATACTAATTATTAATATCAAGAATGAAAAACAGATTTGTTTCTACAAACACTAAAAAATTTGAATAGGTAGATGAAATAGAAATATTCCTAGAAAAAAAAGATAATTTATCAAATTGACACAGAAAGAACTGCATACGGAAAATATGAATAGTTTTATATGTTTAAAAGAAAATGAATCTGTAATTAAAAGTCTTCCTGCAAAGAAAACATGAGGCCTAGCTGGCTTCATGAGTGACTTCTTCAAAAATAATAAAGAAGAAATAACACCAAACTTGTAAACTTTTTCAGCTAATAGGAAAAGAGAGATCACTTCCTAGTTTTATGTAATTATCAAAATCTTGGCTCCAAAATTTGACAAAAGCATTGTAACAACTTGAATATATTAATGCATTAGAGATCTACTTAGGGAAAATTCTTAACTAAAAAAGTTTTATTACTACAAACAACTACTGCACAACAGATGTCCTACTATTTTACAACCATAATCCTATCATCCCCAGAGGAAAGGCATGTTTTTAAATGATTATATAAGCATAAAATATTTTACATAAATATTTTACAAAAATAACATAGTAATTATTCTTTCTTACACTGAGATTAAAGTAATATTAAAAATACAAATTTTTTAAAAATCTGGAATAAATTCACATGAACATTATATGTGAATGAAGCAGCAAAATAACCTATACTAACCAAAGTTTCAATAGTCCTATAATATTAAGATTGGGTAAAAGATTAATATATTTTACATTTCACTTACTATAGCTGAGTTGGTAATAAAGAACTTTCTGCAAAGGCCTCAGAGGCAAATATTTTAAGACTCGGTTGATTTGGACATTCTTGTATAAACAGTTTACTTCTCTCTTTAAAAGTCCTTTTAGAAGCATCAAGAGGGAGCTTCTTCTGACTAACATCACTTGCACTGGGTCCCAGTTATCCAGGCTGGGTGTCTGCACATGTGAAGCTAAGACTGCCACCAAATAACTCCTGTCTTGAAGGGAGCTCATGAAAGAGATGCTACTGGCCTCCAGGACGTGTCTCCCGGTTATTTGACAAAGAAAGACGCAGAACTTCCTGAAATTAATCCTGGCAGTCCAAGATTTAAATTAATGCCAGGAGTAGTAAAGGCCATAATGAACTTATTTACAAAACAGAAGGAGAGTCACAGATGTAGAAAACAAACTTACGGTCACAAGGGGATGGGGGAGGGGAGGGATAAACCGGGAGGCTGGAACTGACATACACAAGCCACTACGTATAAAATAGATAACCGACAAGAACCTGCTGGACAGAGCAGGAAACTCTACTCAATGCTCTGTAAAGGTCTATCCAGGAATAGAATTAAAAAAAGAGGGGATATGTGTACATGTATAACTGACTCACTTGGCTCCGCACCTGAAACTAATACAACATGGCAAATCAACTGTATTCCAATAAAATTTATTTTATTTTTTAAAAACATTTATTTATATATTTGGCTGTGCTAGGTCTTACTTGAGGCATGCGGGACCTTTAGCTGCAACATGTGAACTCTTAGTTGGGACAGGTGGGATCTACTTCCCTGACCAGGGATCAAAACCAGGTCCTCTGCATCGGGAGCATGAAGTCTTAGCCACCAGGGGAGTCCCTCCAATAAAAAAATTTTTAAATGTCTTACATAATTGGAAAAAGACACAACTACTCCTTTCTAGAAGATCAGGCTTTAGGAATTTTATATGGACAGAATATAACACTATATTTTAATAAATTGCTGTAATACTACAAATTAATGAGCATGAGGGAATCTTACTGAATTTAAATAAAAAGACAAAATTACTATATATGGTATCTCAATAGGTGTGTTTGTATTACATAGTTAATATCCTTTGGTCAAACGGGGTGTGGGATATTAGTGTGTGACTACCCATGTGTGAAGTGTACCTGCAACATGGATAACAAGCATTAAGTATATAATGGATGACTATAACTGATCATAGGCAATAATGACATTAAAATAATTTCTGCTTAATATAGTGCTTTTATTTTAAAAGATTTTTCACATCTATTACCTAATTATTTTCTTCACTATAACCTGTGAAATAAAGAGGTACTATTGTCCTCATAAGATTACAACCAGGCTATTCTTTCTCACTTACAAATGTTACTTTTTCCTCTGAATCCTTATTACACCAAGAGAGCTGATTAACCTTTATTATTGCAAAGGTTTTTGAAGGGGTTGAGTGGTCCTCAAAGTTGTAAGATACCAAAATCAGGATTAAGACAACGCATATACATGTATGTATAAAGATCTGTTAGATTTCAAGACTACAGTCAACTTTAACAAGAATCTATCAGAAAGACCTAGTTGACCATGGCTCCTTCCCATGTTCTCTTGTAGCCATTCTCCGTTCACTCTGACACAGTCTTTTTGTATTCAGGCATCTTATGAATGAGGGTACCTGCCAAAATCTGCTCTCCCTCCCAAAAGCATCAGACTCCTTAGACAACTGTGCCACACTCAAAAGTTTCCACTGATCTCCTTCTTGATCAAAACTTTCATAGTTCCCTGATTTCACTAGGTAGTTTTAGTTTGTTACAATCTAACAAACTAAACTATGGTAAGGTCTGAATATAAATGGCTATGAACTGTTTGATACATCAACCCACCTGAGAAAAACGGTGTCTATCGAAGGGACTGAAGAGGCACCAGTTCTTTATTTAAAGAGAGAATTAGAGGAAGGAGAGATTTAGATGCTGTGGCAGGAAGACAAAGGTCTTCGTGGCGCTTCTTCAGTCGGAACCCCGAGTCAGCGGCTCCCACTAGCTACCAGTAGAGTTGCCGGGTACCCTAGGGCTGAGGAGGGCGCTGGATGTACTTACAGGTCGCCGTGGATGAGTCCATAGGTCTGCGGCATGCTCTGATGATAGACTGCTCTCAAAATGACTATGAGGAGGACCACCACTACAGCTGGGAGTCCCCAGCTCAGGAGGAGGAAGAGCAGATAACGCCTTTCGGTGTGTTCATCGTTCATCACCAGCACGTACCAGAAATTCACAGACTAAGGAAGAAAAGAGAACATAAAATGAGCAGGTCTGACGGCTCAGGACACACACTCACATGGCTGAGACATCAAGAGTTACTGACCAACAAGGGCCGGGATCTACTCAAGGGTTCAAGTTCTGACTTGATTTTTTAATTAGTTCACACATTCTTTTTTTTTTCCATACAAGACATTCAGGGTATCCTAAAAGTCTGAAAACATTAGGAAATACTTGGTATATTTGTGTTACTTTATATTTTGCTTCATTTGTTTTGATTTACTCTCAGTCATAGTCAACTGTCATTGTTCTGTAAATGTGTGCTTGAAGAAACCCACGTTGATATTCAAACCTACTTTCCATGTGAACAGTTCCGTGAGGATGATGAAGCAAACGGTCCTTTGCTCCAGACTTTTAAACAATTTTTTTTACTTGTTGAGAGCTGATCAGGTGGTAGAATCAGACACCGTTCCAGGGAATGGGGAGACGTGATCACAGCCCCAGGTCTCAGTTCCCAGTGGGAGACAGATAAGTAAACAAAGAATGTTTGCACAGAGAAAAATGTACTGTGATGGGCTAGGTTTTATGGCCATTTTTCTTTCTCAATTTATACTCTCTTTTTCATTCATTTACTTGATAAACATTATTGAGAGCATACTAAATTTCAAAGCCCATCTAGGCATTGGGACTATAACAGTAGCAGAGATGACAGAATTATTTACCTTCTTGAATTTTCCTTTCCAGACAGAAGGAATCTGAGGCCTAGAAATGTTACTCTTGGTCCCAAATCACAACTAGCCGTGTATGGAAGTTAAATCTAGAACTTAAATAGTCTGCTTTCTAGTGTTCTTTTTCCATGAGAGTACTTATGTTTAATTATCATTTATTACAGAAACACTGAAATCATATCAAACATATTTCACACAATGATACTTATCCACTAGCTAAATCCCCTTCCTCAACTTCATATGGCAGAGAGAGTGTGGGTACAGATTAATCATATGTATACGTTTTTATATGTTAAAGGGATAACTTGGGCAAGTGACAACAATCTCAGTGCCTCAGTTTCTTCATGCATACAGCAAAGTTATAAAGATTACATAAGACTACATACAAAATGCTAAGTACATAGTCATCACTGGAAAATGTGATTGCCTCACTTAAATCTCCCATTAAGATGTCAGAAAGTGTGAAAGACAAAAGATAAATAGTTAAAGACCAAAACTACGCAGTGATACAATGGAAACTCTTCTATGTGAAAAACAACATGCCTAGTGTTCTGGGAAGGTTTTCAGATGTTTTACTGAGGCTTCCAAGTAAGATTCTATCTGGACCAAATTAGCCTTGGGGGATTAGTATTGATTGGCCTAAAGCAGGAAAGTATAAAAATGTTTGGTTACTTGCAGATTTTTGTGTCTGAATTTTATTTCCTGTCAGCACTCTGTATCTTTGTGTACATCTGCTTATATCTGCAAGTATGAAGCCTGTTTTGAGTTGTTGCTTATGCAAATTTGTTCTGAGTTTTTTTTTTTTAAATGGTCCAAGAGGCTTTTTCCCTCCTTTCCATTTTAAGTTAGGTGGTGGTGGTTTAGTCCCTAGTTCAGTTTAGTTCAGTTCAGTTGCTCAGTCGTGTCCGACTCTTTGTGACCCCATAAATCGCAGCATGCCAGGCCTCCCTGTCCATCACCAACTCCCGGAGTTTACTCAAACTCATGCCCATCGAGTTGGTGATGCCATCCAGCCATCTCATCCTCTGTCGTCCCCTTCTCCTCCTGCCCCCAATCCCTCCCAGCATCAGGGTCTTTTCCAATGAGTCACCTCTTTGCATCAGGTGGCCAAAGTATTGGAGTTTCAGCTTCAGCATCAGTCCTTCCAGTGAACACCCAGGACTGATCTCCTTTAGGATGGACTGGTTGGATAGTCCCTAAGTTGTGTCCAATTCTTGCAAATGCAGCCTGCCAGGCTCCTCTGTCCATGGGATTCTCCAGGCAAGAACTGGCATGGGTTGCCATTTCCTTCTCCAGAGGATCTTCCTGGCCCAAGAATCAAACACGGGTCTCCTGCATTACAGGCAGATTCTTTACCAACTAAGCTACGAAGGAAGTCCTTAGCGAAGTGACATGACCCAAACAGGTGGAACTGGACTAAGTGTCTGATGCTAGGGTGGTTGCTATTGTCTGTTTAAAGAAAGAAAATTCATGCCAAGTAAGGATGACTAACCCATCCCCAAAATAAAAGTATGGGTCATTTATTTTATATTGACGTCGTATACATCCTTATAACGGTAACTTGGTGGTGCTGTCGGTGGAAGAATCAGGAAAGAGAGTACAGACTGGTAAATGACTTTTAAGTTGATTCATCATAATAAAGATCAGGGCATTTCCAAAATGTCCACTTTTACACAGATGAACGCTAGTTCCATCAGTTAGAATCACTGAACCTTTCAGCAGCTGTCTGACCTTTCCCTCAGATAAGACTGAGACAAATGTAATCGCGTTGTCAGATTTATACATGCAATGCTTCTGCTCCAAAGAGCTTAAGTAACAGTGTCATTGAATTCTTGAATACTCAGCTAAGCAAATCCAGCTCTGAATGTCATGAACTTTTGTCAATTAAAAAAAAAATCTCTTTCTTTCTTGAAAGAATCCAATCATTAAGGTCTACTTGAAGGTCTACAGTATTTACCGTTGTATGACTCTTTATTTATTGTGGTTAAAGAGTGGAAACGCTATGTTATGAAACAACATTTAATTATTCTGGGACATAGCATATGGCCTAAATCTAAGATTTGTTTTGACTAACTCACTTTATGTTTTCCTTGAATTTTAAATATTTTAATATAGTATGTATGGGAGGTACGTTCTGGAAAGTGTGCCCAGGTCATCAGCCCTCTCTCTCTGAACCCTGTCCTCTCCTCACATCCTCCCACCCGCCGCCAACACACGCAGGGGGTGCTCACGACCCTGCCCTTCTGCCAAAGCTGTGGATCCGGAGAAGCCTGACCCAGGCTGGACCACTCATCTGGCACTGAATGCCCTGAAATTTTGTGAGAGTCTGAGCTGGTCGACTTTAAAAAAAAAAAAAAAAAAGAAAAGAAAACATATGAACTTTAGTGGTGAGTGAGAAAAAAGCACAGTGAAGAGAGAAAGTGTGTGTGTAGAGAACGGACAATGCCTTCCATTCCTGCTCACTGCTTCTGAGGTCCAACTATACGTACAGAGCGTGGGTTCAATGAGCTAGCCTATATGCTTACTCTCCCTTTTATGATTTGAATGTCTGCTTAAATTAAGTTAGGTTCCTTCATTGTTTTAAAAATTTGAGATACACGTTGCTCTTCTGGAGCATTTGTGTTAAAAGTTCCAGTTACTGCCATTCTCCACAATAAGGTGGGAGGGGGACATTTGAAATATATTCCTTTCCTTGTAATCATGGCTCTTCCTTTGTAATCGGAAGAGTATCAAGAGACCCTTTTCTTTGCATGGTATTTTTATTACAGCATATGTGCCTCAGGATCTATGTTTAACCAATGTTAGAACAAAAAAGTTATGAAAATTCAATAGAAGTTACAGGTGTGACTCTCACCAACATGCTTCACACTGAGAACAGCTTACCACACACACCTATTTCCTGCTAAAGCCAAACTGTGAACTGCAATGTCAGTCTCTAGGTCTGCAATTACATTTCCAGCTCTAGTTTTAAATATTTTGTTAGAACCACCTTGTGGACCACCTTAGGACATCTTATTTAGATATAAGGAAGCTGAGGTGGTGAAAGAAAAGCAAAACTTTTTCATATTTGGTTTAGTTACAAAACAAAGCATCTTGTGAAGAGTAAGGTTAAGATTTACTTCCATAGAAAGTCATACAAATACTGATGATTTGTTATTTACACAAGGCTTACATGCTGTCTTCATTACCCGCCCCGCCCCCCCAATGTATGTCTTAGTGGAGATGCATACTCCTTGTTCAAGCTTGGAGATAACCCACTCTCTCATTTGCCAAAACTAAATAAGAATTTACAAAGGACATTCAGAAAAGAAATGGCTGAAACATACCTGTGAGCCATGGAAAATTACTTGGTGTATACCTTGTAGTACCTAGTAAAATGCTTTGCGTACAATCTTTATTGAGAAGCATAAAATAAATGAAGATGTACACAATTTCAATATTTAACAATTATCCCTGAATTCAGTAAAAACTTCATACTTCAAACTTCATAACTTCACGGTTGAGTTATTCAGTTTACTCATTTATATGCTACCCTCCCAGAAAGAACTGCTGGATTGACTTGAACTCCTAATGAGAAGGGTCAGGCTGTTGTTTAATATTTGATTAATTGTGTCACCAGAAACCTTGCACTGATCTATAACATCAAGTTTAGTCACAGATCACGGATGCTATTAATTTTGTTATTACCATAGGTTCTTAGTTATTCTTTCAGAGGAGAATCTAAGAAATGTTATCATGCGTCCTTGTTCCAGTTATCCTTCCTTTTAACAATTTTTACAAGGCTTTGTGAAGATTGGAGAATTCAGTATTTCCTGGGTATGTCATTTTATCTTGATAATTACCAGTCTGTTGCCCTTAATACCTTTGATGTTCCCTCAAATTAAATCAATGATGAAGGAAAAACACAGCTAATATTAGCCTTTCCCTTCCTGTTGTTATGCTCTGGTACTAAGTAGTCTTTCTACCAAGGAATAAATCTATGTACATTTGGTTCTTCATAACCTGATTTTACAGAGAAATTAAAGTACAAGAGGTGAATGCTCAAGTACAACTGTGAAATGATTTCTAACCTTATTCTACTATTTAAAAACATGTTCTTCAAGTAAGTTTTAGTTTCAAAATAAAACGTTATATATTTTTTTAAGCTGTGTCCCTCAGCATGAAATGAAGAGACTGCAAGGACAATCCAGGCATGGATATTAACTGAAGCATTTTTTTATACAATTTAACTTGGTGATAGGAAACGATCCTAACACTGGGCCAAATGAATATCCAGGCAAAATTAAGTTTCTACTTACCTATATTATATATTAATATCGCAAATAATGTACTTGTGATTTATTTCCTGCGAAGATTAACTCAAAGTCTGGCTACCCATCTGCTAACATGTTTCATGTAGATGTTAAGAGCAAAGATATTAGTTTTAGGAATTTATTCCATGAATATTCTATAAGTAAATAAATTATTCAGAGTGCAAGGATGTTCAAGGAAACCATGTTTACAAAAGCAAAAGTAACTGGAAATAACCAAAACTTCATCACTAGGAGATCAGAAAAATAAATTATGGAATAACCATATTATAGTATAGAAAAGAAAGTGTTAAATTTATATATACACTATATATACATATATATATACACACACACACACACACACACTGTATACAAACATATATAGACTATACACACACACAAATACACATATGCACTTCTTTATTTATAAATATTTATATATTTGTGGAATATATCTGGAGGCATACACAGGAAATGATTAACAGTGTTTACCTTTGGGAGTAGGGTAAGGGTAGAGCAGAGGGTGGAAAGCATATGAAAAAGGGAGAAATAGACGTAACTCTGCTGGTCAAAGGAAGTAGGAAAGTGTGTCAGTAATTTCACAGAGTGATCTTATATAAAGAGCAAACAGAAGGATAACTCAATTTCCATAGGCAAGGAGGGAATTTGTGAGTTGTATACCTCTTAAAAAACAAGCAAAATAATTTGTTACTCTATTCCCATCATGCACAATATGATTTCCCTGTCAGAGAAGAGGGGAGCTTAAAGAAAAAAGTCAGGAGAGGGGAAAACTAAAGAAACAGTCAAGGCCACCAGCTCTGGAGCCGGCTATGCATCAAGTGTGCACTTCAGTAAAGAGGTTAGAGGTTATCAGTTAGTTCAGATCTGCAGCGAGTGTCTGCCTCATTCTGTCAGCCCCCTCTTCCCCCTGTACTGAGCTAATTCTCTTTTACAAAACAAGATGGGAATTATATTGGAAAAAGAATATTCAACATGTTCCAAAATCCAAGAATTATTAGCCTATGTATTTTCCTAGCCATTAATACGGTAAATTAAGACATCTGGAATGTGCAGTCCGTCCCAGGAACTACTGCTCCAAGCTCTCTCCATGTATTCATTCATTTTGCTTTTCCACAGTCCTCAAAGACAGGTACCATTATTATAAATCTACAAATCCAGTCATTCAGTAAGAAAATCCAGGCTCAGAGAAGTTGTGCAACATGTTCCACTGCAAAATTGTTCTTTACTTTGAAACAGAATCCAATTTTACTATAATGTACTAAAAGTATGATATAAAAGTAAGCAACTCTCCAAGATAAATTCATTTAAATCCATTTATTCTAAGATTGCAGAATTGATGCAGATCAAATAAATAGTTCTTACATGCTGAGTCCAATGATTGTTAGTAATTAACTTTTTAACATTATAAGTTACTCACACACACACATATATCAAATTCTCTATGTTGCTAAAAAGTATGAAGTAGAATTATTAAAATATTAACATCCTTTCAGCTATGTCAACTCTGTTCAACCAAAAAGACTGGATTAACAGTAGTCTAATCTTTTACATAATGTTTCAAAAAAAAATTTCAGCTTTACAAAGAAGATTTTAGTAGACAGTATTTTATAAATGGGAAAATACAGGTTAGTAAAGTGACAACCTTTGACCACAAAGTAACTCATTAGAGGTAACTACCTACCTAGAATGAGAAGTTACTGAATTTCTCCCTTGTGGTCATACCACAAACCATGAAAAATGTGTGGTGTACCACCTAAAACACATTAAACTTCACTGGTACTTTAAATAGTTTTCCTAAGCCATTAGCCATACAGAAATGTAATTAGCTTGTTAAATATGCATCAGCCACAATCATATTTACTCAAAACTTGAAGACATATAGAATACACTAATCTCTATTAAACTGGGTGAAAATGTATATGTGATCCTATTAACATTCCCCTAAAGCAAGAGATCCACCTAAAACATTATTTGAAAGTTGGTCACTTCCTGCTGTTTGAATTTATTTCATTGAGTAGATGCCCTCTACTTTGAGATTCAGCTTTTTCAAATTTGAAATTTTTATTGGCTATAAAAGTTCTTGACGTGAATCAAAATTTGCTTCCCTAATTTTTGCCCCATTTCTTCTGGCTCTTCCAAATGAAGCTATATAGTCCATTCTTTTCTTTCCTATAGCAGCCCTCCCAGTAATTTGTAGACAGCCAGCCCATCTCCTTAAGTTGTTTCCAGGTGAGTTATCTCCAGCTGCCTCCAAGTTTCTTGTCAGACTGTCTTTCAGCTTCTCATTGGCTGGTTAATGTTCTTGCTGAAAGTAGCTACAGGGTGCCAAGCTTGTCTAACTATTGTAGATTACAATGTAAACATGGCTCCCTCAGCTGTCTCCATACTGTTGTTTATGTAACCCAGGCCTGTGTTTCTGTAGTTAACTTCTATATGCTTTAAGCAATCTGGTCACACATTTGATTGCTACTGAGTTTGGGTTAAATTAAAATTTCAAGATGTTTACATTAACCCCCATCAGATTGTCTTTCACTCTCATTTTCAAGCTGTCACAGCACACTTTCGCTATATTTGTTCTACCTTTACTCTTAACACAGGCAGCTTATATTTTAGCTAACTTTTCAGCTCTGTATTATCTGCATACCTAATAAAACAGCTTCCTGTGTCTTCATCCAGGTCATTCATCAAAAACTGAATAGGTCAGGGACATGGACAGAGGCCTTCAGCAAACCACTATGAACCTCAGTTCAGGCAGATAAATAACAACACACACAGGATGCATATAAAAAGTTCAACTTAGATAAACTGCTGAAGAAGATCAGAGAATCTTGCAAATGCAATTTTAATTTCAGCAAGTATTTGTTTTATTTTGTACAGTTTAGCTTTACTTTTTAATTGTTTGGTGGGAGGTTGGAGAACACCATAAACCTTTCATAATTAGAACTTCTCAAAGAGTTATAAAACAATAATTCTATGAGGTAGGAATTACTGTCCCCATAATGCAGATTTAGAAACAAAACTTGGAGAGAGTCAATAACTTGATTAAGGTTACAAAGATAATGACAGAGCCACAATTCAAACCCAAGATGCAGGTCTCTAATTGTTCCAACTAGTTCTATTAACTAGTTTGGTTTTCTTCTCCTTCAGAAGTGAAGTGAAGTGAAGTCACTCAGTTGGGTCCAACTCTTTGCAACCCAATGGCAGGCTTCTCCATCCATGGGATGTTCCAGACAAGAAAACTGGAGTGGGTTGCCATTTCTTTTCCATTCTCCTTCAGAGCTAACTATAATATCATACCTAGGAAAAGATCCCTGCCTTGAGTCTGTACAATGTTCTCTCTTAATAGTATCACCTCACTTTCCTCCAAAATTGCCAGAGGTAGAAATACTACATTCTTCTCATTAAACAAGAAAAAAGAATATACAAGGGCTGAATGCATCTGTTTACATAAAAAAGTTCACATGCATACTCAGAAACACATAAGAAATTATTTCTCATGAAAAGACTGAACATTACCACCATGTAGAAATCATTTTCAAAGGCAGCGTATTTTAGTTGACCTACTGAATTAGTGACATTAACAGTGCTTAAGTGGATCCAACTCTCACATTAGCCTCTTTATCAAGCAAATCAGCACTGGGCAATAGAACCTGGAATTTGAGTCAGAAAAGGAGTGTTCAAATCTCTCCTCAACACTTCCCAGTTCCTTAGGAGAGTATGCTGGGTCTCTTTTGGTCTTACTCTGTACTCTCCCAAAGTGATCTCTTCTAAAGCAAGGGCTCCATTTTCCAACTATAAGCCAGTAGTCATCTAGTGTATTTCTCTAGCATGCACCTCTGTTCTGGAATTTCACCTCTGCATATTCCACTTCTCTCAGAGTCTCCATTGGAGAGCTCACGAGAACTTTACACTCAGCTTGTCTTTAAAAAAAAAAAAACTCACCATCTTGCGCCAATCTCCAGCGGTCATCATTTCAGTTCAAGACACCATTATCCATCCATTCACTCACACTGGAAACTTGGGTAAGCAACCTCTGCATCACTAATAAAGAATCTCTAATCCTGAAGTTCTACTTTAAAAACCAATTTTCAGAAACTGTTCACTTTCCTTTGTCTCTTCTGTTCCTCTTTGGTTCACACCACTATGTTCTTTCCCCTGAATCCAGTTAAAGCTGCTTAAATGGCTCCCATTTCAACTCTTTCTGAGCTCAATTCACTACAACAGGGAGCTTTTCTAAAATCCAAATCTCATCATGTCACTCTTTTGCTTAAAAATAATTCCACTGACTTCCCCTAGGGGAAAAAATTTAAATTTCTTACTATGTCTTATAGGACCCATATCACAAGCCTCATCTCCTACCACTCACTTACATAACTCTACGAGATCTCTTCCCACTTCCTCAGATTCACTATGCTTTCTAATGCTGTACGGTTTGGAAGATGATTCTTACATTGATCTCCTGGGAATGCAGTGATGGACATATGGAATTAGTTCCATTTCAGTATAAAGAATATCAGATACAAAGGCCACTCCCTCCTGATGCCCTGGAAAGTTGCATGGGGTAGAAGGAGGAAGTAAGATACCAACCTGGATGAGCATCCAGCTAAACTGGCAAAGATACAGGTAATGTGTGACGGCAGCAATGGCTGAACAGCTCTCCTCTGTGAGTTGGGGACTTGCATATGCAGATGCCAGAAATACAATCTGTAAGAAACAGATACCTTTATTTTTAAATCATGTTAAAGTCAATTGAGAATATTTTAAAAAACCAATTTTCTTATTTGAATCAGCGATTCAATGACTCAAAGAGAAAATAAGTTGATTTGTTTCCCAAACTGAGAAGACTAAGTGATCCTAAAACAAAAATACAAGGATTTTTTATGTTTCTAAGAAAAAAATTAATGATATGAAATTATGCTATGTGCTGTTTTGGACTGTCATTGGAAATTCTCAAAGTAAATCTTGTTTTTATCACGGATCAACAAAAATCATATGAAGTATATTTCCCTAAGTACAAATGAGAAAATAGAGTGGAAGTACCATTCTTTGTGTAAGTCAAACCTCATAGGAGAGAAAAAAAAAGAGGCAAAATTTCTAAGTTTATTATCATCTGCATCATCTCGTTAGGAAGTAATTCATGTAACAAAATAGACAAAATAAATCTTAAATTTCAAACCCTACAGTTACCCTAATTCTTGGACTTTTATTTCAACTGCCTTCAAGTCTGTTCAAAAGTATCCTTCACAATAAGATCTCTCTTGACTACACTATTGAAAATTACATCCCCTTTTCTTCTTTATTTCCCACTCATGTGATCACCTGACTCTCCTTTTTTTTTTTTAAATAGCGCTTGTCACTTTCTAACACACTCTGTAATTTATTTCTTATGTTTCTTGGTCATTTTTAGTCTCACTCATTAGAATGTAATCCCTGTAAAGGCAAAATCACTGAATGTTTTACTCACTGTTGTACCCCACTCACATAGCCCAGTATCTGGAACATAGTAAAGTGAAGTGGCTCAGTCGTGTCCGACTCTTTGCCACTCCATGGACTGTAGCCTACCAGGCTCCTCTGCCCATGGGATTTTCCAGGCAAGAGTACTGGAGTGGGTTGCCATTTATTGGGGGTACTCAATAAATACTTGTTGAATAAATGGATAAATAAATGAAGTGAAACACTCCTGTTGATTTTTATTATTTTGCATTTTCTCTATTATATGACTACTGTGTTAAATTTTATAATGGAAAGTATACATGGCAATAATAACATACCGTAACATTGCAAGGGATAAATTCCCTCCCTCTTTAGGACAGAGACCAAGTTTTCTTGATTTAATATTTTTATAAGCTACCACTATGCTTGAAATATGCCTGAAAATGATTGTTGAAATTATGTCTCAATATAATATTGTCTCAAATTATGTGTCAAAATTATGTCTCAAAAAAATATTGTCTTAAAATAGCCCAGCTTCTAAAAAGGAAACACAAATATCATTAGTGCTTCTTGGATTTAAAAAAATGAATAATGTGCTCAAAATCAAATCAGAGTATTGTTTCTATTTTCAAATGAAATAGACCCCTCCCCCATCCACTTGTCCCAAACATGTGTACATTAAATTTTCTCAAAAATTTCTGCCCGAGAGTTTTCCCAGGATGGGATCACTGTGGTGAATGACAGGATCTGGGATGAGACCTCACATGCTTCCAGCGTCACTATTTCACAGGGAAAGACTAACCATAATTAGTTAGCAATTACAGAAGAACCAAAATGCCAATTAATAAATTTACAATAATATGTATCTCATGCCATGCTGACTCTTCCCTCTTTGGAAATATTTATTGAGTACTTCCTGTACCAAGTATAGGAGAAAAGTAATCCTGCCTTTTTTTCTTTTTCAAGCTATGGACACTGAACAAGTCAGTTTACCCTTTTGGGACTAGTTCTCTCATTAGTATAAGGAAGAAGTTAAAAAAATTAACTGCAAAGTCCCTTTCTGTTTTAAAATCCCAGTACTCTTTTTCAAATGAGAAGTATTCCTGTTTCAATTTTCTGTTTATTTAGTTTTAGATTGGGAGTATACATTGCTCACAATAAAATAAAAGCAGACACCAGGAATGAATGTCTCATTATTTCCTAACAATCTAGTATGAGTTCCTTGAATAAACAAAGTCAACAAATTGCCTTTCTAGAACATATCACAAATAGCTTTTGAATTAATTAGGGCTTACCTTAAAAACATGCTCAGATTTTCCTAGATTTTTAGCTTCTAAGTTCTGAATTGTAATATGCCATAAATTTAACCTTCCTAAATTGTACAAACACATTCTTTACCAGCTGAGCCACAGGGAAGCCCAAGAATACTGGCGTGTGTAGCCTATCCCTTCTCTAGCGAATTTTCCCGACCCAGTAATCAAACCAGGGTCTGCTGTATTTCAGGCGGATTCTTTACCAACTGAGTTCTCAGGGAAGTCCATTCTCTTAACACCTTCCTCAAAATACTAACAGTGAACAACAAACACCAGAAACTATGCCTTGAAAGACTCAAGAGACACAGAACTGTGAGATTCAGTCCCCAAAAATTAAAAAAAAATTTTTTTTTAATTGTATGCTCTTTCTTTTTACAAAGTGGTATCTTTTCATAAAGATTTTATAAGAGTACTTATAAATCTCTCTAATTCAGACTTTATAGTATAGATTGTGTTGAATTTATTCTGTAGTTTTGTTCTGATCAACCTGAATAGTTTGCGAGGTAAAACAACAGAACAACAGCGTAATTCAAGCTGTAGGGCTTCCCTGGTGGCTCAGAAAGTAAAGAATCTGCCTGTAATGCAGAAGACCTGGATTCAACCTCTGGGTTGGGAAGATTCCCTGGAGAAGAGAATGGCTACCTACTCCAGTATTCTTGCCTGGAGAATTCCATGGACAGCGGAGCCTGGCAGGCAGGCTACAGTCCATGGGGTTGCAAAGAGTCAGACATGACTGAGTGACTAACATTTTCACTTTTCACTTTCCCAACCATAACTGAATATGCTTAGTTTTATGCATTCTATTAAACTATTTATAAATGGTACACTAATTTAAATGATTCTTATTCTTCTCACTGTTTATTTCTTTGAAACAAATCAGTGCAAGTCATTGTTTAAAACTGTATTTATTTTCAAAATACAATTTTAACACCTAAAATTTCATCCTCAAGATATTTCTTCATGTTTTATTATGTTGTAATTTTTTTCTAAATCATAAGACTAGTTACAAAACTATTTGTGCAAACTATGAACATTCTTCCAGAATGTTCTCTGAATTAAGAGAAATGCTTTTTCTTATAATGGGAAAAGACTGATAGATTGATAAGCAAGAGAAGGCTGAGCTCTTAATAAACATCACAAAAACAGGGATGAGCTAAGAATACTTGGAGAATCAGCAATTACACATTGGGCCTATCTAAAGCTAAATTAAAGTGAATTAAAACACAAATTAAACAATGAAAGTAAAGTAAAATCTCCTAGCATATTTGGCTCACCTATCCTTAAGACACTTAACCTAAGAGACAGGAAGTTTACCACTGCTTTTTTACTCAAACATATAGAGATGACCAGGAAAAAGGGATATTCTCCATCAGTTCTCTGGATACACTAAGTTGAACGCCTTAAGAGGAAACAATATTTTTTTCAATGGTTTTCAATCATTCAAGTGTTGACCCATTCAGTAAGTAAATGTTAGAGTGCCTACTATCTACAAAGCACTTTACTATCTATGCAAAACGAAGAATCAGTTCAGTTCAGTTGCTCAGTCGTGTCCGACTCTTTGCAACCCCATGAACTGCAGCACCCCAGGCCTCCTTGTCCATCACCAACTCCTGGAGTCTACCCAAACCCATGTCCATTGAGTCGGTGATGCCATCTAAGCATCTCATCCTCTGTCGTCCCCTTCTCCTCCTGCCCTCAATGTTTCCCAGCATCAGGGTCTTTTCTAATGAGTCAGTCCTTCAAATCAGGTGGCCAAAGTATTGGGAGTTTCAGCTTCAACATCAGTCCTTCCAGTGAACACCCAGGACTGGTCTCCTTTAGGATGGACTGGTTGGATCTCCTTGCAGTCCAAGGGACTCTCAAGAGTTTTCTCCAAAACCATAGTTCAAAAGTGTCAATTCTTAGGCCCTCAGCTTTTTTTATAGTCCAACTCCCACATCCATATATGATCGCTGGAAAAACCATAGCCTTGACTAGACAGACCTTTGTTGACAAAGTAATGTCTCTGCTTTTTAATATGCTATCTAGGTTGGTCATAACTTTCCTTCCAAGGAGTAAGAATATGATGGGAGAAAACAGTGTACAAGCAAGGTGCTACATATTTTCTCTTGGTTTGCTTATGTGTGTGTGAGCACACACACATGTGTGTCATGTACTACTGATGTGAAGTCTTATTGTTTCTATCTCAATTTTGTAAATGATGACAGAGGATCTGATAGCGGAACTAACTTGTTTAAGGGTCACTGAACAAGTGTTAAAGTGGAATTCAAATCCTGGTGTTCTGATTTGTAAAACCAGTGTTCTTTCTAGAACATCATGCTGCTGCTCCCCCAAGCTATTCAACATCAAGCAGGAGTCCTATCTCAAAGTCCTGAAATTCTAGTTTACTGTTTCTCAACCTTTTTTAATCCATGGGCCACCACAGGTTCACAATGGCAACGGAACGTAACAACTATGGCAAATATAACATTACTCTTAATTCTATATTGATACAACATATATACATCTTAACCAAAAGAAAACTATATTCCCAAAAGAGAATATCTGATATATTTTGTTGACAACACAAAATTCTTTCTTCTTCTGGTTGATCGGAGCTCTATTATAACAGCTAAGGGAGGACATGGGCTTCCCTGGTGGTTCAGCTGGTAAATAATCCGCCTGCAATGTGGGAGACCTGGGTTCAAACCCTGGGTTGGGAAGATGCCCTGGAGAAGGGAAAGGCTCCCCACTCCAGCATTCTGGCCTGGAGAATTCCATGGACTGTATAGTCCATGGGGTCGCAAAGAGTCAGACACGACTGAGCAACTTTCACACACACACACACACACACACACACACACACACACAAGGGAGGACATGGAGGGAAATAATTATTCTTTCACTTTAAATATATAGCATGTGTCTCACATGAAAAGATGCTCAACATCACTCATTATCAGAGAAATGCAAATCAAAACCACAATGAGGTAAGATTACATGCCAGTCAGAACAGCTGCTATCCAAAAGTCTACAAGCAATAAATGCTGGAGAGGGTGTGGAGAAAAGGGAACCCTCTTACACTGTTGGTGGGAATGCAAACTAGTACAGCCACTATGGAGAACAGTGTGGAGATTCCTTAAAAAACTGGAAAGAGAACTGCCATATGACCCAGCAATCCCACTTCTGGGCATACACACTGAGGAAACCAGATCTGAAAGAGACACGTGCACCCCAATGTTCATCACAGCACTGTTTATAATTGCCAGGACATGGAAGCAACCTAGATGCCCATCAGCAGACGAATGGATAAGAAAGCTATGGTACATATACACAATGGAATATTACTCAGCCATTAAAAAGAATACATTTGATTCAGTTCTAATGAGATGGATGAAACTGGAGCCCATCATACAGAGTGAAGTAAACCAGAAAGATAAAGACCAAAACAGTATACTAACGCATATATATGGAATTGAGAAAGATGGTAATGATAACCCTATATGCAAGACAGAAAAAGAGACACAGATGTATAGAATAGACTTTTGGATTCTGTGGGAGAAGGCGAGGGTGGGATGACCTGAGAGAACAGCATTGAAACAAGTATACTATCAAGGGTGAAATAGATCACCAGCCCAGGTTGGATGCATGAGACGGGTGCCCAAGGCTGGTGCACTGGGAAGACCCAGAGGGATGGGATGGGGACGGAGGTGGGAGGGGGATTCAGGATGGGGAACACATGTAAATCCATGGCTGATTCATGTCAATGTATGGCAAAAACCACTACAATATTGTAAAGTAATTAGCCTCCAACTAATAAAAATAAATGGAAAAAAGAAAAAATAATAAATTTATAGCATGTGCCTCTTCTTCCTTGGGCTAAATAATAACAAATAATAAAAGTTGGTTTTCCTGTAAACTTCATTTCTCAGTACTCCTTATGCACACTCTTGCCACCATCCCCTCCCTTTACCACATACATCCTCCCTCCTCTCTCTATGAAATAGTCTTCTCTCCACTCAAATTTCACCTACTCTGACCATGACAGACTCCTAGACCTTTTTTTATTTTGAGTGCTAACATCACTTGCTTAGCATTTATACTGGGCCAAATATGTCCTTTCAAACAGGGATGTTCCTAGAAGGAAGCAAGTCATGCACATACGAGGCAATAAAATGTGTCAGGTGTCGTAGTAGAGGATGGGGTAAAACATCAGGGAAATTCAAAGTCAAGACTGAATAGTTCTGCTTGTTTATGGAAGTCAAGCAATATTCAAAGACGAATCAGAATTGCAGTGGCTTGGCCTATACCTTCTCTTCCACAGGACCCTTCATACCCCAAACCTGCTGTTCTAACTGAATTCATTGCCCTTCTCTCAAATATGTTCACATCATCTCTCAACTCTTTGCTTTTGTTCATTGTCTTCTGTGTAGCTTGAATTTTTGTTTGATCTTTCTCTATTTGAAATTATGTCCATTTTTCAAGGTGTGGTGGAAATGCCAACTCTATCATATGGCTATTTCTTTCAACCATAAGTAACCATTTCAACCTCTGAATTTTTAAAGACAGGATTCTGTTATAACAATCAATCCATTTTGCTACCCAATTCTCCCAATTCTTAGATAAAAATTAACTTTAAACTCTTGGAAAACTGTCAACTCCTTAAAGGCAACAACCCAGTCGGGTGGAGAGGGAGGTGGGAGGGGGGATCGGGATGGGGAATATGTGTAACTCTATGGCTGATTCATGTCAATGTATGACAAAACCCACTGAAATGTTGTGAAGTAATTGGCCTCCAACTAATAAAAAAAATTTAAAAAAAGAAATAAAAAAAAGAATACAGTACAAAAAAATAAACAAAAAAATAAAATTCTCTATTATTATTATTTTGAATATATTTTTAAGAAGGAAAATATTGTTAACTATTCAGTATCCCATACAGACTCTCATGATTTTGAGCATAGTCTTTTCTTAAACAGTGTTATTGATGTATGATTGACATACAATAAATGGGACATAAATAATGTGTATGATTCAGTAAGTTTTGACCTGTGAAACCATCTTCACAATCAAGATAATTAACGTATTATCCCCCAAGCTTCCTCACGACTTTTGTAGTACCTCCTTGCACCACCACGACATTGCACATCCTCAGGCAACCTGTTTTCTGTCACTATACATTAGTTTCATTCACTAGAATTCCATGTTAATGGAAGCATATGTACTCTTTTCTCTCTGGTTTATTTTACTCAGCATCATTACTTTGAAATTCATCCAAAATAATTTATCAATGGTTTATTCTCTTTTTATCACTGAATAATATTCTAATAACATGTCCTATCACCTGTTGATGGATATTTGGGTTGTTTCCAGTTTTTGGCTTTTACAAAGAGAAGCTGCTATGAATGTACAAATCTTAGCATGGACATATGCTTTCATTTATCTTGAGTAAATACTTAGGAGAGGAATGGCTGGACCATATGCTGTGTATTTAATCTTTTAAAAACCTGATTAAGGGACTTGCCCGGTGGTCCAGTTGGCTAAGAATTCACCCACCAATGCAGGGAACATGTCTTCAATCCCTTGTCCAGATCCACATGCCATATGGGACAGCTAAGCCTGTGTACCACAAATACAGAATCCACGATCTAGAGCCATCAAGCTACAGCTACTGAGCTCACATGTTGCAACTAATGAACTATATATTAACAACCAACTACTAGAAAGAGAAATTAAGAAAATAGTCCCCTTTACATCAGCTTCAACAAGAATAAAATATCTAGGAACAAATCTAACTGAGGAGTTAAAAGACCTGAAATTGAAGAAGACACAGATAGAAAGACATACCATGCTCATGAATTGGAAGAATTAATATTGTTAAAGTGACCATACTACTCAAAGCAATCTACAGATTCAATGCAATGCCTATCAAAATACCCATAAAATTTTTCACAAAACAAGAACAAATAATTCTAAAATTTGTATGAAAACATATAAGACCCTGAATTGCTGAAACAATCTTGAGAAAGAAGAACAAAGTTGGAGGCATCACATTCCTTGATTTCAAACTATACTACAAAGCTACCATCATCAAAGCAGTATAACACTGGCACAAAAACTGACACATAGATTAATGGCCTAGAATAGAGACTCCAGAAATGAATCCACACTTATATGAACAATTAATCTATGACAAATGAGGTGAAAATATACACAGGGAAAAGACAGCCTCTTCAGTAAACGGTTTTGGGAAAACTGGCCAGCTACACTCAAACTGGGTTACTCTCTCACACTATGAACAAACCTAAATTCAAAAACAGATCAAAGACTTAAATATAAAACCTGAAACCATAAAATTTCTAGAAGAAAACACAGGCAAGCTCTTTGACAGTGGTCTCAGCAGTACATTTCAGTCTCAGTATTTTTGGATGTGTCTCCTTATTTGCAGAGAACAAAAAACAAAAATAAACAAGTAAGACTACATCAAACTAAAAATCTTTTGTTTAGCGAAGGAAACTATTGGCAAAATGAAAACATCATCTACTAAACAGGGGAAAATATTTGCAAATGATACATTTGATAAGGAATTAACATCCAAAATATATAAAGAACTCACACAACTCTTCTTCAAATAAAACCAAACAGCCTGATTAAGAAATAGGTAGAGGACCTGAATAGACATTTTCCCAAAGAAGACATATAGATGGCACATGAAAAGACATTCAACATCATTAATCATGCTAGGCTACGCTTAGTCGCTCAGTCGTGTCCAACTCTTTGCAACCCCATGAACTGTAACCCGCCAGGCTCCTCCGTCCCTCTGCCTTGCCTGGGGATTCACCAGGTAAGAATACTGGAGTCGGTTGCCATGCCCTCCTCCAGGTGATCTTTACAACCCAGGGATCAAACCCAGGTTTCCAGCATTGCAGGCAGATTCTTTACAGTCTGAGCCACCAAGGAAGCCCAAGAATACCAGCTGAGCTACCTGGGATGCCCCATTAATCACAAGGGACATGCAAATCAAAACCACAATGGGATACCACATCACACCTGTCAGAATGGCTATCAAAAAGGCTACAAAGAACAAATGTTGGCAAAGATGTAGAGAAAAAGGAACCCCTGTACACTGCTGATGGGAATGCAAGTTGGTTCTGACCCTATGGAAAACAGTATGATGGTGCCTCAAAAAGTTAAAAACGGAATTACCTTATAACCTAGCAATTACACTAAGGAAGTTGAGGCATTAATCTAGAGAAAACAAAAACACTATTTAGAAAAGATATATGCATCCCTCTGTTTTTGTTATTTACAATAGCTAAGATATGGAAGGAACCTAAATGCCAATCAATAGATGTGTGTGTGTGTGTGTGTGTGTGTGTGTGTGAGAGAGAGAGAGAGAGAGAGAGAGAGAGAGAGAGAGAGAGAGAGAGAGAGAGAGAGATTTTGGAATACTACTCAGTCACAGAAGAAAATGAAATCTTGCCATTTACAACAACATGAATGGACTTAGTCTGTATTATGCCAAGTAAAATAAGTCAGAGGAAGACAAGTACTATATTATTTCACTTGTGTATGGAATATAAAAAAATAAAAATGAAAAAAAAATGACCAAGCATAACAAAACAGAAACAGATCTATAGATTCAGAGAACAAACAGGTGGTTGCCAGAGTGGAGGGGAGTGGAGCAAAGAAGTGGGTGAGGGAGATTAAGAGGCTGTTTAGAAAGAATGATTCTACATTTAAAACTTAAGAAAACTTCAGGAAAATGTTTAAAATCATAGAGTCTATTTTCAAGGCTTCACAGTAACTGATGAAATTTTATTCACTTTTTCCTCAGTAAAGCAAGAGGAACAAGTATCTTCAAAATTCTGTATCACTTTAAAAATAATTCATAATTCTGCCGTGCTCCTGACTTGGTCTTGAAAAATCAGCAATCTCATCATCTCTCTATAACCCAGTTCAACTAGTTTAGCAATCTCATTACCTCTCTACAACCCTGTTCAACTAGTTACCTAGTGGGCACAGAGTATCTAGCACTGAGGTGGGTTCTATGGAAGACACTAAGGAGCAGAAGAAATGCTTCCCAGTTGGCAACAATGGATTATCTACAAGCAGAGATGAGATGATCTATATCAAGGCTGAGTCACACACAAGATTCCCTCTCTCTTACTGTTTTTATGCCTTAGTCACAAACTTTATAAAGTGATCATTCTTTGTTCTGCCAAGTAGGACTAAGGATATAAAAGAAGATTGAGGCTTATTTCTATTGATGGCTGTAAAATGAAATAGTCAGCTTTAATGTTTAGCTTAATTAGCCATTTCATCTATAGGAAGAGAACATAATTTATAATTGATTATTAATTTTTTAAAGATTTTCTTGATGTGGGCCATTTTTAAAGTTTTTATCGAATTTGCCACAATATTGTTTCTGTGTTATGTCTTGGTTTTTTGGCCATGAGGCATTGAGATCATAGCTCCCTGATCAGAGATGGAACCCACTACTAACATTTTCACCTTCATAGCTATGTATATACTCTATATCTCTCTTTCTCCTTCTCACCATATATATATTCAACTTGATCTAGGAGATGAATACAGTTGAAAATGAAGCACCAAACTTTTACACCTACTCATTACTGCATTTTTCATTGAAATAACTACCATAATTATGAATATATGGCCAACTCTCCTAATATTTGGCAACATTCAACAGTTCAGTTCAGTTCAGTCACTCAGTCGTGTCTGAATCTTTGCGACCCCATGAACCGCAGCATGCCAGGCCTCCCTGTCCATCACCAACTCCTGGAATCCACCCAACCCATGTCCATTGATTCGGTGATGCCATCCAACCATCTCATCCTCTGTCGTCCTCTTCTCCTCCTGCCTTCAATCTTTCCCAGCATCAGGGTCTTTTCCAATGAGTCAGCTGTTTGCATCAGGTGGCCAAAGTATTGGAGTTTCAGTTTCAACATCAGGCCTTTCAATGAACACCCAGGACTGATCTCCTTTAGGATGGACTGGTTGGATCTCCTTGCAGTCCAAAGGATTCTCAAGAGTCTTCTCCAACACCACAGTTCAAAAGCATCAATTCTTCGGCATGCAGCTTTCTTTATAGTCCAACTCTCACATCCATACATGACTACTGGAAAAACTATAGCTTTGACTAGATGGACCTTTGTTGACAAAGTAATGTTTCTGCTTTTTAATATGCTATCTAGGTTGCTCATAACTTTCCTTCCAAGGAGTAAGCGTCTTTTAATTTCAAGGCTACAGTCACCATCTGCAGTGATTTTGGAGCCCAAAAAAATAAAGTCTGCCACTGTTTCCACTGTTTTCCCATCTATTGGCCATGAAGTGATACGACCAGATGCCATGATCTTAGTTTTCTGCATGTTGAGCTTTAAGCCAACTTTTTCACTCTCCTCTTTCACTTTCATCAAGAGGCTTTTTAGTTCCTCTTCACTTTCTGCCATAAGGGTGGTGTCATCTGCATATCTGAGGTTATTGATATTTCTCCCGGAAATCTTGATTCCAGCTTGTGCTTCCTCCAGCCCAGCATTTTGCATGATGTACTCTGCATATAAGTTAAATAAGCAGGGTGACAATAGGCAGCCTTGACGTACTCCTTTTCCTATTTGGAACCAGTCTAGTTCCATGTCCAGTTCTAACTGTTGCTTCCTGACCTGCATACCGGTTTCTCAAGAGGCAGGTCAGGTGGTCTGATTATTCTCATCTCCTTCAGAATTTTCCACAGTAGTGATAGGAATTATGGAGCAGATGTTGTACAAAGTTCAAGTTGAACAATGAATTATTCTGGAAATGGTTAATCAAGCATGAGTGAAGTCATCCCTCCTTTGTCAAAGAAGCTCCATATCAGAACACCATGTACTTTACTGAGTCACTTCCAAACAGTCAATGGAACACACTCTATTTTAAAAACTAAGAGGGCTGGGCTGGATGCAGGCTAATGTACCTTACCACAGTGCTTTAAAATATCATGATTTTTTTTTTGCTTCATTCTGACTTGTCATTCAAATGCATCTCAGAATACGTGGGTGAGACTTTAAACCACATTCAGCCATCATGTGCACAGGTTCTTTATGATGCATAGAACCCCTAGAGTTTCCCTATGTCAGGGAAAGGCAAGCACCCTCTCTTTTCTACACTTGTGCGTGCATGCTCAATAGCTCAGTTGTGTGCGATGCTTTCTTGGCAACTCCATGGACCATAGCCCACCAGGCTCCTCTGTCTGTGGAATTTTCCAGGTAAGAATACTAGAGGGGTTGCATTTCCTATTCCAGGGGATCTTCCTGGCCCAGGGATTGAACCTGGGTCTTCTGCATTGGCAGGCAGACTCTTTACCACTGAGCCACCCGGTAAGCCTTTCAACACCCACGCTCATAACCAATTCCTTCTTCTGGTAATCTATTCTGGGATTCTACTCACCCATTTGTTACCTCTACCATCTAAGCCCAATTCATTTTTAATTCAGTCTTTATAGTCATTAAAGCAATTTCATGTACATGGTTTTTAAGTTTCAATAGTTTTAGAAAGTTGAGAACAGATCAGCTGTACTGTAAGGCCTGCTGTGCAGACATCGTCCTGGGATTCCCCTCACATTCTGGATTCTGGATTTCTGTTTTCCTCCTCCTTCTTGTACTGAAGCACATCTCTAGGAGCTACGTCAGAGTACATAGAGATTGGTTTTTTTTTTTGAAGTCTTGTGTGACTGAGGTCTTGTTTGTGTTATATGATTGTGTTATAAAAACAATTTACAGTCAGAATCCCAAAGTTACTCATTTTTGTCCTCCAATGTTGTTTTTCTATTCCCCAACATGTGACACTGGGCTGGGGGTTGGGTGGGTTCTCTGGAAATGCTTAGCTCTTTCGTTTTATTAGTGTTCTGAAATGCCACAATGATTCCGTACCTTGTTTGGTTTTGTTTGCTAAGCATTTTAAGGGCTCTTATGAATCATATTCTTTAATTCGGGCCATTTTTATTACATATTTCTTTGATAATTTCCTTCTCTCCATTTTCTATTTTCATAGCTTCTAGATATCAACTAGGCATTGGACCTTCTGGCCTGATTCCTTCTTTCCTTCTTCTAAAAATAAACTCTTTTTATTTACTACCTCTTTGTTCCCCATCTAGCTCATGAAGATACTCATAAGAAAAAAGTTTGTTTAACATTTTTAAAATTAAAATCTACCATATATACAGTAGATCTCAGGAATCTTTAATTGCAATTAGACAAAATTTTACATCTCTATATACCCACTATAAAATCATCATCAAGATCAAGATATAGAACATTTCCAACATCTCATAAGGTTCACTTATTTCCCTTCCCAGTGAATACCCAGTAGTTTCAAGAAAATCACCATAAACACCTGTATTATAATCAGTTAGTTCTGCCTATTCTTGAACTTCATATGAATGGAACCCTGTAGTATGTACTATTTCACATCTGGTTTATTTCTTAAAAAATGTTTGTGAGATTCATCTATGTTGTTGTAATATGTTTCACTCTGTTTTTAATTGCTGTGTAGTGTTTCATTGTGTGAATATACCAAAATGTATCCATTCTACTTCCTATGGACATTTGGATTATTTACAATTTGGGAATATTATGCTTAAAACTCAACATTCAGAAAACCAAGATCATGGCATCCAGTCCCACCACTTCATGGCAAATAGATGTGGAAAAAGTGGAAACATTGGCAGACTTAATTTTGGGGGGCTTCAAAATCACTGCAGATGATGACTGCAGCCATGAAATTAAAAGATGCTTGCTCCTTGGAAGAAAAGTTTTGACCAACCTAGACAGCATATTAAAAAGCAGAGACATTACTTTGCTGACAAAGGCCTGTCTAGTCAAAGCTATGGTTTTTCCAGTAGTCATGTACAGATGTAAGAGTTGGACTATAAAGAAAGCTAAGTGCCAAAGAATTGATGCTTTTGAACTGTGGTGTTGGAGAAGACTCTTGTGAGTACTCTGGACTGCAAGAAGATCCAAACAGTCTATCCTAAAGGAGATCAACCCTGAATATTCATTGGAAGGACTGATGATGAAGCTGAAGCTCCAATACTTTGGCCACCTGATGTGAAGAACTGACTCATTAGAAAAGACCTTGATGCTGGGAAAGATTGAAGGCAGGAGGAGAAGGGGATGACAGAGGATGAGATAGTTGGATGGTATCACCAACTCTATGGATATGAGCTTGAGCAAGCTCCAGGAGTTGGTGATGGACAGGGAGGCCTGGTGTGCTGAAGTCCATGGGGTCGCAAAGAGTCGGACATGACTGAGAGACTGAACCGAAGTGATGAATAAAGCTGTAATAAATATCTTACAGACTAGTCTTTTATGGCTTATTTATCTTGGGTACATATTTAAGAAGAAAATTGATAGACTGTAGGATAGGTGTGTGTTTGGTTAGCAGAAATTCCCACAGGTAATACCTGGTATTGTATGTTTTTTCTGAATATTAGTCATTCTGGTTGATGAACAACTGTATATCATTCTGGTTCACATTCATTTTTAACCCTTTTAAACTAGGTTCCATGGTTACCAAGTAGTCACTAAGACTACTTTTTAGTATTCGTGCAAGTTGATCTGTTTGATATTTTATGTTATTGGCACACCTTCTTTCTTTACATTTGCTTGCTTCTAAATCTCTTCCTTATACAACATGAAGATTTCATTCTTCTGAAACAAACAGTCCTGGATTCAAATTTTAATATTACCAGTAGACAATAGTGATGTCAGAAAAGTTATTCAACTTTCTGAACTTCAATATCTATAACTTTAAAATCAAGCTAACTATATTCATCTTATGGGTAGCTGTGAAGAGTAAGTTATGACACGTGTAGTATATCTCAAACTTTTCTATTTAAGCACCTCTGCTGGAAAATGCATGTCTAACTCCTCTTGGGAAGTCTGGGGCTGCATCCTTGACAAATACTTCTTTTGTCTGTGTTATACTTAATCTTAAATACTATGTGAATTTTGCATACATGCATGCTAAGTCACTTTAGTTGTCTCTGACTCTTTGTGACCTTATGGACTGTAGCCCGCCAAGCTCCTTTGTCCATGGGATTCTCCAGGCAAGAATACTGGAGTGGGTTGCCATGCCCTCCTTCAGGGGATCTTACCAACCCAGGGATCGAACCTGTGTCTCTTCTGTCTGTGGCACTGGCAGCTGGGTTCTTTACCACTATTGTCACCTGGGAAGCCCATGTGAATTTTACATGTTGCTTTATATCATCATGCTTATCTAACTATATGTATATTAATCTTATTTTGCTGTAAAACAACACTGATAACTGATGATGTAGGAAGACAGGACAGACACATGGGTTCTCATTCACCCTGCAACACTGTCCTCCTTTTTCCAGGGGATAAATATATCTGGGACAAGAATAGACAATCTTGACCTTCTCCATGCTGTTTCAGAACCTGCATTCTCTTCCTTCTACCTCTCTTAAATAATGGTATTTCAGGACTGCTAGAATACTAAAGAAAAAAAAGAAAAATCTGTCTTTTGAATAAAAAGAAATTCAGTGCATCGGCCAGAGAAGGTGTTCCACTGTGTTGCTTAGGCATTTTGGAATTGCATTTAAACAAAATAAATAAGTGGGGGCTTCTACTAGTTTGAATAGTATGACCCCAAAATTCATATTTACCTGGAACCTCAGAAACTGATTTTATTTGGAAATAGGGTCTTATAGATTCATTAGTTTAGATGAGGTCACACTGGCTTAGAGTAGGCTGTAAATCCAATGACTGACGGGTCCTGATAAGAAGGCCATATGCAAACAGACTCAAACACAGGGAAGAAGTCCATGTGATGACAAAGGCAGAAACTGGAGGAGAGCAGCTGAAAGTCAAGAATGCTAAGGATCACTGGAAATCACCAAACACTTTGAAGAGGCAAGGAAAGGTTCTTCCCTAGAGTCTTTAGTGGGGCACAGACCCGCTGACACTGTGATCTCAGATCTCTAAACTCCAGGACTGTGTGAGAATAAATTTCTGTTGTTTTACACTGCCCCAACTGCCGCACTGCCCAAACCTAGGAAACGAGTACAGGCTCCTCTCTCAATGGGCAGCTCGTGGAAGCCCTCTTTGAAGAACTGACGTTTTAGCTGTCATCTGAAGGCAAGAATGGAGGAAGGCATGGCAACCCACTCCAGTATTCTTGCCTGGAGAATCCCACGGACAGAGCAACTGGCCAACTACAGTCCATGGGGTCGCAAAGAGTCGGATACACCTGAGTGATTAAGCACTAAAGCCAAGAAAGCAGTGGCCAGGTAAGTGCAAGAGAGGCTTTGCAAGCCAAGGAAACAAAGCAGAAGGGTCTATCAGGTTCAATAAGATGAATGATTTGTCCAAGATGAGAAGACCTGGAAGAGAAGAACTGAGACTTGGTTCTAAGACTTCAGATTCAAAGACCAGGAGTTGCAGCTTTCATCCTACCTCCCAGATCTTAGAACAGCCTCAAAACAACCAACCAACTGGCCAATTCGTTCACCCATCCACCCCTCACTGTTCAATTTTTTTGGCAATTAAAAGTGAAGTAGGGCTAGAGGCTGAGCAGAGATTGCTGACATTTTTATGAGACAGGAGAAGGCTAGTACTGAAGAGTTATTCTACAATTTTTCCCCCTGGCCAAAGCACCCTAGAGAAACACATGTGAAAACCAGCTTAATCAGTCTTCAAGTCTTGGTGATTATTTGTAGCTCCTAGTTGAAGAGGCAGAAAAGGTTTCCTGGAGGCTGTAGCTCTTTGCGATTCAAAATCACCTAGAGGCAACCACTGTGAAACCTTCCTGAAATATTCATCAGGTCTCTGGCTTGATGAAAAAAGCTGCAAGGCTCATCTTTTCCTACACAAACTGTAGCTGTAGTGTCATAGGCTAAAATCAACTTTTGGGTAGGTTTTTGCTTGATCTGCTTAGTGCTTTTAAAAAATCCAAATATTTCACACAACAGTTTAGATACTCAATTTTTCTTAAAAAGTCAAAAGTCCTTGCCATAGGGAATGATTAGTCAGAGTTGGGTAATGGCTTCCACTTAGAAAGGGCATACATTTACCAGTTACCATAGACCCCAGGGCCACACTTAAATAGCTTTTCTGGTCTCTTGCAGGCATTTGGGTTTGTGAACCTTGCTCTATAAAAATTAACTTTACAATCTCCAACCTGATCCCGCTTTATCTGTACATTTAAACCTCTCACTAGTCTCAAACTCAGAACCTACTATTAACTCTGAGAAATTCCTCATTCTTCTGTAAATATCTGGTATTCATTTCTTTTCCTCAGCTCTCTTTTAGTCAAATCTACCCCTCCTCCAGGGAAAAACATATATTATGACACTTAAGCCAAATATATATGGCCCATTATTTTTCTAGAACTAACTCCTTATTATGTCTGCTAAAGTTTTCTTAATTGAATGCTGACTGGTATTGTTAATTAATTATCAAGCACATATATTTAAGCCAAAGGTTATACAGCGTTATCATGAATGTCTTTGCTATCATCTTAGCACTTAACACTGAAAATACTCATGGTTAGTTGCATAAAGTGTTTGAGGAGTGAATGGTCTCAATGAGTCATCATCAAAGAAAGGTGGGCTAGTTAATAATTCTAATTACTCACACTTTGGATTTTATTCGCTAGGCTCTAGGCTTCACCCTCTTATTTTCAGACAATTCTTTTCTTACTAAGTAGCTAACAAAGAGTGGAGAGAATAAAGCAGTTTATAGTTTCTTGCAAATGCTCTAACACAAGGCTTTATGAGGAGAAAGACTGAAATCAGTGGCTAAAATAAGGTTATTAAACTACCTTGGATTAACCAGTTACATTATCAAAATTAAAAACCAACTGCATCATCATATTTTAACTTCCGTAATCATTATAACTCCATGAGTTAATCCTGGATTGCTTCTAGTAAATGAGATGTCAAGTTACCTATGGCTTTTATTTCATATGCACCTGAATTTAGACTATCCTTGTTCTGCATGAGAGCCGGCTCTGAAGTCGAATCTCTAAATTCCTAAGATATCTGTGTGGCTGAGAATGTGGGTTAGACCATTCTCCCAATTCTGTCTCCAATCCCTGTATTTTCAGTTGGGTGACTGGATTGGCAGTGATTCCAAAGCAGAAACCATCTAGCAGGTTTAAAATGGTTTTGGACTGTTGCCTGGTAGTAGTAAAACCAAAATTAATGAGACAGAACTGATTTGAGAATGATGAGTTTGAAATATGCCAGAAGCCCCATATCCACACTCTTGCCCACTCAATTTAACTCATTCCTGAAGGTCGTTCTCATTAAAAAAAAAAAAAAAAAGCTTTATGTATTACACATTTCCACAAGACTGATCATTTACTATCAACCAATTTCATTTCCTTTTACTTAAGAAAAATTTTTGTGACTTTAAGCCTCACAGAGGATTCTAAGTGATTTCCTGCCCCTGTTGATTTTGAGCAAATGGACGACCCTGAGCATGTTTTACAATATTGTCATCAGACATTGTTCTGAAGGAAAGCTTCATTTGCTTTGGATAGTGAAGTTTGCTTACGATATTGAAAAGAAGTGCTTTTACTTGGCACAATATTCTTAGGAATTCTCTAGAAGCAGGCTTTATTTATATTTGGCTTTTTTTTTTCCTTAGGAAATGTTCCAAATTAAGGATTTTATTAGCATTCATTTTCTGCTCCAAACAAGAGAGGAAAACAGGAGCAAATCCCAGGGGGAAAGCATATAAAGCTCGGCTATCACACAGTTATTTCTATGTTTCTTCCACAGAAGAGTAAGAAGTTTGTGAGAAATTATGTCCATAACCATACATTTAAATGAGAGCTTCTAAATGGCTTTCACAGTGAACCTTGAAACGAGGCTCTGGCTGAATGTAATTTCCCTTCTGTGCGCTCCTCCTCTCTGCTGGTCCCACCTCGGTTCTCCCTGTCATTACTAACTAGTGCCGGTTCAAACTGGCTGGCTCCAGTCTCTGCAGCATCCTTCCTCTGTTTCTCTGGGCTTTTGTTTGAGTTAGAATAGAGCGTGGCTTTTTGCTTCCATGCAGCTTTCAATTAACCCCTAAACCGAAAAAACATCACTGAATAACCTGTTAAGGTCTCAATTATCTGAACAGATAGCATTAATCTAAAGCAGTTATAACTCCACGTTTACTATTTATTATCATATATATTTATATTTCCTCTATTCTCCTGGTTCTGGTAGTAAATAGCTTTCAACCTTTAGCTGAGCATAAGTCATTCTGTATAACGGTTCTGTTTGTTTATGAAGGCCTACAGAAATGTGTATATAAAGAATTTGCAAAGAATCCAAGCAAAGTTCATTCAAATTTTGTAACTTTTCCTGCTTTTTCCACTAAACAGACAGGAAGCATAAACAGAACAGTCCTGAGTCATCCAACAAAGAGAAACCTGGAAAATGTCACTGATACAGTGGCATTATTTTAAGCAATGCACTGCTTTTAGAATCAATTATTTGAAGTACTGTCCTTTCTGTAGCAATACCTGCGGGAAGGAAACTCTTGCAAAGCAATTTTTATTTTTAGAATTAAGTACACACCATTATCAAAATTCAAAGGAAATAAAAAAGCAATTTAAAGCATATAAATATTATGTTCTGATAAAATAAAACCCCGCATTATTTACCTACATCAAACAAACTGCCACCCTATGTTAACTGCAGTTTCCCTTCTAGTGTTAGAGATTAATACGCAAGCCTGTCTGGCATCAGGCTTCTGTATTTCTAAGCCTGCCATGACTCTGTGTGTGTGTGTGTGGTGTGTGGTGTGTGGTGTGTGTGTGTGTGTGTGTGTGTAGGAGGAAGAGGAGGAACAGAGAAAAGATGAAGGCAACTTGACAAGGTCAGTGACTCTCTCAGTCAAGGCTTCGGAGCCCCTGAAATGCTGACACACACTTGAGAAATCTAATGGGATCCGCCAGATTAAACTGGCTGAGACAGCTGAACTTGGCCTGACAGCAGGTGGGACACACTGGGAAGTGGACTTTAGTGCAGCATCTTTAATAACTGGAATGTAAACTCCCCTCGGCAGGGCCTGTACTCTTGGGGTCCCCACTGCCTTATATTTGTCTTCATTTGTGTGACCGGCCCCCAAAGAACTTAGAGTTTGGGACCCCACTTCAGAAACAGTCCAATGACCTAACATCTCCACTGACCACATCATAAGGCCCATCTCCAAGCTCTTGACACACATTTTCCTCTCTGCTTTGGGAACCTCATCTCAGAAGCAAATTCACTGTGACATCAGTCATGACAGTGTATACAGAATCCCAGACTGTCTGTCCCCAGTGTACATGTTTACAATTAAACAGAGCTTTATACTGAAACTCAGTCAATTCTCTAGTGCATCCTCCTTTGGCCAGCAATGGATCAAATTGGAATACGAAGTAACATCATCGAAATCATGGATGACTCATAAATTCAGAGTAAATGCCAACTAACTGTGGCCTTTTGACTTACTGTGAATTCTTACAGAAAAGTAGAAAATGATACAAATAATCTGTTTTCCCTTTTGTGAAATTATTTGCATGCCAACTGTGCTCTATATCACAAAATAAGAGTAACTCATATTTCGGATAAGACAGGATCAGATTTATATCCCATCCCTTATAGGACAGTCAGTGGAAGGTGGTTGATTCTTAGTCTGTTTACATTCCTTTTCTGAAATAACTGCAGCTCTTTTGCTATTCTGCTGCTGCTGCTAAGTCGCTTCAGTCGTGTCTGACTCTGTGTGACCCCATAGACGGCAGCCCATCAGGCTCCCCCGTCCCTGGGATTCTCCAGGCAAGAACACTGGAGTGGGTTGCCATTTCCTTCTCCAATGCATGAAAGTGAAAAGTGAAAGTGAAGTCGCTCAGTCGTGTCCGACTCTTAGCAACCCCATGGACCGCAGCCCACCAGGCTCCTCCATCCATGGGATTTTCCAGGCAAGAGTACTGGAGTGGGGTGCCATTGCCTTCTCCATTGCTATTCTGCTAGCATGCAGTAAATGCTAAGAGCTATTTACAAGAACAGTCCTTAAGAGAAAAAAGACAACAGTGGGGTTTGGAAGGTCTAAGGAAAATCAGAATATCAAGTTGTATGCTTGGAAAATATGTTACTTCTGAGCTGCATGAAGAGATGACGTGACAATGACAGGATCTCTGGCCTCTATGGGGAAATTCTAAATTGACATCAGTGTTAAAGGATAAGATAAACATGTCCAATTACTCTTAAGCCCCACAAGAAAAGAGCATTGTCTTTTTTTCATGAGGCTATAGTTACAGGGCTTTTGTAAGTGAGATATGAAGCTAGAATGAGAAAGTGCTTAAAAATCTAGAAATTACTATTCAAATGTTAAGTATTATGATTATTCTTTAAAAAATGGAGAAGAAAGCTATTCTTCTAAGTAATAGAGCCCAGTATCTAAATTTCCACTGAAAAGTTGTTAATCAATTCTAAATATTATTCCAAGGTGAACAAGAAAGCTTTTTTTTCCTCTATGATAATTTTGTTCCACACATATTTTCATAGTACTTTATATCCTAGTCCTTTAAAGTATTTCATTCACAATAATGTTAATCCACAATATCTCTACAAGGCAGGAAGAAATTAAAATTGCATGGAAAGTAAGCAGTGAGCCTAGAATGGAAGTCACATTTCCTGACCTTCAGTTTAGTGTTCCATCTGTTAGGCCCTGGTTTTGAATAATGAACTCAAATTAACCTAATCGTCATTGCTCAAAAATTCATTAATCACAGCAGCAAATCTGAACAAAATGAGTAAGTCAATGAAAATCAATACCCTAGAGTTGCTTTTAAGTGTCATTCCTCACACAGCTACTAATTAATGAGAGAAACTCTAATCCACATCTTGTACCTTATTAAAAATGGGACCCTTCTTTGACTACTAAGTTTTAAAACATAATATCATGGCTTAAACTGACAACAGGTTTCTTTTCATCACCTTAGTTTAACTTTGCTTCTCAAGCTGGAAGATTTCAATGTGGTTTTCTACAAGTGGCACATTTAACTTTTAGACAAACTTTTAATATTTACACAAAATATATTATCTATCTTTTCCTGGATTGCCTTCATTTAAGTCCATAACAACAGCAATAGAATAACTGATAAGTCTTCTGCCACCATAGATTTATAATAGAAAATATATAGAGAGAGACATAAACACATACAGATAGGGGTAGTATTTCTTGTGTCCCTATTTCAGGCATGTGACAAGAATAATCAATTGAGTTCCTCTGGACATACCTCCTGGGTAGAAACATAATAAAAGTGAACCTTGAAGCACCAACTACTTTTCTCTAACCAATATTGTACATAATAACCAATTTCCTTAGAGTTTACGGACTAATGAAAATGCTGCCAAATCAAAGCTATTATTAACAATAAGCTGAAATGTAAGCTTCAAGAAGACGGAGATTTTATATGATTTGTCTGCTGTCACATGCCCATATGTTATGCATAGAACAGTGGCTTGCATGTAATAGGTACTCAATTAAGTATCTGGTGAGTGAGAAAGAGTGGAGAATTAAACAGAGGCTCTGCTTGAGGAAGCAGAGTAATATTATCCAGAGTAACTCACAAAAATCTTTATTAGAAGTGTTCAGTAGGGAAGCCTTTAATAAAATAATCTCTTTTGACACTGAAACACTGCCAGCCTTGCTCTTATACTTTTCATCCCAAAAGCATACTCTTCGATACTTATGGGTAGTGTATTAATTTTGGCAACAAATTACAAGTCAAAACAAAGCAGTGCCAAAATTGAGGCAATCTAAGTAAGAAAAGCTTCAAGGCAATCAAAGTGAAGTTTTCAGAGCAATGAGTTCCACAACTAGAATAAAAGTCAGTAAATAAAAAAGCTACTTCTGCCTTAATGGACATTAAACATTACTTAATGATATGAAATAAAATTATTTATTTCTTCCTCTTGCTCAAACAGTTCAGAACTTCCAACTTAAGATTCACAATAGCTTCACAGAAGAAAAGTCCACTCTAAATACAGACCAATGATAAGAGCTTTTTCCTAAGGGTAGGAAGAGTAAAAATTATAGCCAGCATCAAATATAATCAAATAGTTTAGTGAATTGGAAAGGAATAAAAATCAAGAGATGGGGCAGGTGCTAAAGTAGTGATCTTGTTGGATTATGGGTCTGTAAGTATGCTGAGACACCAGAAATTTCAGCTCCTGTGGGATAAAGAGAAACTAGAATGTTTCACAGGAGACAGGGCACTGCAGGTGGCATGCGCTGATGTCCCCCCACCTCAACTTCCTAATAAAAGACTGAAACAGCTTCTGCCAACTGTCACCTGGGTTAGTGTTCTACAAAGTTGTAAGACCTACTATGTGAAAACATCAATACAGCCACCCTACCAGAGAATGAGCCAAGTCATTATTTACCTCCTAGACCAGACTGACTAGTATGTTGTTATTATCAGTCTGAGTCCCAGGATGGAGACTCTAAGTGTTGGATGGAAGCCACTGCAATACTGTTAGAAATGAAAAGATGGCGAAGAACAGGAAAAAGAGGAGAAAAAAGAAAAAAGAATCTGCTACTCCAAATAAGCCTGCCAACCAATACTTTAAAACACATGAATAAACCTAATGCAAATAAAAGGCAATCAATAAAATCAACTATTTGAATATAAATGTGTTCCAGATGAAATTAATTTCATGAAACAATCTGACAAAGACCTTAAAAGAGCAGGTTAAGGATGACCAGAATTTAGTGCTGACAAAATTAGCAATAAAAGTAACAAGAGTCCACAAAATATACACAGAAGTGAAATAAAAATAGACAAATGAGAAACATACATAACTTGATAGTTAAAAGCACAGTTAGTGAAATTAAAGATACCATCAGTGGGATAACTTTAGGCTGGCATCAAAGAATGAATTAATGAAAGGGTAGTAAATACTGAAAAACTCACCCAAAATGCAGCGCAGAAAGACGAGGTTAAAAATTATAAAAGAATATGTAAGATTTTGGAAAGTGTGTGTGTGTGTTAATAGCTCAGTTGTGCCCAACTCTTTGCAATCCCATTGACTGTAGCCTGCCAGGCTCCTTTGTCCATGGAATTCTCCAGGCTAGAATCCTGGAGTGGGTAGCCATTCCCTTCTCCAGGGGATTTTCCCAATCCAAGGATTAAACCTGGGGTCTCCTGCATTGCAGGCAGATTCTTTACCATCTGACCCACCAGAGAAGCCCATTGGAAAGTACCCTAATGTATCTTTCAGAGAAAGAGAATTGATAAAGAAATATGTGATAAGGCAATTGCTGAGAATTTTTAAGAATTAAGGTAAAACATGTCATTAGCTAACATGCAATGGACATGAGTTTGGGTAAACTCCGGGAGTTGCTGATGGACAGGGAGGCCTGGTGTGCTGCAGTCCATGGGCACAAAGAGTCAGACAAGACTGAGCGACTGAACTGAACTGCAAGTATGTGTTGTCTACATTATCTACATTAAAATGATGGACAACATTAGGTGGCAACAACAGATGGCAAGAAACAATGAAGAGGTATTAGAAAGGTGCCAAGGAAATAAAACTCTTAATCTAAAATTTCATACCTACTCAAAACTATTATTGAAGAATTGAGAGTAAATAAATATATTTCAGACATAAAATGACTGAAATACTTGGCACTAAAAGATCTTCACGACCCAGATAATCACCATGGTGTGATCACTCACCTAGAGCCAGACGTCCTGGAATGTGAAGTCAAGTGGGCCTTAGAAAGCATAACTACGAACAAAGCTAGTGGAGGTGATGAAATTCCAGTTGAGCTATTTCAAATCCTGAAAGATGATGCTGTGAAAGTGCTGCACTCAATATGCCAGCAAATTTGGAAAACTCAGCAATGGCCACAAGACTGGAAAAGGTCAGTTTTCATTCCAATCTCAAAGAAAGGCAATGCCAAAGAATGCTCACACTACTGCACAATTGTACTCATTTCCCACGCTAGTAAAGTAATACTTAAAATTCTCCAAACCAGGCTTCAGCAATACGTGAACCATAAACTTCTAGATGTTCAAGCTAGTTTTAGAAAAGGCAGAGGAACCAGAGGTCAAACTGCCAACATCCAATGGATCATCAAAAAAGCAAGAGAGTTCCAGAAAAACATCTATTTCTGCTTTATTGACTATGCCAAAGCTTTTGTCTGTGTGGATCACAATAAACTGTGGAAAACTCTGAAAGAGATGGGAATACCAGACCACCTACCTGCCTCTTTAGAAACCTGTATGCAGGTCAGGAAGCAACAGTTAGAACTGGACATGGAACAGACTGGTTCCAAATAGGAAAAGGAGTATGTCAAGGCTGTATATTGTCACCCTGCTGATTTAACTTATATGCAGAGTACATCATGAGAAATGCTGGGCTGGAGGAAGCACAAGCTGGAATCAAGATTGCCGGGAGAAATATCAATAACCTCAGATACACAGGTGACACCACCCTTATGGCAGAAAGTGAAGAAGAACTAAAGAGCCTCTTGATGAAAGTGAAAGAGGAGAGTGAAAAAGTTGGCTTAAAGCTCAACATTCAGAAAACTAAGATCATGGCATCTGGCCCCATCATTTCATGGCAAATAGATGGGGAAACAGTGGCTGACTTTATTTTTCTGGACTCCAAAATCACTGCAGATGGTGATTGCAGCCATGAAATTAAAAGACACTTACTCCTTGGAAGGAAAGTTATGACCAACCTAGATAGCATATTAAAAAGCAGAGACATTACTTTGCCAACAAAGATCCGTCTAGTCAAGGCTATGGTTTTTCCAGTGGTCATGTATGGATGTGAGAGTTGGACTATAAAGAAAGCTGAGTGCCAGAGAATTAATGCTTTTGAACTGTGGTGTTGGAGAAGACTCTTGAGAGCCCCTTGGACTGCAAGGAGATCCAACCAGTCCATCCTAAAAGAGATCAGTCCTGGGTGTTCATTGGAAGGCCTGATGGTGAAGCTGAAACTCCAATACTTTGGCCACCTTATGCGAAGAGCTGACTCATTGGAAAAGACCCTGATGGTGGGAGGGATTGGGGGCAGGAGGAGAAGGGGACGAGAGAGGATGGGATGGTTGAATGGCATCACCGACTCGATGGATATGAGTTTGAGTAAACTCCGGGAGTTGGTGATGGACAGGGAGGCCTGGCGTGCTGCGATTCACGGGGTCGCAAAGATTCGGACACGACTGAGCGACTGAACTGAACTGAACACACTTACCAAAAAGACTCATTAAAAATAAATTCTTCTGGAGCAAGAAGAATTAAACTCAGCAGGAAGGTATAATATACAAGAAACAAAGATAAACATAGCAAGTTACTATGTGGGCCAAAATATTTATATGTTTGCTAAATGAATGACAATTCTTGTTGAAAAAATCTATAAATAAAAATTGATGATTCATTTTAATTACAAAGAGGACAAAGAGAATAACTATAGATACTGCTAAACTTCTCACAAATAATACATGTTAAAATTTGTGAATAAATATTAATACAATTCACAATTTCCAAATTATCAGAAAAAAATAAGAGATTAAAGAAAACATTATCAATTCACCAGAACACAGGGATGGAGAAAAAATTGAAGAAGAAAAGAAAAGCTAATAAACAGAAAACACAAAGCCTTAAGTTATCCAATATATCAGTAATCACAATAAACATACACAGACTAAACTCATTAGAAAAGAGAATACTTGAATTTATTAAAAAAAAAAAAAAAAGCTATTTACTGCCTAACAAGAATCCCATCTAAAACAAAAACACATAAAAGGCTGAAAATAAAATACGAAAAAGATAATACAAATACTTTAAAAACAGAAATAAAGGCTATCTCAGCAATAAGGAAATCAGACAAATATATAATTTAAAAGAAAAAGTATTAAAAGGATATTTATAGTAGAAAAACTATCAAAATATATGAAAAATATCAAAGCAATCTTAAAACATATTTGGTAAAACCTGAGGGAATTCAAAGGAGACAGTGAGAAATACCCAGTCAAAATAAAACATTTTTGTCAGATACTGAGAGATGAAGCAGATAAAAAAATAACAAGGATAAAAAAAGTCTGAACAAACAAAAAGTTTGTCACGTTAACAGAAAATATTTATAAAAACTGACTATCTAGAAGATTCCTGCTAAAATCTCAAATAGTCTTTTTCAAAATGATGTCATATACACTCTACTTTTGACCCAACACTGCAATACGAGGACTCAATAGGAAATGAAAACATTTAAAACTTTTTTAAAAAGTGCTCTCAAGTTAAAATGAAAATCACAAAACATTTAGAACCAAATGAAGGTACCAAATTTTATTGTAAAGGTGCTATAGTGACATGAAAAGTAAATTTATAGACTTAATTGTACTTATTTACAAAACTAAAAAGAGATAATTTAATTCAAAACGAACTACAGATTAAAAAGTAAATATTAAGTAGAAAAATAAATAATAAAAAAAAACATTTACTGGAAAAAAAGCAGAGACAATAAGCAAAACCACAGCTTGGTTTTATGAAAATATAAATAAAATAGATGAATCTACAGAAAGGCTTATAAAGAAAAGAGGCACAAATAAACAATACTGAGTAAGAAAATGGAAAGGGATTTATAGATAAATTGACAGCACTTTAAAAATCATAAAAACATACAAAATTCTTAAGTATAGATCTAAATCTAGATTTAGATACTGACAAAATGTTTGTACACATGTGAGAAAGAAAAGAACAATTATGTTGGAAATAAGCAGATAATAACCTAATTAATAATCCAGTATTAATTAACTCTGTATGATCCATAGTCCAAAATATCTTGGCCCAGAAGAAATCAAAAAAGTTACTTGGAAGAACAGTCTTATGGCCATTGTCTTTCTCCACAACTTACAAAGATGGTTAAAAAAGTTTAGGGTACAAAAGCATCACCTTAGAAATTCATTACAAATGCAAACTATCAGTCTTCATCATGAAAGATTCCAAGTCAAAAATTCTGGAATAACCACATTTTGAACAAATAACCCTGATAGACTTGGCTCTCCACCCATCTTCTGAGAAACACTGCTTTAAGACACAGGATATCTGGACATCGTCTATAAAACCTCAGTACAACTTCCTGTTGTGAGCACACATCACAGGTGTGTGAATAGGGGTAAAGTGTAAATTCTGTGGTGCCCACAGAATTAATAACTAAAAGCAATAACAACAGAACTATTAGCAAATCATATGCCCATGTTTTCCTGCTGAACATACAACACTATGAACTTCCAAAAGTCTCAAGAGCAAAATCAATCTCTCCTCTCTCTACTAGAGAGCAAAACTTCCCCGAATAAGTTACAGCCAATCCCCCACAGTCCACTGCTAGCATTCAGGGCCCAGGGGACTGCAGGGAGATGCCAAGTCCCAGGACTGCTCACCCCTGGGGGAAGAGAAGGGAGGGCCTCAGTCTCTGAACTGGGAGTCTCAGCAGCTGAGTGGCAGGCATCTGAGAAGTCAGGCAGCATGTTCTTGCCAATGGACCTCCACAGAGGACCAGACTGATGTCCCTGCCTTCCTCCCCCCAGTGGCTTACAATTACAAGAGGCCCCAAGGACCTAAGTATAGCCAGAGGAAAAGGCCAAGGGAGCCCAGAATTGCCAGATTAAGTTTCTACACCCTAGCAGAATGGGGCTCGATTCAGCTATGATCAAATAAGAGTCGTATTCCTTCCATATCTGTGTGTGGGGGAAACTGAGATTCATACCCTGGACATTCTAGGTAGAGGGACCCTAAATCAAACACAAGAGGATTGAAGAACAGGGCATTTACAGGCACTAGCAAGCAGTCTGGCGTTGCTTCAACAGTGGGTGAAGGAAACTGAATATCGAAGACTTCAAACACCTGAATTCAAAAGTTCTGACCTTAGGCTAAAGTCATTGTTGTTCAGTCGCTCAGTGGTGTCTGACTCTGTGAGACCCCGTGGACTGCAGCACGCCAGGCTTCCCTGTCCTTCACTATCTCCTGGGGTTTGATCAGATTCATGTCCACTGAGCTGATGATGATAAAGCTACAGGGGATCATCACAGGAAGTGTGCTGGCAAAGAAACACACACTCAGAACTTTGTTGAGAAATACAGCTAATGTGGAAAAATGTATTTGATGAAGAAGAAAAGGGATCGAGAGAACAGTAAGTAGACTGACATGATTTTGACTGGGTGAAATATACATACAGGATATTACACATGCATATGTACACACATGTCCATGCATATAAAACTCAAAAGAGATGACCTTCTGAATGAATCAGTTCCACACGACCTTGGCCAAATGAAGCCAGCATGTTCTGTCATTTAATCCTCAAAACAAGTTGATACATCGGTCTCATTATTTCCTGTTACCAGAAGGGAACAGCCTCAACAAAGTTAAAGAACTTCCTCAGGTTCACCAAGAACCCATCATCTCTTGCCTAACAATTGCAAAACGACTTAAGGGAATTTTCTCTCTTTCATTCTAGCCCCATGTGCCTTCACCTCGGAAGTTAGAGTGACCCTGTGAAAAGTTAGGTCAGATGAGCCCATTCTTCTGCACAAATCCCACCCATGATGTCCTCATCTCACTGATAGGAAAATTCTACTAGGCCCTCTCCCATCTCTCTTCTTCTGCCAACACCCTCCTCCGCATTTCAGGCCCAGGCTCTCTGACTGTTCCTAGAATAAACCTCAGAACTGTGCCTGCTTTTCCTTTTGTCTGAAACTTTCTCTCTTAGTCCTATGTGTAACCTTCTTTCTCACTTCTTTCAGACCTCTGCTCAAATGATACCTTTTCAAAGAGACCTCTCTTGCCTGTCTGTATAAAATAGCTCAGCTTCTGCTACTTCCAATCCTCTTCTAAGAGCTTTACCCTTTTTTCTTGCAACCTGGTATGCACCCTTGCCCTCTGCCACCACCACTACCAAATATAAACACAAGCAAAGGGATTTTTGTCCTTATGTTGACTGCTCTTAACAAAGTCAGGGAAAGGACAGTCTGCACTCAATGAATGAATGAATGAATACATGGAGCCAGGTCTCTAACTCTGATACAACAAATCTGAAAAATCCATGCTTTTTAAGGTAAACCAGTCAATTTCGATTTGAAATTCATTTTAAATGTGCAGTTATTCTCTTTGATAACAGAAGTTTGAAATTGTCTGAAAATTAAATAGCTGTATTAATTACTATCTCTAAGATGCAGAGTGTGTTTTTTTCCTGACACCACTAATGACCTTAGTTTTATTTTATGTGCATCTTTATCACAAGATGCCTGCTTATAGCAACATGTGACCAGCAACAATGCGACTGACTTTCACACGCCACTAAGAAAATGTTCTCTATGGTCTGGTAATTCTCAACTGTATTTATGTTTACGTATATATGCTACACACCATCCTTACAGTCTCTGATGATTTTATGAAACTGAAAACTCTTCTTTACACAAATCACTGATTACTTTTTGTAATGCTGCATTCTATTATGGCCTAATATCCTCAACTTTTCACAACTGAGATAAAATTAGGGACCTATACTATTTTACTTGAGAGAAAAAAAATTGGGGGGAAAGAATTACTATTTTAAAGGCATTATTAGAACTTTTAATGAACATGTTAAACCAAAGAGACTGCATTTTTCTAACAAATGAAACACCTCTGGCCACAAAACAATACCTAGAAAAACATGTACCAACCAAAACATTTGGAAGTTTTTGTTATTGTTGTTTTAACAATAAAAAAGGCCTGCTTTCACTAGCAAAAAAGGACTGTGTGTTAGCATCTTTAGCTTAGAAACAGAAAAAATGAATATACCCCAACAAGGTTTATTGGCAAGTCTTCCGGGTGCTTTGATAAATGAGCTTGGAAAGATCGCCTCCTAGTGGGCGGACTTGCTCAATGTAGAAGTGACAATGTGGAAAAGTACCTTTCACGTGAAAATGAAATGGGAAATCATACTCGTAATGAAAAAAAATTCACAGCCTTGCAAACTCATTTCCGAGCAAATGACCACTTCCTTGAATTCTCTCACCTGTTAAAATGATTACAAACAGATTTGTCCACAAGGAAAATAAGCTAAAATAAAGGACTAACTTTTCAGTAATTGTCTAACAGTGCTTGAGAAACCCTTTCCAGCAAGTGGAAAATTTCTAACAATTTATGTGGTGAGGGGAAATAAAACCAAGTGAGTAAAGTAAAAACATAAAGTGAGAGTTCTTTATGGCCCTTGCTATTCTAACTTTGTACCTCAGCTCCTTTGAACCACTTATTTTATGACCAATTTCAACTAAGGTGTTAAGATTTCAAGTGCTCAAATTTAGATTAGCGGTAAATTGTCAGTGATTTTTCTCTCAGTCGGTATATAGCAAAGGTTTTCAAGTATGTGCTTATTCAGAGATAGTGATTTCATATCTGTCCACCATCAAGGAAACACACCTAATTATGAATTAATCAAAGAAGAAGAAATGGCAAGTTATTGAAATATTTCTCTTCAGAAATTGTGTTGTCAATTGCATGTGGCTGAATCTTCGCTACTTCCCATACTTCAATTTAATCATTATATAAAATTTAGCACTAAAGTACTGATGAGAGCAAAAGTTATTTATTCTTACAATCTGTGATTTTAAAAGATTTACCAATTGCTAAGTAAAATTATATCACTTTTAAGAAATTAAACATTTTGCCCAGTGATATTTATCAATCTGGGTAGCAATATAAAAACTGAACTAAAAAAAAAAAAGACATTAACTTTACAGAAGCTCCATGAAGTGAGTTAGCAATATTCTTGGATAAATGACTAAGTTTTTCAATAACTGATTCCTTTCCTATCACCTCTCTACTCTTAAATCATCACTGTTTCCCCATCAATGGTAAAATTACAAGCTTCTTTGACCCCTGGATCTTGATGACAAGTTCTTGCTTACCAGTCCAGTTTCATCTTTCATTTGGCCCGGTTTTACTTTATACTCACACCAGTCATCTTAAACTGAACTTGGATCTCTTTCTCCACATACGAAAAATTTTTTTCAACACACGAAAAATTCTATCAGAACTGCCTGTGTTTCCCAAGGCTATTTGCTCTACTTGGACACACTGCAGCCAGTATCTCCTCTTCCCTTTCTCCTTCAATTGACCCATCAAAAGTTTACTGAGCTAATCTTTCCATGATCAGTTGGGATATCATCTATTCAAAGTCACCTTGGGAATGAATGAAGTGGTGGTTTCTCTGAGCTCTCATGGCACCTGTTCAGAAGTCATATTTTAGCACCAACACTCTGCTGTAAATCAATCTGTTTTGCTTCCCCTTTTACAAGTCAGGTACTGTTTACCCCTAGCCCTGTGCACCACACACTGCCCATAGTGGATGCTATGCAAGTGTTTATTGATTTGGATAATCTCTATTACATAGGGTCTCACATCATGAGAAATGTTTCTTTCAAATCTAGGTAAAATTATTATAATTAAACTTGAAACCACAGTATTTTCTCTTTTCCGTTAAATGGAATAATTCATAAAAGTGCAAGACCAAGCTGATTAGGATAATAAACTTATCACATGAGCAAAGGATAATTATATTGCCCACTCAGAAATTTGGAGTCATGGAAATCTAAAAAAAAAACTTAAATACAAATCAAAAAACAATATTGTATTTACATAAATTCACACATTAAATACCAAGTTATAAAAATCTATGTACAAAACTACCAGACAATGAAAGGGCGTCACCACTTGGTCATTATGAACTGTGTAGAAGACAGTGTAGGAATGTTCTTGGACAGAGAAGCCCATAATGCAAACAATTAATTTATGTTGACATTCTTATTCACTATATTTGTTTTTTATTCACAGTTTGCCAAAAAGTGAAGTCGCTCAGTCGTGTCTGACTCTTTGCAACGACTGTAACCTACCAGGCTTCTCCGTCCATGGGATTTTCCAGGCAAGAATACTGGAAGGGGTTGCCATTTCCTTCTCCAGGGGATCTTCCCCACCCAGGGATTGAACCCAGGTCTCCTACATTGCAGGCAGATGCTTTACCCTCTGAGCCACCAGAGAAGCTCACAGTTTGCCAAAGGGATCTATTAAATTGTGTTAGACCAACACTGGAAGTAAGTATTGGCATCATTGTTTCTCACTTTCTGTGAGAAAGCTGCACATCAGATCCTACAGTTCAGGAAGCTCTTGCATCAAGAATCACACCAGGATCTGTCCTTATATGAGTACGAAACATATTTGTTTTCCAAACAGTTTTGGGTATATCATAAAGAAACCAGGAACAAAAACCAAAAGAAATATTACCAGATCAGTCCATTCAATGGAAATCCAAAACCCATGGCTGAATTTAATGAATACTTATTTACAGATTGGCCACCTTAAATTCATCTCTTTTTTTAAGGTACAATCAGTTCGGTTCAGTCACTCAGTCGTGTCCAACTCTGTGACCCCATGGACTGCAGCATGCCAGGCCTCCCTGTCCATCACCAACTCCCAGAGCTTACTCAAACTCATGTCCATTGAGTCGGTGATGCCATCCAACCATCTCATCCTCTGTTGTCCCCTTCTTCTCCCGCCTTCAATCTTTCCCAGCATCAGGGTCTTTTCTAATGAGTCAGCTCTTTGCATCAGGTGGCCAAAGTATTGGAGTTTCAGTTTCAGCATCAGTCCTTCCAATGAACATTCAGGACTGATTTCCTTCAGGATTGACCGGCTGGATCTCCGTGCAGTCCAAGGAACTTTCAAGAGTCTTTTCCAACACTACAGTTCAAAAGCATCAATTCTTCTGCGCTCAGCTTTCTTTATAGTCCAACTCTCACATCCATACATGACCACTGGGAAAACCATAGCCTTGACCAGATTACTGTTGGCACAGTAATCTCTCTGCTTTTTAATGTGCTGTCTAGGTTGTCTTAGCTTTTCTTCCAAGGAGCAAGTGTCTTTTAATTTCATGGCTGCAGTCACCATCTGCAGTGATTTTGGAGCCCCCCAAAATAAAGCATCTCACTGTTTCCATTGTTTCCCCACCTATTTGCCATGAGGTGAAGGGACTGGATGCTATTATTTTCATTTTTTGAATGTTGAGTTTTAAACCAGCTTATTGATATTTAAGCCAGGGTACTGATATTTTTCCCAGCAATCTTGATTCCATCTTGTGCTTCATTCAGCCTGACATTTTGCATGATGTGGAGAAGGGCATGGCAACCCACTCCCATATTCTTGCCTGGAGAATTCCACGGACAGAGGAACCTGGCAGGCTATGGTTCATGGGGTCGCAAAGAGTTGGACATGACTGAGCGACTTAGCATGCACGCAAGCACGCACTCGGCATAGAAGCTGAATAAGCAGGGTGACAATATACAGCCTTGACGTACTCCTTTTCCAATTTGGAACCAGTCCATTGTTCCACATCGGGTTCTAACTGTTGCTTCTTGTCCTGCATACAGATTTCTCATAAGGCAGGTCAGGTGGTCTGGTATTCACATCTCCTAAAGAATTTTTCACAGTTTGTTTGAGATCTACACAGTCAAAGGCTTTGGTGTAATCAATAAAGCAGAAGTAGATGTTTTTCTCGAATTCTCTTGCTTTTTCTATGATACAGTGGATGTTCGCAATTTGATCTCTGGTTCCTCTGCCTCGGCTAAATTCAGCTTGAGCATCTAGAAGTTAACGGTTCACATACTGTTGAAGCCTGGCTTGGAGGATTTTGAGCATTACTTTGCTAGAGTGTGAGATGAGTGCAATTGTGCAGTAGTCTGAACATTCTTTGGCATAGACATTCTTTGGGATTGGAATGAAAACTGATCTTTTCCGGTCCTGTGGCCACTGCTGAGTTTTCCAAATTTGCTGGCATATTGAGTGCAGCACTTTCACAGCATCATCTTTTAGAATTTGAAGTCGCTCAACTGAAATTCCATCACCTCCACTAGCTTTGTTTGTAGTGATGCTTCCTAAGGCCCACTTGACTTCACATTCCAGGATGTCTGGCTCTAGGTGAGTGATCATACCACCATGATTATCTGAGTCATGAAGATCTTTTTTGTATAGTTCTTCTGTGTATTCTTGCCACCTCTTCTTAACATCTTCTGCTTCTGTTAGGTCCACACCATTTCTGCCCTTTATTGTGCCCATCTTTGCTTGAAATGTTCCCTTGGTATCTCTAATTTTCTTGAAGAGATTTCTAGTCTATCCCCATTCTGTTGTTTTCCTCTTATTTCTTTGCACTGATCACTGAGGAAGACTTTCTTATCTCTCCTTGCTGTTCTTTGGAACTCTGCATTTAAACAGGAATATCTTTCCTTTTCTCCTTTGCCTTTCGCTTCTCTTCTTTTCTCAGGTATTTGTAAGGCCTCCTCAGTAAGGCCTATTTGCATTTCTTTTTTTTGGGGATGGTCTTCATCACTGCCTCCTGTACAATGCATGAACTTCCACCCATAGTTCTTCAGGTACTCTCAGATTTTATCCCTAGAATCTATTTATCATTTTCACTATATAATCATAAAGGATTTGATCTAGGTCTTACCTGAATGGTCTAGTGGTTTTCCCTACTTTCTTCAATTAAAGTCTGAATTTGGCAATAAGGAGAATATGGATAAACAAATCAGCTAAAATACAAACCTTCTGTAAAAATGATTTTTAATGTTTTTGTAGCCCATAGCCATCACTCTACTTTCCTTAACAATGTACAGAAAAAAAAATACTCATGTATCTATATATTAGTCAACAACTTAAATATACTCAGTGCAGTATAATCTATACTGGACCAACTCAAGACCAAAAGCTATTTAGAGATGTGCCTGGTCATAAATAGCAAAATAAAAAGACAAATACTAGAAGTACCTTTCAACTTCCAGGTTGTGTGTGCATATATGCAATGTGTGTGTATGTGTGTGTGTGTGTGTGTATTCCAGAATATATTTAAATTTTAGATAATGCTTCCTTTACTCTTTAATTTTAGATAATGATTTCTTACGACAGTGTATCTCTGGAGAAGACAAAATGAAATGTAAACCTGGTCATTTGGTATAAATGTACTGAGAGCCACTATGTAACAGATGCTCTGTAGAAATTTTTGAGGACTCCAGATTGAACAAGATACTGTTCTTGTCAATGCATCAAGAGCCAGATACACACACACACACACACACACACACACACACACACACACACACGTACACACACACACACATCACTGTTTAGGAGCCTTCCTGGTGACTTGGTGGTAAACAATCCTCCAGCAAATTAGGAGATGCAAGTTCAATCCCTGAAAGAGGAAATGGCAACCCAGTCCAGTATTTTTGCCTGGGAAATCCCATGGATAGAGGAACCTGAGAGGCTATAGTCCATGGAGTCGCAAAAGAGTTGGACACAACTTAGCGACTAAACAACAGCAATAAATATATTTCTAAAGCCTGAGCACCAGCAGATGACAAGGTTGCGAGTTACAAATGCAGATGCTGCTTCAGTAGGTCTGGGGGGTCCCAGCATTCCGCATTTCTCGGAAGTCTCCAGCTGATGCCAGGGCCACTGGTCTGCAGACCACATTCTGAGCAGAGAAGGTTTAAATTCTTGGCAACACAGGTAAAGCAATAATGAACTGCACTGCAAAGGAAGGTTATCTAGGAAAGCCACTGATAGAAGCGACAACTGCATAGGATAAAGGGAGAAAGAGCTCTAGTTGCAGGAAACTTCAAAATTAAAAACATACAGTGATGAAAATACACAATATAGTTAAATGACAATAAGCTAGCAAAAGTGTTCCAAGTGTAGAATATGTGAAAAGGTTGCCAGGAGACAAGGTACAGAAGTAACCTGAGGCTGGGATGGGCCTGTTCTATACATCTGTCACACGTCATGGAATTTATTCACTAAGCAGTATAGAGATTCTAGGGGGATATGGGACTTTTTTGTTGTTGTTAATTTTTTTATTGACAATATCTGACATATAACATTATATAAATTTAAGGTGTTACTTTGGTACACTTATATATTGTAATACTATTGCTGTTGTAGCAGTAATTAGCACCCATATTACATAACTTCTTTTTAGTGGCTGGGATAATTAAATTTTAGTCTCTTAGCAAGTTTGACAATTATAGCACATTAGCATTGTCTATATTCATTATACTATGCATTACACAACAATACTTTAGAAAGTTAATTTTGACATTAGTATGGGGAACGGACTGGAAGAGATAAACATAACCAGGGAAACAGTTATCTGAAATAATAAGCTAGAGATGCTGAAACTATTGGGGCTTCCCTGATAGCTCAATTGGTAAAGAATCTGCCTGCAATGCAGGAGACCACAGTTCAATTTCTAGGTCAGGAAGATCCGCCAGAGAAGAGATAGGCTACCCATTCCAGTATTCTTGGGCTTCCCTTGTAGCTCAGCTGGTAAAGAATCCATCAGCATTGTGGGAGACCTGGGTTCGATCCCTGGGTTGGGAAGATCCCTTGGAGAAGGGAAAGGGTGCCCACTCCAGTATTCTGGCCTGGAGAATTCCATGAACTGTATAGTCCACGAGGTCGCAAAGAGCCGGACACGACTGAGCGACTTTCACTTTCACTTCATTTTCAGAGATACTGAAGCCTTGGACTACAGCTGCTGCTGCTGCTAAGTCACATCAGTCGTGTCCGACTCTGTGCGACTACCAGGTCGCACATAGACAGCAGCCCACCAGGCTCCCCCGTCCCTGGGATTCTCCAGGCAAGAACACTGGAGTGGGTTGCCATTTCCTTCTCCAGTGCATGAAAGTGAAAAGGGAAAGTGAAGTCGCTCAGTCGTGTCCGACTCTTAGCGATCCCATGGACTGCAGCCCACCAGGCTCCTCCATCCATGGGATTTCCCAGGCAAGAGTATTGGGAGTGGGGGGGCCATTGCCTTCTCCTTTGGAGTACAGCAGTGGCATTTAAATAAGGTGGGAAAAAGGATTCCCCCCAAAACATTCATGAAGCTATATGTGGCCAGACATGAAACCATCCACCAAAGTCCATTCTCCCAGGCTTTCACGGTACAGAGTTAAGCCTACTTAAGACATTGTGTTTCATGGACCTCCTGCAGTCACCAGCATATGAGTGGAAGCAACGTGAACAACTTAGGCTTTCCTTAAGAATCCACCTTTGACCCTGGGCTTCCACCAGCCCCTCTCACACTGGCTGGAATGGTGACACTGGAAGTCCCTGCTGAAGACGGGAGAGCTGTTATAGATTGAGTCTCTCTTGAACTGTGCGGATCAGAGCTGTCCGCTGACCCGAGCACTCACCTCAAACCGGGTGCACGAGAAAAATACAAAATAAGACAGAACTCTACTGGCTTAATCGTGCTTATTAGGTACTTGAATTAATCTGTGTCTTCTTCAGGTACCTTAGTTTTTATTTTCAGCCCCTAGAGGATTTGGTGATTTAAGTAGCTGTGAAGAGTAAGGAACACTAGGGATTACAGGAGGACCCAATTAAACAGTATGAACCACAGGGCTGATTGATTGTGCACCCTTATTCAAATCGAGATATTAGAGGGAGTTTCAGGGCTAGGGAGAATAGAGTAAACTCACTTTTTAAAAAATATTTTATTAGTTGGAGGCTAATTACTTTACAATATTGTAGTGGTTTTTGTCATACATTGACATGAATCAGCCATGGATTTACACATATTCCCCATCCCGATCCCCCCTCCCACCTCCCTCCCCATCCCATCCCGCTGGGTCTTCCCAGTGCACCAGCCCCGAGCACTTGTCTCATGCATCCAACCTGGGCTGGTGATCTGTTTCACCATAGATAATATACATTAAACTCACTTTTTGAGGGATGAAGTTGATGGTTACTTGCAGGATATCCTGTTGCAGATATCCAGTAAGTTTTTAGACAAACAAGGCCTAGATCTCTAGAGAATACAAGAGCTGTGGAGAAATCACTGGAGGTAGGGGGTGCACAGAGACAGGCTTTGCAGTAAAAAAGAGAAGACAGTTACAGGACCCTGAGAACAAAGCCAATTGAGGAGGACAGTCCTACCAAGCAAGATGAGTAGGGGGAGTCATGGGAAAACCAAAAGCAGCGTCACAGAAGTTTAAGTAAACAAAAGAGAGGACAAATCTCATAAAACATCGCCAAGTGAAAAATGCAAAAGCAGATGCTAAATAACACACACACACACACTTTGATCTCATTTACATAAAGGTTAAAACACAAAAATGTGACATGTGACATCCTGAGGAGGAGTACACATATTCAATATAAGTATAAAAAAGTGCATAAGAATGATAAATACCAAATCTCTGACAACTTCCGTCTGGGCAGGGAGGAAACTACCATCAGGGAGGAATACACGGGAACCCTGAACTCTGTTGATATTATTTTATTTATCAAACTGGAAGGCAGCACGAAAGTGCTCACATTTTTAATAGTTTACATGTTTCACAATAAAATTTTGAAAGTAATTAAAATGCTAGAAAAAGTTTCACAGAGTAGGATGCTGTAAACAGTATCAAAGATGAAAAATGGAAAAACAATTGAATTTGGCAGAAAGCAGTTTGTTAATGACATTTATAAGAGGAATTTTAATAAGTACGGAAGAGCTGAGTCCGATTTTTTTAAATTAACAGACAAGAATTTCATGTTTACATTTTAAATACCAGCTACACTATTTCTGTTGAATTTTTCCATGTAGAGGAAACATTTTACAAGAAAAGTAAATTTTGCTTCTTCAATAGAGGAAAAAATACTAATGAGATCATAACTTCAGTTCATCTAACAAAACAGAGATTTCTTGATTAGCTTAGCTTATAGGGATAAACTATAAAGTGTTAGTCATTCTCTATTAGCATATTAAAAGTTAGTCCCATTTCTGATAAAATTACATAAATTCCAGGGGACAGCAGAATCTAGAATAATGAAAAGTAAGAACTGACTCTGAAGAGAAGAAATACCATTTTTGTTCAAGAAGTGAACAAACAATTTTCAAGAGTATTGCAAAATAATCCTCTTTCAAAATATTTTTCCTGTTTATTCTAGTAGCGATGTGATCTCAAGCTATTGTATATGTCTCCTCTAATTGAGCTAAACTCAAAACTTAAACTAAACCTCACCTGAATCACAGATAAGTACATTAAAAAACTGTAGTATATTTTAGTAAAATAAGAGATGACTTTCAAGGAAGAACTTCAATTTTCAAACTCCAGCTGTTTCTTTTTTCTTACTGAAAATTATAATCTCTATAAGATTCTGATAAAAAAATCAATTTGAATTTGTAGTAACAGACTATATGTATATATAGAGAGAAATTATGTTTCCCAACATAATTTTCCCTTATACTTCTTTTTGAAATTTCTAATTCCATTTAATCCCTGGTGGCTCAGTGGTAAAGAAACTGCCTGCAATTCAGGAGATGTGGGTTCAACCCCTGGGTCAGGAAGATCCCCTGGAAAATGAAATGGCGACCCACTTCAGTATTCTTGCCTGGGAAATCCCATGGACAAAGGAGCCTGGCTGGCTACAATTCACAGCGTCTCAAAGAGTTGGACACACTTTAGAGACTAAACAACAGCGAACAACCACCATCTCTATAATCATCAAAATAAAGTGCTACTATGATTGGGTAAGATTTTCTATTTCACTACTGTTTGGGAATAGAGAGATGTTGTCAAGAAGTATATGAGAGATGATATAGGAAGAAGCATGCTAGCTTGGATAAAAAGGAAATGATTGGACCAGATGAGTTTCATGGTCGTTTCTGATTCTGTCATTCTAAATATAAGTGGCAGGAAGAATGCTACTAGTAGCTGAAAAATAAAAGTAAAAAAAGAGGTTCTGATCTGATATTTGTGATAGTGGGTAGTTCACAATGCTTTATGTGTAGCCAAAAAACAAAACAAAACAAAAAAAAAGCTTTCAGAGAAACTAGCCCAAACTCTGTGTATGAACAATGAACTTTCTGCCAGCTTTAAAAGATGAATATGAAATTACATGGTCCTTGAAGGCTGTTTCCTCAAAGACATATGCTGCTATAGACAAAGCGCTCAAGCAAAAGTTTATGAATCACAATCCACCCAGAAAGAAAAAGTTCTCATGCATGTAAAAGTCGATGTGTAATAATGTCTGGAATCAAATAAAATGCTGAAGGGGATGGAAGAGGTGCTGCAGTGACTATCTGACAAATTCAGTCTTTAGGACTCAAGACGAGAAAGCTGAGGGAGACAGAATGAAAGTCTGTACAATGATAAATATGGAAAGAATAAGCAAATAGAAACTGGGATGTAGAAGGCATCAGTAAAGTCTAAAAGAGTCACATTAAAATCAATATTTGTTTTAAAGTTCAAAGACAGCAAACTTTTAGAAAAGCTTATATTATGGCATAAAAGAAGTGTTGTAGAAAAAACCAAATGTATAGAAATTAATGGAAAAATGCAAAAATAAGGAGCAGTAACTATATTGGGAAATGTGCCTTTCTTCTCTAAGGCTGAAAAAATGGGTTGCAATTAGTACTTTTAGATAATATATATCCTGAAATCCCTACTAGAGAAAGACATACTAGATAGGATGGTCTGACCTGGGGACAAACTGATCAGGTCCCTAAACTGAGGAAAGTGAAAATTGCTCAGTAGTATCTGACTCTTTGAGACCCCATGGACTATAGTCCATGGACTTCTCAGGCCAGAATACTGGAGTGTGTAGCCTTTCCTTTCTCCAGGGTATCTTCCCAACCCAGGGATTGAACCCAGGTCTCCCGCATTGGAGGCAGATTCTTTATCAGCTGAGACACAAGGGAAGCCCAGGAATACTGGAGTAGGTAGCCTATCCCTTCTGCAGCGGATCTTTCCAACCCAGGAATCAAACTGGGGGTCTCCTGCATTGCAGACAAATTCTTTACCAGCTGAGCTATTAGGGAAACACACGGTTAAAAGATTATGTGAAAAGATCTTGGTAGCTGGTATAGGTATATGTTCCACTAACTAAGAAATGAAGAGAGGGAAGCCTAGGCTGTAGCAATATTAGAAGTGGAAATGTAAAATAATATTTTAAATAATCACAGTGGAGTGAAAAGCACCGGGGATAAGAGCTTACATGTATCAGAAACTATATCAAAATTTATATACAGATATGTCAGTCTCCATAAAACCCTGCACACCTGTTACCATTATACACATTTTAAAGAACCCAAAACCAAGGCACAGAGACATTAAACGACTTAGTTGTCCGAAACTGCAAACATAGTCAATAGTGGAGCTGGATTTCAAAATTGGAAATAGCTACATTGAAAATCTACGTGTAACTCTATGGCTGATTCATATCAATGCATGACAAAACCCACTGAAAAATAAAAAATAAAAAAAATAAAACAAAGGAGAGAAAGCAGCAACATTACCTGTGGACAAACATAAGAGGACCACCAAAAAAAAAAAAAAAAAGAAAAGAAAATCTGCAGTCTTTCCACACTAATCTTTGTACCTACATCTCCTACTAAACTTGGTGACTCACAGACATGGAAGATGCGAGAGAATAAAATCATAGAAAATAGCCTCAAGATTCAAACCTACTGATGTGAATGTTAATGAAAGAGAACTAGCCTCTGATCAACAGAATTTTAGATAATTTCTCTCTGAACCTGAACCTTTGTTTAGCCTAGTAAACATGGCTCATCATAAACCCACTGCAGGCTTCCTGAAAATCAAGGAGTCAGAGGTGGGTCAAACTCTGGGAAAATTTCCTACAGGAATTAGCACCTTCTATTGGGCTTCCCTGATAGTCCTGTTGGTAAAGAATCTGCCTGCAATGCAGGAGACTCTGGTTCGATTCCTGGGTCAGGAAGATCTGTTAGAGAAGGGATAGGCTACCCACTCCAGTATTCTTGGACTTCCCTTGTGGCTCATCTGGTTAAGAATCCACCTGCAATGTGGGAGACCTGGCTTCAATCCCTGGGTTGGGAAGATCCCCTGGAGAAGGGAAAGGCTACCCACTCCAGTATCCTGGCCTGGAGAATCGCATGGACTATATAGTCCATGGGATTGCAAAGAGTCGGACACGACTGAGTGACTTTCACTTTACAGTCACTAGACTGGAATGGTTTCACACCCAAATCACAGCATCTGTGCGAGTCAGTCTCAGAAAGTCTACTTAGACATCTGATTACAGGGATCAGGAGGATAGATTCTGGGATGGCACAGGTCTCAGTCAAATTGCAGCTTCTGTTCTTACTGGTTCTATAACCTGGAATTGGGTGTTTATTCTCTCCATGCTCAATTTCTTCATCTGAAAAATGAAACAGTGAAATACATCTCCCTAAGAGCTATGATAAAAATGAAACAAAACAAGGCAGAGAAAATACTGAGTACAGTCCTTTACAAATGCTCTTTTACTAGGCGTTCTGATGGCGATGATAATGATTAAAATGCTAGAGGATGAAGAAGGGGAAGAAGAGAAGGAGTCTAAATCAAAAGTTCAGAGATATTCCCTGAACATCTGCACCTCTATGTATTTGTTAGCCAATAACCTTCAATAGGAAAAGGAGTATGTCAAGGCTGTATATTGTCACCCTGCTTATTTAACTTATATGCAGAGTACATCATGAGAAATGCTGGGCTGGAAGAAGCGCAAGTTGGAATCAAGATTGCTGGGAGAAATATCAATAACCTCAGGTATGCAGATGACACCACCCTTATCACAGAAAGTGAGAGGAACTAAATAGCCTCTTGATGAAAGTGAAAGAGGAGAGTGAAAAAGTTGGCTTAAAGCTTAACATTCAGAAAACTAAGATCATGGTATCTGGTCCCATCACTTCATGGCAAATAGATGGGGAGACAGTGGAAACAGTGGCAGACTTTATTTTTTTAGGCTCCAAAATCACTGTGGATGGTGATTGCAGCCATGAAATTAAAAGATACTTGCTCCTTGGAAGGAAAGTTATGACCAACCTAGATAGCATATTAAAAAACAGAGACATTACTTTGCCAACAAAGGTCCATCTGGTCAAGGCTATGGTTTTTCCAGTGGTCATGTATGGATGTGAGAGTTGGACTGTGAAGAAAGTGGAGTGCCGAAAAATTGATGTTTTTTGAACGGTGGTGTTGGAGAAGACTCTTGAGAGTCCCTTGGACTGCAAGGAGATCCAACCAGTCCATCCTAAAGGAGATCAGTCCTGGGTGTTCACTGGAAAGACTGATGCTGAAGCTGAAACTCCAATACTTTGGCCACCTCATGCGAAGAGCTAACTCATTGGAAAAGACCCTGATGCTGGGAGGGATTGGGGGCAGGAGGAGAAGGGGACGACAGAGGATGAAATGACTGGATGGCATCACCGACTCGATGGACATGAGTTTGAGTAAACTCCAGGAGTTGGTGATGGACAGGGAGGCCTGGCGTGCTGCGATTCATGGGGTCGCAAAGAGTCGGACACGACTGAGCAACTGAACTGAACTGAACTGAACCTTCTTTCTGCTTGGAAGTATGTTTTCCATAGTTAAGGGGTAATAAGATGAGACTCTAGGTGGTTTTTCTTGTAAGGAAAGAAATTTGTTCTCTCCAAGAGATTATCAGGTTTGAAAACAATTTTTTTAGCAGTGTGTCAGATTCAGAGCCTGAAGAAAACCTTAAGAATGTACAGCTGGTTTCACTTGTTCATTTTGTTTTGATTTACTATGATCTTGTTTGATTATTTTGAGTAGCCCAACTGCTAACGCATGACTGTGGTTGGCATTTGCCATGGTAGCTAATTTTCATCTATTCTTGGCTGCTATAGGTAATTTTCATTAAATTTCTTTTTTATTGGTAATGATTTAGAAAGTCATTTTCAAATTAGAATAATGTACCTCGATCTATCTGATTACAGATACAGCACGATGTACATTCCCTTACTGCCAGGGAACTGCTCATGGTTCTATTTGTAAATGTAGTTATTTACAGCACTTTTCCTCATCTTCTGATTTTTGGAGTCCCCAAAATAATGAAGATTTAACATGTGCTTAGTAGATGATAATTCCCAATTCCAGGAAGTCCGTGGTGAAAGCACTCACTGCTGATAGTAGTGAGATTGCTACAATCCTTATGAAAGCGATGTGGCAATGATGAACAGCAAGTTTTATTACTCATTCTCTCCAATTTGGCCTGGAAATTATCCAACAGAAATCAAATGATACTGCACCACTGTTTTCTACTGACTTACACACAAAACACTGAACATCATAAGAATGATTTCCAGAAATTATGATACACAGATATATGGACATTTTAATGAAAAATTTGAAGACTATGAACAAGCATTGAAAATATTTGCTATAACATTAAGTAAAATGGTATAGACAAATAAAATGTAAAATAACATGTACACTGTAGTTCAAACTACATAAAACATCAGTTCTTTACCCCAGGGTGAACGTACCACCTGCAGAGCTTCTTAAATATTTAAATGCCAAGGATCCACCACAAAAGGATTCCAATCAATTGATCAATTGGTGATAAAATTGTTGAGAATTTACATTTTCTCTATATTCTGTATAATGATGTTATCAATTTCAAAATACTTTCATATTTTCAAATGTTTTAAAATCACATAGATGATTTAAATGTTCTTAAATCACCTTAATCAGTACTACTTCAAATTTAATAAAAAACTGTTTTATTAAGTCTATATTGTTGTTTTTCTTAATTGCCATTGCCTTATTAAATTATAATCCTGACTTTCGATTAACTCACTGGAATGGGATTCTAGAAGAAATCCTGTAAAAATGTAACAAAGTGGCTAAACTGAAGACTCCATGTGGAGGCCAAAAGCATCCCACATCCAAATACCAGCTCCACGTCTCTCCAGCTCTCCAAGCTCTGCTGTTAGTCCAAACCCAGAGAAAACCTCCTGGCAACGCAAGGAGATTAATATTCCTGGCCCATGCCCATCTAAACTATGACCTGTCCACCCCAAATATAGGCACATCAGAAACATTCGAGAGCAGGAAAATATGGACAAATGATGCTGCTGAGTATGGCCATACCTACAAAAGCCTAATCAGGAGAGTCTGAATGTATTATAAAATGCTCAACTGCTAGTTACGTGTGCATTTATGGCTAAAATCAACCAATCTTCTCTTTGGACGTGATCCTGGTAATTTTTCTGCCTAAGGATGAAGCACGCCCACAGAGTACACTTATAAGGCCAAAGGCTATGATCAGCAGGCTGGGCTCCTCCTCCCCAGGCACCCCAGGGGAGGGGAGGGTCCTCCCCAAAGTGGGCCAGCCAGCGGCCCCTGGTGGGCAGACAGGGGTAACAGTGGCTAACTGCAGAATTCAAAGCGTATTTTTTTTTACTTTGTTCCCACCCCCTTTTCTATCAATCTCAGTCAGCATTCATTTTTTGCAGAATGCTTTTGCCCTCCTAAGAGAATTTAGCCTTCAGACACAATGAAAAAACAAGCAAACAAGGTCATGGACTGTATCACGCTCAGTTCATGTGGCTCTTCCCCAGATATCTGACCAAAGGTAACAGAGATTAATAAGTAATATTAAGTTAGAGAATTAAAAAGAACACTTAATCCTCAAGCCAAACTCTGCACTCACTCAAGTTTCAAAATAATATTTTAACATCAACAGCTGTTTAAACCAGAATATTGATTATTTAAAAATTGTATTTGCAGTTTAAAAATAATACCCTATAACAAATAATTTTTAAAAGTTATGCTAAGCTACAGTTGACTGCATTATATTTTCTAATATTACTGTACTGTCCTCATAATTAGTCTTTTCTAGGGAATAATTCCCACTAATTAATTACAGTGAATATTAAAAAGAGTTTAACTATACTTAAATTTCTCAAAGTTAAAAGAGAAACAAAGAAAGCAAAAAAAAAAAAAGAAATTACAAACATTTCAATTTATCTGGAAGCAACCTAAGTGCCCATCAATAGATGAATGAATATGTATGTGGTACACACACACACACGGGAATATTACTCAGCCATAAAAAAGAATAAAGCATCACCATTTTTAACAACATGAAAGTGTTAGTCACTCAGCTGTGTGTGACTCTACGACCCCATGCCAGGCTCCTCTGTCCATGGGATTCTTCAGGCAAGAATATTGGAGTGGGTAGCCGTTCCCTTCTCTAGGGGATCTTTCTGACCCAGGGGACAAACCCAAATCTCCTGCATTGTAGACAGATTTTTTACTGTGTGTGTCACCAGGCAAGCCCATGTAGCAAGATGGACAGACCTAAAGATTACCATACTAAGTGAAGTCACTAAGATAAAGAAAGACAAACATATGGCATTGTTTACATGTGGAATCTAAAAAAGAATACAAACTTATTTACAAAATGAAATAGTCCTAGAAAACAAACTTAACACTTACCAAAGGGGGGATAACGAATACACATCACTATATATACAAGAGAGAAACAAAAATGATTTATTGTATAGCACAGGGAACTGTATTCAATATCCTGTGATAATTTATAATGGAAAAGAATCCAAAAAAAAAATGTCTCTTAAAAAAATTCCCAAGGTCTTATTTAGTTGATATTTTGCATTGCCACTGCCAAATGACCGTCTTTGGAGAAACTTTAAGCACAATATACACTGAATATTTTTACAGGAAAAACCTACACGACAGTAGTGACCTATGGAGTTCAATTCATCATTGTATAGTTCAGAGAAATATCAGATCATTTTGCATTCTTCAGGATATCAACACGAGACATTGTCTCTACTTAATAATCATGGCTGCTGTGAATTTTGTTAAGTGGTGCAGAGAAGTGAGGAGACAGACAAGGACTCCAGGAGTCAGCACTGGATGGTGAGTTAGGCACGCAGTAATATATGCATATATTTAATAAATGCATACATATACATGTATATGTATATATATATATATAAAACTGAAAAATGTGTATGTATGCTTATATATACATAACTGAAAAAAAACCCACAACTTGTCCAGTTTTGAGGAGAGCATACAGGCAAACACTAAATTATTTTTGTTTATAAGTATTTTAACAGTTAGTTGGAGAATTTGTCTCTTAAGAGACCCTGGAGGGTAATTAAAATATCATGATCATATGACTACTATTAATTAGAAAAGGTTTCTTGGAAAACAGGCTGTTTTGTTTTTATTGTTGTTAATAAATAAACTTATCTGGTAGATTTAAAGGTCTGTTTAAAGATTGTTAACCACTTGACCGAAAAACTTAATGAAAAGAATCTAGCAGCTGCTGGTAAATGAAAACCAATGAGAAACGGAGGGAAAATCTCTTTTACTAATTACTAGATAAAATAGTCACGTTTATAAATTTTTCTCCTATATAATATTTAGTCAAACAGTACAGTTATGCTTCACTATGTGAAGCAAATTCCTTGGTCTGGAATTAAGGACCAATTACTGTATCACCAATTAGCAGCTGTGTGACCGTAGACAAGCTGAATAAACTCTCTAAGCCTCAGATTTATCTTCAAATAGGGACGATAAGAGGAGCTCACTCAAAGATTTGTTGTGATTGAATGAGATGACCTCCAGGAAAGCTTTAGCACAGTAGCTGGCACAGAGTAAAACCTCAATAAGGTTATTATTCAGCTAAGCCTGGATCCATTATCACAGTTCCACACACTACATTGCATACCTAACAAAGAATTAGATTTTCACTGTCAGTGTAACTGCTTAAGAGGGTCTCATGGAAACTTTAAGATTCATGTCATGTGACAAAGCATTATAGCATGATATTTACCTGCATAGATTTATCATGCTGAGGCAGGACAAAAGTATCACAAATCTATGAACAACTAATTCTAAAGATTTTCACATAAAATGAACACATGAATAAAAATCACTTGAAAGTGACTCTGGGTTGCCTCGGTTTTCCCTGTGGACACTCACATGGAACTCAGTTTAGAATGAGGTTTTACAGAAAGGAAGCTTACCCTTTGTGATATATTTAGAAAACTACTCAGCAACGGAAAGAGATGCATGAATTGTGATATATAGGGCTTACAAGGCACAGAGTTGAAAAACTCTGAATGAAGGATACCTACATTTCCCATATCAAGTTTATATTCCTTGCAATTGAGAAAAAAATCTGAAGACACTTCTTAAAAATTTACTATAATGGATACTATTATAAAGTTATTTTACAATTCTATATTAGTCATTAAATCCAAAGCTAATTTTTAAATGCTACTGCTTTCAGAAGTAAAACTTCTATTAGACCTAATCAGATGCTGCTGTTTAGTCACTAAATCGTGTCTGACTCTTTTGTGACCCCAGGGACTGTAGCCCAGCATGCTCCTCTGTCCATGGGATTTCCCAGGCAAGAACACTGGAGTGGGTTGCCATTTCCTTCTCCAGGGGTCTTCCTGACCCAAGGATTGAACCCATATCTCCTGCGTTGGCAGGTGGATTCTTTAACACTGAGCCACCAGGGAAGCCCAATTAGTTAGATAACTTTTACCAAATCATAAAAGAAAACAGTCTCATTAAGAAAATGGCACGTATTGCTATACCAGGATAATTGCAGTGAAAAGTCTACAAATTTAGGCTTATGTTTAGGTTAAGAGTGAAATCCATGAAAGTGCTAATTCTCTGATGGCGAGTGTAAGCGCTGCTACCATGGGAGATGACACTTCATTCTAAAGGTGGACCTACATCAATGCCGAGTGCTGCCTCTACCCTGCCCCTACCCTGCCCTCAGTATTAATTCACTGAGGAGGCACATTTCTGCAGTCTATAATGCACACAATTTGCCTGAAGCACAAATTAACCAGCAAAATCACCAACTCCTGGTTAAATGTGGTCCGTTATTTTTATGTGAGGCTTTTAATGATCAGAAATCTATGTATATTTTATTAATACAGAATAAGGTTAAGAGAGGTGATGGGACACAGAGGTCTGGACATGAGCTCTGGAACAGAAACTTATACTAAGCTGGTTCATGGATATTGGACCTCAGCAAAGTTACATTTCTTGTGCCTCAATATCTTCAACTGTATAATGACAATAAGTACCTAGGATAATTGTGAGGATATATCTCTGTGTGTCTGTGTGTGTGTATGCACGTAGGTGTGTATTTGTTATTTAGTCGCTAAACTTTTGTAATCCCATGGACTGTAGCCTGCCAGGCTCCTCTGTCCATGGGATTTCCCAGGCAAGATTACTGGGGTGAGTGAGTTGCCACTTCCTTCTCCATGGAATCTTCCTGACCCAGTAATCAAACCTGTCTGGAATTACAGGCAGATTCTTTACTAGTGAGTCACCTGGGAAAACATATCGCTGGTCTTTTTGGGAAATAATAGCATATAGCTCCTTAAACACCCCTTTGTGGAGAGATTGTCCTCTCCGCAATCATAATGACAATAACAACAGCTTTTACTTAAGAAGTACTTACCCTGTGTTAGGCATCTTGTGAGGGCATTTATATACTTTTTTTTTTTTTGCATTTTGTGCTTCTACTAACTTCCTGAGATTGGCTCCTTAAGTCAGCTGCCCACAGCAAAAAGCTCAGAATTGGCCGAGCCACAATGTAAACCCACGGAGCTGCACTGCAGGCTCAGAGCCCTGATCACTATGGGGCTGCTTCCACAGGAGACTCTGCAATCATTCTCTTATGCATAGTGTGCCCTCAACCTGAGCTATGGGAAGATGCTTTTTTGTGGGACCTGAGACAGTTCCCATTTTAATTAACTTCCTAAGAGGATAAACAGAAAAAAGTCCATAATACTGTTTCAGATTCAAAAACTGTATATTCTTTTGGAGATTCAGAAAGCTAAAAAGGCAGAAGCCCCTCCCTCAAAAAAAAAAACAAAAACCCATGAATAAGTGGGAGAAATATTATATATTTAATACTTAACATTTATTGAAATTCAGCTGCAATAATATTAAAACCACTAATATAACAAATGAGAAGTTTCAAGGTCAACTTTTGTGTGATTTATATGTTTTATATTAATAAAAATTCTCACAAGGTAAAATAAACTTTATTCTCCTTCTAGGGAAGCCAGTCAATATTATAGACCAATTTTTTAGTTTCTATGGAAATATTACAAGTACAGAGCCAAATCATCCCTTTTAAGAGATTTTGAATAAACAAAGGTAAGTGATCAGAGAGTCAGCACATAAAGCCTGGATGAAAGTTGCTGGATCAAGAGGCACTGATCCTTCCTAATGTTTGCAGAATACGAAAGAGTTCAAAAGTAAATGCCGAGTTGTCTGTCTGAAAGAGTCACGTTGTCGATACATGAAAGAACTGACCTAAGTTAAAAATAGAATTCTCATCATGCTACTTAACCCCCTTTACTGAAGAACCTCACTTAAAAATAGAGCCGCACGGATTTTACAGCTATAATTACTTTCCTTGGTAAAAACCATTATCAAATTTGTTTAAGATGCTATAGTTCTCTATTAACAATCCTTCCCTAGGAACCCTACTCAATGCTCTACGGTGACCTAAATTGGAAGGAAATCCGAAAAAGAAGAGAATCCTATGGACAGAGGAGCCTGACGGACCACAGTCCACAGGGTCACAAAGACTGAAGCACACACCACACTCACAATGCTTACTTTCTCAAAGTAGGATATATACTTAGGATGAAGTTTTTCTTCCAGGATATTGGTGCATATGTACTTTTCTAATAGAGCACTTAGAAATTATCTATTTTCATTGATGGGGTTTCTGTGATACCTGGCTAAAACCACTGACTTTTGCTCTAAATACAGTTAAGGAAGCGTCAGTATTAGAAATATCAGCTTCAACATATGATTGCATCATGAGTAGTAGCTTCAGTCTGCAGGTTCTTGGCAAGAATCTTTTTAAGGCTCTTGATCCTTTTGTGAGTGCTATTTTAGTTAAAGCTAGAAACACAATCTGTAAATCTATGCACACATAAACTGCAATATCTCCCAAAGAGCTGAAAGTGAATAAACACATAAGGTCCATACTGTCAACCCTTCTGGGTTGTTGAGCTTAGATTCCTCCCTCCAGAAACCTGTTTTCACATGTGATGCCCGATTATCTAGTATACAGAGAATCTTGGACTACTCTATAATTAAAATGTTTGTATTTTTGTTTTATTGTTGTTTTTAGTTGCTAAGTCATGTCTGACTCTTTTGCAGCCCCATGGATAGTAGCTTGCCAAGCTTCTTTGTCCATGGGATTTTCTCAGCAGGAACACTTGAGTGGGTTGTCATTTCTTTCCCAGGGGATTTTCCTGACCCAGGGATCAAACTTGTCTTCTGCACTGGCAAGTGGATTCTTTACTGCTGGGCCACCAGGGAAGCCTCTCCCCACTTTTTAATTTATTTATTTTAAATATTTTCATTTTATACTTATTTTGTATTTTAAGTAATTATAGTCATTAAAAAATTTTAAAGATAAACATGCACTGAACTAAATACAATAATAATAGCTTTCCACACCCCAATGGATCATCCTGTATATTTTTGAGGTAAGAACACTCCACTTTGAAGACCACTGATACAAAAGTATACAATTTAACCTGTTTTGAAAATTCCTTCACAGCGTAACTTGAACATTTTTCTTTTAGAATTTCCACAAATACTTTTTCAGTATTCCCACAAATGAACCTTTCATGACAAGCAAGCTGGTTGTTAAGATAGAAAAAGCAGCTGGGCAGAAAACTGAGACTACAACAGTCTCTGGTTGGAAACGCAGCCTATGCAGTAGGTCAGCGACGATCAACAGATAGTAAGCGAGCGATTAGATAGAGGGTAAGCTAACGATATTAACAAGACCAGGGTCCGAGGGAGAAGAGCAACTCGGGAAGCTCAGCCAGGCAGAAATGAGAACGCAAGGGTCACAGGAGCTCAGAGTCTAAAGGTAGAAAAGCAATCAAGCAGACAGAGGAGAACCCCAAGGCACAATGGCAATGCTTCAAGAACGGTCAAAAGGTCGCGGAGTCAGGAACCAGGAGACCCACTTTAACCAGCCCAGGGGTTGGTGAGAGGACAAGGAAACAGATGCGAGACACAAGCAACAAAGAAATTTGATACTGAAGCAATTTTGGAATGGCCAGGAAGTTTCTTACACGTTTCCTACTGGATCCTTTCCCAGAACTTGGCGAGTGTGACCCTGTGCAGATCTCAGTATCTGGAGGAAATGGTGGAATAAGGAGGACGGATCAAGGGAATATTCTTCAGCCTGCACCTCTCCTATGATGCTCTCATCCAATGCATCCTTAAAATCACACACAAAACTTACTGCTCCCTCAGGCCTTCCTTAACTGTCCCAACACCACTCTATGAATTCCTCTAGCAATTATTTCATCCTCTGAGCATTCTGAAACAACTATGTAAAGTCTTGCATTTTTTTAAATTTCATGTGTAAATGTGCCCAATGAGATTCTAAAGACCGGGTGAGCTATGAATTCAAGGTACAGTTTAACTTTTTGTAGTTCATGCTTCTTAAATGTTTCTGAGAGTTCTTAGAATATTGTGATGTCATTTTTTACCAAGACAAATGCAGAGACAGGCATGCACACATTCTTTAGTATACATGAGATTGGGGAATTCACCTAAGGTACTGGAGATAATTATGACAAAACTCTACCAGTAAATTCAAAGTAAAGGTTAGCAAATAAAAGAGGTTTCTTTACCAAAATATAATAGATTTCTTCACTTATGTGAAATATGAAAGCTTAGAATAGTAAATATTGGACACTAATCACTAAAGCACTGATTATTATCCATCCAGGAAGAGAACACCATAACATTCACTTATTAATTTATTAACAAACTGAACAAACACAAGACCCCTGCTATTGTATAGCATAAAGATACTAGGATATATGCCAGGTGAAAAGAGGAATAACGAAATGAATGAAGCATCATCTCAGCCTTAGAAAAAACTCGAGGATGCAAAGTAAGCCCACCTAATCAAACCCAGGAAGGCTGTCCATCCATTTGACATTGGGGATGAAAAATGAGTAGGAGCTCATGAGGCAAAGAAAGGGGAGAAGCTGCAGGTGGTAGCATGGTCTGCAGGAGCAAAGCTATGAGACCACCAGAGCGCGGGTGTGGGGCAGGAGGGGTACGTTAGGAAGAGAAGGGATGGAAGGGGAGACTGAAGGTCACATGATGGTAAGGAGTTTAGGCTTCATCTTGGAAGCACTGATGGAGGAGCCATGGCCAAGTTTAAAGTAGTAAATAAGTAGATTTCATCTGGGTGGGTGAAAAAAATTAACTATTTATTGAATTAAGTGGTTATTTAATTACTAAGATAGTATGAGAATCGAAAGTGATCCATAACATTCAGACTAACTCTTTTGTTTCTGAGTTAGCTAATTTTTTTTTTAAAGCCAGATGACTTCCAAACTATCTTTGAGAATAATTCAAAACACACACACCACTAGACTGACAGAGAAATGTCCACAGTGACACCGCTTTGTGTATGAATAATGACATGCCTAATAATGCGCTAATTAACAATTAACTTAGACTATTCCCTAGCTGCATTTTCTAGATGCATCTTAACTTCAACAAAATTAAGTCCTACCTGGACTATCATCTGGGAATCATGAATGACAGCACAAGTCACCTGCTGAGAGGTCTGGCAGGTCTGCATGAACATCTCTACACATGGAGATATATGGGGAGTAATTTACATACATATAAAAATATATATATATATAATTTATTTACACATTCATATATATGGAGTAATACAAATTACTATTTGAGTTATTCATGTCCCAATGGAACATTAGTCTATCATTCTGCCTATTTTATATTAAAAAATAGAAACCAAAAAGACAAAAAAAATCCTGACCTGTTTGCCTCTCAGTTTAGGGTACATTCTAATTTCTTTATAAAGCATATATGATGAATGATCCAGTCCATAGCATGTTCCAAACAAAATATCACTCTTCCAAAATGATAGTGAAAGTTACTCAAGTTAAAGAAAATACTGCTATTATTTAACTTGTAGAAAGCTAATACAATTGTCCTATTTGAAAGAGATAAACATTGCTCAGTATTTTTTTTAAAAAACTTTGCAGTACATTATAAAACAAACATAAGAAATTTATCTCCACCTGAAATCGTGCACAATATTATAATTTCGTGGAAATATTTGGGGGTAATGACTTTCAAATGAATACAGGAAGAATGTTATTAAAAAGAACAAAGATTAGGAAATATACTGTCGAGCATCACCCTGCAGTGGGGAAGGGAACAGCCTTTTATGACCTAATAGGATTTTTCCATTCTTAACTTGGTTAATCTTAGACAAAAGCAAATAAATCAATCTTGGTTTTTGAAGGTTCATGATGATTCTCAAAGGAAATGAATTCCCTTTGCTAAACATTATTCATAAAAACATATTATTAAAGTCAACTCAATGAAAAAAATCTAGATTTATGACTAAAACGGGTGTCATTTTTTTTCTTAATAAAACAAGATATTTTTCCATCCCTTTTCAAACCGTTTCTAACACAAAAGTAGCTTTCCAGGATTGGGAAATAGGTGGTGAACTTGTAGATTGGCAAAGGTAAGATACTGGCATAATGGAGAGCATGGTAAACTCAGTGTGGTGAAGAGATGAGTCCTTCAAATCTGAAAGCACAAATCTGAAAAACCCAGGTGTATCACCACTTTACTATGGTTGGGGGAAAAGAGCCTGACTCCTGGAAAAGTGTGGTTAAAATTCTTAATGAAACACTGCCACTACAACGGAGTCAAATAGTACATTTTTAAAACATTTATTTAAAACGGAATTGAGCAAGTATAAGGCAGGAAGTGCCATCTAGGTATTAAAAACCAAGGATAGGCACTTCAGACAAATGTACATACACTGAGACATGGAATTAAACTTGTAGAGCAAGTATCTGAACAGCAAACAAGCATTTCTCAGTTACAGGCAGTATGCACTGCAGCAAGGAGGCAACATACATAAAACTAGGTTGAGGACAGGAAAGCCATGGAAATTCTTCCTCCCAACTGAATAAACTATGTGGAAATAGTCTGGTCTTTGGTCAATCAGAAGAGTTTGATGAAAGAGAAAGGATTTCAAAATCTGTTACAAAGTTCACAGAATAGGTACAATTGGTAAGCTTCCAGGGGAGGGTGGTGGCAGAAGTGATGGGAAGCAGCTGAGTAATGGAGTAGGGCTCAAAGTTGATCTCTCCTAGGAAGAAGTAGCTTGGATAACTGATGTGCTGAAGACAAGTAATCATGACGATTAGATGACTCAAACCAGGGCTTTCCCTGGACTCTGTTTCCTCTTACCCACAACATCTCATCCAGTAGGAAATTCTATTGGTTTCTCCTTCAAAGTATAGTGTAAATTTTAAACCTCTTCTCCCTGTCATGGATCCCTTAGTTCAAGCTATCACTTTCTCCTGGACACCTGCAAAGGTTTAACTCTTCTCTTTGTCTTCACTGTTTCCCACCAGCAACTGTTCACCACAGTCTATCCTCCATGAAAAATTAGGATCATGGCATCCGGTCCCATCACTTCATGGCAAACAGATGGAGAAACAATGGAAACGGTGACAGACGTTATTTTTTTGGGCTCCAAAATCACTGTAGATAGTAACTGCAGCCATGATGTTAAAAGGCATTTGCTCCTTGGAAGAAAATCTATGACAAGCCTAGAGAGCAAATTAAAAAGTAGAGACATTACTTTGCCAACAAAGGTCTGTATAGTCAAAGCTATTGTTTTTCCAGTAGTCATGTATGGATGTGAGAGTTGGACCATAAATAAGGCTGAGCACCAAATAACTGATGCTTTTGAACTGGGGTGTTGGAGAAGACTCTTGAGAGTCACTTGGACTGCAAGATCAAACCAATCAATCCTAAAGGAAATCAGTTCTGAATATTCATTGCAAGGACTGATGCGGAAGCTGAAGCTCCAATACTTTGGCCACCAATGCAAAGAGCCAACTCATTGGAAAAGACCCTGATGCTGGGAATGATTGAAAGCAGGAGGAAAAGGGGACTATAGCAGACGAGGTGGTTGGATGGCATCACCGACTCAATGGAAATGAGTTTGAACAAGCTCTGGGAGATTGTGAAGGAAGGACATGGAAGCCTGGCATGCTGCAGTCTGTGGAGTTGCAAAGAGCTGGACATGACCGAGTGACTGAACGACAACAATCCTCCACTCGGCAGTCAAAACTTTATAATGACTTGGCATCACACATAAGCAACTGGACCTTACACTCTCTGGACCCTACCTCTCCCTTAAAATTCATCCTCTTCCATTCTCTGCCCTGATTTCTACAGCCAAACCATCCTAGACTTCCTGCTGGTATTCAGTTCAAAATCTCAGTTAACTGCTCTTTCATGAACAATAAACTCTGATCATGCACAGACAGTATTTAATCATGTGTCCTGTCTTAGCTAGAAGAATTTGCTGTTGAACTCAATTGCAGAAATTTACATTTGGAAATAACAATAGTGGTGCTTTACCTGATTACTGAATAAATAAAGCAGTACAATAAGGCATTTTCAAATTTGTCTTTAAGATAAGAACAGTAAGTAGAAAGACACACAGAAATAACCTATGGTTATGGGCGAATACGTTCCTTTGAAGCATGAGAGATGTTCACCAACATTGCATGTGTGGGAGCAAACAGGAGAGAAATGGTAAGAAAAGAGAGATAGGAAGAGAGGGGTAATACAGGCACCAAAATGTGCCACACATACCATGTGGAGCTGGGATAAGTGGAGGCCATACAGTTCTAGTCTTAATCCCAAAGACCCCAAAAGACCTTAATCCTTAATCTCAAAGATCGAAAATCACACATACTTTACCACCTCGCCCAGGGGTTGCGGCTGAGTGTATGGAATCTAGAAAGATGGTGCTGATGGATTTATTTGCAGGGCAGCAATGGAAAAACAGACATAGAGAATAGACTTATGGACATGGGGAGAGGGAAGGAGAGGGTGAGATGTATGGAAAGAGTAACACAGAAACTTACATTACCATATGTAAAATAGATCGCCAATGGGAATTTGCTGTATGGTTCAGGGAACTCAAACAGGGGTTCAGTATCAATCTAGAGGGTGGGACGGGCAGGCAGATGGGAGGGAGGTTCAAGAGGGACAGAACATAAGTAGACCAATGGCTGATTCATGCTGATGCTTCTCTAATTCTGTAAAGCAATTATTCTTCAATTAAAAAAGTTTCCCAGCATCTTTGTAGCCTTTCAAACATGCGTATTACAGAATGCACTTCTCCACAGAAACCATGATAGGAGACGGTGAAGCTTCCCCAACAGACCACAGAATCCCACTGAACCCATTATATTGCTGGAAGAGTACATATTTCTAATAAGGATGACACTGACCTCAACTCAACACCAATTAAATACTTAACTGTTCAGGTCTATACTTTGTCATTGAAAAATTGATATATGTGTATATATAATATATATGTATTTATATATCACAGCCATATTATGGATTAAGTTATCTTTGGGAGTAAGCAAACAAGTTTAAACAATAACTTTTTAAAAATTATTTGCAGCCTAAACATCTACGTATAAATAAGGTGAACTGCTAACATGCACACCAACTATAATTAGATTGGTAAGGGGATAAGTAGTCTGAACAAAAATCAAATAGGTTCACATTAATCCCCATGGGGAGGACTCTAGGACTGCAAAATTTTGAAGGCAATGATGTGGGGCTGGGCATGTCATATCACATGAAAGGCAGCTAACTTTCTCAGTTTCGGTCCAGATGAATACTGGATTGTATTCACTTCTTCCATTGGCCTGAAGCTGGTGAGAATCTTTGAAAAACCCACCTTCCTAAACAGGTGAAGTCAGGACTAAGATGAACCCAACTGCCTTGAAATATCCCACATTTATGAATACTCACCAAGTAACCTGTTAAAAGGACTCATGACTGTGCTGTTGTCCTGTTTAAACCACTATGGAACCAACTGTGTGCTCAGTTGCCAAGCCATATGGGACTCTTTTGTGACCCACATGGACTTTAGCCCACCAGGCTCCTCTGTCCATGGGGTTTTCCAGGCAAGAATACTGAGGTGGGTTGCCATTTCCTCCACCAGGGGATCTTCCTGACTCCGGGTTCAAATCCACGAATCCTGTGTCTTTTGCATTGGCAGGCAGATCGTTTACCACTGAGCCACCTGGGAAGCCCTCATGAAACCAACTGACAGATACCTTTTCTACCTGCATCTACTGGCCAGAGAGAGCCCTGAACGGGAACTATCAGAGTTCCCGACTGGCAGAACGTCTAATGCCCTAATGACAAAATGAATGGATTCTGAAAACTTGGTATTACTGCATCTCTCGAGGAAAAAGATAGTTTATGGTGGGGGAACTTGTTGAAGGAGAAATTAACCCCTCTATACTATAAGGCCCAGCAGCTAACATGAGTGAGTGAAACCTGAAGGATGGGAATTGTGTCACACCAGTGAGTACACCCCCATTTCAAGGGGCAGCTCTTCCTTGGTGCCAAAAAACAGCTGCCACAGAGAAATACAAAGTAGTGGTGCTGCCAGATGAAAAAAATTTTTGACACTGAAAATCTGGATTTTTTAAAAATGACCTGCTCTTTAAATGTTGGCAAATGAGTTAAGTTAAAAAACAAAAATACATAACTCTCTAAGGGGCCAAAGCTTAAGGGATTTTTTGAGGATGATTTTGCCATTAAATACAAGATACATATTTGTTTACTTGTTCTGTATACAAATCCATATTCACTCTAAAGTCTGAGAAGCACAATTCCAGATCAAAGAAAGGAATAACAGCAGTCTGAATGTAGACTAAGAGAACTACAAAATCCCTCTGTAAATGGAAACAACCCTATCTAATAGGAGACTTTTCTAAGCATGACTTTCTGCTAGAAAATTTATTCCATTCTGTTTATCATTATGTAAACAAGATCAAACAAAATTAGTAGACTGATCTAAAATGAGCGTTAGGTGGTAAAACTTACTAAAATAGTAAATGAAAGAAGTACGTGTGTGTGTTTATTGTGCATCCAACATGAAAGTTATGGTGAGAAAAAGTGTAAGGACCAGGTGAGTCAAAGAAAGGAAACCAGGGGGGAATCCATTAGGACCAATCCATAGTAAGAACGCCTTCTCCTAGAGAACCAGTGGCAAAGGGCATCACCCTTGGTGGACAGAAGACAGATGGGTGAGGTACCCTAGATAGTGGGGGAAGGTTAGCTGGCCGAAATTCTATCAGATTGAGATGGAAGAAGCTCATGCTTGATTTCAGACTGTTCAGAGGTGGAAAAGATGGGGCAATGGTGGGGAAGAAGTTGGAAGAATGAAGAGTGACAAACCAGCAGATGGAGTGGATAGGCACATCAGGCTGGGGGAAACCTGAAAGTTCGTTCAAAGAAAAAATCCAAGTAGTCTGGAGTATAAAGATTAGTGGCAGAGTATAAAAGGAAGAGAATGAAATGAGGCAGAGAGTGTGTTAGTCACTCAGTCGTGTCCCACTCTTTGTGACCTCATGAACTGTAGTCCACCAGGCTCCTCTGTCCATGGGATTCTCCAGGCAAGAATACTGGAGTGGGCTGCCATTTCCTCCTCCAAGGCAGAGAGAGCAAAGTCCAAATTCATATGCTAGATGGGAGCTGAGGTCAAGGCCAGCGAGGAAGCACTGTGGCCTGAAGTCAGACCTCGGGAAACAGGAAGAGGCAGATTAATAACCAGTTTCCGATTCAGCCAAGTTTTTTCCAACTTTGTTGTTTTTGGCCAGGTAAGGGATGTTTTACCCCAAGGGTCAGATAGCATACAGAACATAAACACAGAGAGGTATGTGGGGTGATTTGTCCCCCAAGTAGACTGGAGGTGAGATACACTGTCCCGCAGGTCTGGGCAGACTGATGACCCAACAGAGCCATGCGTCTTCCTTCATCACAGGTGAAATGAGGCCAGTGACTGCGCCATCTGAGATATTTTGGTTAAAACCCAGCAGTCAGGAAGTCCGACTGTTTCATTGACTTTGCAAACAGGGTATGATCATGAAACTATTTAAAGAAAGAGTTAAAAAAAAGTTTTTCAAAAGCTCAGTAATTTTTTTCGATATCATGTGACCCTTAGACTTGATGTTTGCATAACAGAGACAGGCAGTGGCAGAGTCCATTCTAATCTGTAATCATAAATGATTTCCAAGAATCTGTGACACCATCCCCAGTTGCTCTGATTCAGTTACTTTCTACCAGTTACCAGCATTTAAATTTATTCAAGCATGCCTGAAAATCAGGCACGTTGAAAACACTAACCTACATTTTATTGAGGAGAAAAGTACTTCAGTATAATAAATCTTATTGATGGCATTTGCTATGAAAGTGAGAATATACTAATGACTCAAGACTGACTAAGCCAACTAAGCCTTGGAACTTGTCTGTTTATCAAGCTTTAAAAATGAATTTCCATGACCAATCTGAAATGCAGAAGCTAATAAAATATGTCAACCACGTAAGGCAATGAAATGACTACAGTTCATTTCAGTTCAATTCAGTCACTCAGTCATGTCTGACTCTTTGCAATCCCATGAATTGCAGCACGCCAGGCCTCCCTGTCCATCACCAACTCCCGGAGTTTACCCAAACTCATGTTCATTGAGTCGGTGATGCCATCCAGTCATCTCATTCTCTGTCGTCCCCTTCTCCTCCTGCCCCCAATCCCTCCCAGCATCAGGGTCTTTTCCAGTGAGTCAACTCTTTGCATCAGGTGGCCAAAGTATTAGAGTTTCAGCTCCGGCATCAGTCCTTTCAATGAACACCCAGGTCTGATCTCCTTTAGGATGGACTGGTTGGATCTCCTTGCAGTCCAAGGGACTCTCAAGAGTCTTCTCCAACACCACCGTTCAAAAGCATCAGTTTTTCGGCACTCCACTTTCTTCACAGTCCAACTCTCACATCCAAACATGACCACTGGAAAAACCATAGCCTTGACCAGATGGACCTTTGTTGGCAAAGTAATGTCTCTGCTTTTAAATATGCTATCTAGGTTGGTCATAACTTTCCTCCCAAGGAGTAAGTGTCTTTTAATTTCATGGCTGCAATCACCATCTGCAGTGATTTTGGAGCCCCCAAAAATAAAGTCTGACACTGTTTCCACTGTTTCCCCATCTATTTGTCATGAAGTGATGGGACCAGATGCCATGATCTTAGTTTTCTGAATGTTGAGCTCTAAGTCAACTTTCTCATGACCACGGAGGACTCCAAAAAGGTGACTGTTGCTGGATCCCTACTTCTTGGCCCAAGAATACTGATTAAAGTCATCAGAGACCCTTGTGTTCTGCTGTGAACAGAAAGTGTTACTCATTATTTTGTCTTTGTCTGCAAAGAAGCTTCAGCACCTAGGTACTTCACCAGCTATACCCTTTGCTGGTGACCTCAGCAACAAGATGGCATCAGGATGAGTGCATGTAGACCAAAGTGGTCCCTTCTTGGGCATTTAACTCAGCTCTATACTGGTGCAGTAAAAAGGAGCTCAGCACAAGGTTATTTTTTAATAGTATTTTTTCCTTGAGAAAGCATAGTGCTTACTTTTTCATTCACATGGAAAATGTATTTTATAATGCTTGTTTCACTTCTAATACATGTACATTGAGACCGTAAGAATAAAACACAGCAATCAAGGACTAAACACACAGAATGGGTATCAACTGCTGGATACTTTTGCTATAATACAAACTGTTCTTGCTCAGTTCTGAAGAATAAACCCTGACGCATATGCAACGAGGAACAGATAATTCACTGCAATAATAAATTTGTTTTTAAATTTGATCATATCAGGGTAAATTCACAAGTTCAAGTAAGAGAGAGATAAATTTCTTTCTGTAGACTCTGAAATATCTCAGAAAGAAACTATAGACAGACTGCATTTAAAGTAATTGATGACAGTTTTAAAAAAGTGTATGGTCTGACAATTTATATTTTCAGCTACAGTAAAGTTCACTTCACTTGATCAATTGATAGTCAACGGTGAAGGTTGGGTTTCAACTGTGAGGTTGGGTTTCAAGGAGTTATTTGCAACTCTACAGGCAAGCCTGAGCCTTGACAGATCAGAGCACAACTCATTCTAATGAGTGACTCAAATCTATAGGTGAAACAACTCTGTGCACAAAATGAAAATGAATGTCTGATTAAAAGCAAAATGTGAATACTATCTTTCTTTTTGATATGTTCTTCCTGACTGCTTGCTCACAACTGTCTGCACAGATCTTGGCTACATGCTCACTCCATATCACAGGACATCTCCCAAATTGGAGACACTGGCAAACCAAAAATTATTTCAACTATAAATAGCCAAAATAATGACATTATTATAAGCTGGTCCTCTAACCTAAAATTTGCTGGAAAGGAGGCAGTCTACCTGTTTATTGAACTGAAGAAAAAAGAAATGTTAAGTTTTAAAATACGCTCCATATGTGGAATCTAAAAAGGAATGACACAAATGAACTTACTTACAAAAAGAGACTCACAAACTTAGACAATGAACTAACGGCTGCTGGTGGGAGGGATAGAGGAAGAGTTAGGGAGTTTGGGATGCAAATGTACACACTGCTATATTTAAAGTGGATAACAAACAAGGACCTTTTGCACAGCAGAGGGAACTCTGCTCAATGTTACATGGCCGCCTGGATGGGAGGGGAGTTGGGGGAGAATGGATACGTGTATATGCATGGCTGGGGTGGGAGGGGAGTTAGGGGGAGAATGGATACGTGTATATGTATGGCTGGGGTGGGAGGGGAGTTGGGGGAGAACGGATACGTGTATGGCTGGGATGGGAGGGGAGTTAGGGGGAGAATGGATACGTGTATATGCATGGCTGGGATGGGAGGGGAGTTGGGGGAGAAGGGATACGTGTATATGCATGGCTGGGGTGGGAGGGGAGTTGGGGGAGAAGGGATACATGTATATGCATGGCTGGGGTGGGAGGGGAGTTGGGGGAGAAGGGATACGTGTAATATGTATGGCTGGGATGGGAGGGGAGTTGGGGGAGAATGGATACGTGTATATGCATGACTGGGATGGGAGGGGAGTTGGGGGAGAAGGGATACGTGTATATGCATGGCTGGGGTGGGAGGGGAGTTGGGGGAGAAGGGATACGTGTAATATGTATGGCTGGGATGGGAGGGGAGTTGGGGGAGAATGGATACGTGTATATGCATGACTGGGATGGGAGGGGAGTTGGGGGAGAATGGATACATGTATATGCATGGCTGGGGTGGGAGGGGAGTTAGGGGGAGAATGGATACGTGTATATGCATGGCTGGGATGGGAGGGGAGTTGGGGGAGAAGGGATACGTGTATATGCATGGCTGGGGTGGGAGGGGAGTTGGGGGAGAAGGGATACGTGTAATATGTATGGCTGGGATGGGAGGGGAGTTGGGGGAGAATGGATACGTGTATATGCATGACTGGGATGGGAGGGGAGTTGGGGGAGAATGGATACATGTATATGCATGGCTGGGGTGGGAGGGGAGTTAGGGGGAGAATGGATACGTGTATATGCATGGCTGGGGTGGGAGGGGAGTTAGGGGGAGAAGGGATACGTGTAATATGTATGGCTGAGTCCCTTCACTGTTCACCTGAGACTATCACAACATTGTTAATCAGCTACACTCCAACACAAACGAAAAAGTTAAAAAAAAAAAAAAAAAAAAAAGGTATGTTCTACCAAGGCCCCGCCCACCCCCTGGTGACATTTTCTAAGATTTCCCATCTTGTTCACTAGGCAAGGGCCATACTGTCACTTCTATTGCTCAACTTTGCCAACCTTGTTCTAGCTTCTGGGCCTTTCTCTGCACCTGCTGTTTTCTCTTCCAAGAAGCTTCTTGACCCAATCTTTGCATTTCTTCTCAATTCACGTGTCACCTCTCCAGTGATACCTTCTCTGACTCCACATCCCTCCAAGAGATTTTCACCCTAACACTTACCAGTATGTAAAGTGTGTTTATCCACCTCTTTATGGCTGTCTCAAATGTTAAGATATATACACTCAAAAGTAGACACCTTACCCTTTTTTCTTTACCATGGTGAATGTGGTTTCTTGGCCCTTATTAGAAACTCAACAAATATTCACGAATGTAATGAATGATTCAGTAAAGGAGTATGTCAAGGCTCCTGCTTATTTAACTTACATGCAGAGTACATCATGCAAAATGCCGGGCTGGATGAAGCACAAGCTGGAATCAAGATTGCCAGGAGAAATACCAATAATCTCAGATATGCAGATGAAACCATCCTTATGGCAGAAAGTGAAGAAAAACTAAAGCGCCTCTTGATGAAAGTGAAAGAAGAGAGCTAAAAGTTGGTTTAAAACTCAACATTCAGAAAACTAAGATCACGGCATCTGGTCCCATCACTTCATGGCAAATAAATGGTGAAACAATGGAAACAGTGAGCGACTTTATATTTTTGGGCTTCAAAATCACTGCAGATGGTGACTGCAGCCATGAAATTAAAAGATGCTTGCTCTTTGGAATAAAAGTTATGACCAACCTAGACAGCATATTAAAAAGCATAGATGTTACTTTACCAACAAAGGTCCATATAGTCAAAGCTGTGGTTTTCCCAGTAGTCATGTATGGATGTGAGAGGTCCCGAAGAATTGATGCTTCTGAACTGTGGTGTTGGAGAAGACTCTTGAGAGTCCCTTGGACAGCAAGGAGATCCAGCCAGTCCATCCTAAAGGAAATTAGTCCTGAATATCCATTGGAAGGACTGATGCTCAAGCTGAAACTCAAATATTTTAGCCACCTGATGCAAAGAACTGACTCAGTGGAAAAGATCCTGAAGCTGGGAAATTGAAGGCGGGAGGAGAAGAGGATGACAGAGGATGAGATGGTTGGATAGCATCACCGACTTGATGGACATGAGTTTGAGAAAGCTCCAGGAGTTGGTGATGGACAGGGAAGCCTGGCGTGCTGTGGTCCATGGGGTTGCAAAGAGTCAGACATGACTAAGCGACTGAACTGAACTGAATGAATGATTAAAACTGATTTAATAAAAGCATCTTCAGGATCAAATTTAGAAAATAAGGCAGTGCTCCTTAATACTGCCATTTAATCAAAATTTACTGTGAAGAAATTCAAGGTAAAGAATGAATTAGGTGCCACACTCATTCTTGGAGTAGGTACTCGGTGCCCTATCTATGCCACGTGCTAGGCTTGGTGCATCAGTGCCAACACTCAGGGAACCTGCTGCAGTCTGAGAAACCTAGCTGCCTTGTAGAGACTGTGACTGTTGTACTCTTAAAAAGGCATAAAATAGTGGTGAAATAAAGAACTGTCCTGGGAATAGAACTGTCATAATGTATTCGTCTACTAAGTTTTGTCAGTTAGCCAACAAATACGGTCTCCCTTCTACTCTCACCCCCCCGCCCCCCATGAGTGAGTCTTCAGGTTACTAAGCGAAGGAAAGCTATTTTACTTACTTATTTTAGACGCTGCTTTGTGAGGCGCAGGTGAATTCCATCAAGCTGTGCAGGTATTCCTGATGTTTTATAAAGTGATCAGTAGCAGCAAATGATGAGGAACCCAAACAAGATTGTGAAAAGAATAGTGAAGTGGAATACAGAACTGGGAGCTTAAGGGGGGCTGAGAGAGACGAAAACCTTTGCAAAACTGAAGCCTTGGAATTCACTGCTTCTTCCTTGGGAACTGCAAGAGCTACAGGGTGGGGCAAAATGACATCACTGCCAGATTTTTTGAGGCTGTGTTCAATTTTGTTTCATTGTTTGTATCTAGGGGCTTATTTTGAATCACATACTCTATTACTGTTAATATGTGAGAACATGGATTAATATTTTGAGTCTTTATTAGAATTTAACTATACTATAATTTACCTTTAGGTGATCTTTTAAGAGTATGCTAAATTTCTAAGTGGAGTTTATTTTTACACTCAAATCCTCTTCTTTACTTCTCCCCATACCAGTTTTCAAAGCAACACTACTAAGGAATTTTAATAGTATCTACATCTAAAAACCTTCCCTGGTGGCTCAGATGGTAAAGCGTCTGCCTACAAAGCGGGAGACCCAGGTTCAATCCCTAGGTCAGGAAGATCTGGAAAAGGAAATGGCAGTCCACGCCAGTATTCTTGCCTGGAAAATCCCATGGACGGAGGAACCTGGTAGGCTTCAGTCCATGGGGTCGCAAAGAGTCAGACATGATTGAGTGACTTCACTTTATTTAGAGGGCTTCCCTCATAACTCAGTTGGTAAAGAATGTGCCTGCAATGCAGGAGACCCGGGTAGGGAAGATCCCATGGAGAAGAGAATGGCAATTCACTCCAGTACTCTTGCCTGGAGAATCCCATGGACAGAGGAGCCTGGTTGGCTCCAGCCCACGGGGTCGCAAGAGTCGGACACGGCTTAGTGACTAAACCACCACCACCACATCTAAAACACAGGAAATACATTGAAAAGTGTGAACAACCCAATAACCATTTTCAAAATGAACAAGTTTTTGCTACAGTGTGTGTTAGCCACTCAGTCGTGTCTGACTTTTTGTGACCCTATGGACTGTACCCACCAGGCTCCTCTAGCCACAGGATTTTCCAGGCAAGAATACTGCAGTGGGTTGCCATTCCCTTCTCCAGGGGATCTTCCCGACCCAGGGATTGAACCCGGGTTTCCTGCATTGCAGACAGACTCTTTACTGTGTGAGCCATAATAGGACTTGGGGGGAAAAAATTAGTTAACCTTTCAAATTCAATATTTATTACTAATCTTTCTGAACAAAACCACAACTAATAGAATCAGATTCTTTCGTAACATGTTATAGTTTCAACCAACACAAAGAGATGAAATACACCGGATTTAATAAAAAGTTCTTGAAATATAGTGGGTATTTAAAGGAAATACACATTATGATTTTAAATGGCTGATAATAAACTGTTAAATAAATATGTGCTTTTAAAAATTATTATTCAAGAAGTTGTAAGACTGTTAGATAATCAGCTCATAAATATTAGGCATATAGGTCCTGCTAAAGTAGATTTTGTGAGCTGAGTGTGAGTTTCAAGAGCCTTGAAACATACTAAACAGACAAGCAATGAGACTAGGTGGGTCTATGTGATTTGCTTCCTTATATCAGCAATAACATTTAATCTATTTTAATGATGCTGTTTAAAATGGAAGTCATTCTAAAACTAAGAGCAACAGCATTTTTATATGATATCCAAGTATAATAACTGATACAGTTAATTTTGGTAACTCATATTCAATAAATCATTAAAAACAGAATATTCTATATAATATTTTATTTAATCACATCACAATTATTCTCTATTGTCAAGAAGTTAAACATTTTCCCTTTTCTGATCCCACCACTTTCCAAATATATTTTCCATATTTTTAAATAAAGTGAATGGTTATCATTTTAATTTTACTGTTTATACTTTTATAACTAAGGTTTTACTGTAATTGGTTAGCTTCCAGTAACATGTACATATTAATTTTCTTAATCAATGATATTTAAACTATTGCTAACACTTAATTGGGGCTTCCCAGATGACTCAGTGGTAAAGAATCTGCCTGCAATGCAGGAGACCCAGGTTCAATCCCTGGGTCAGGAAGATTCCCTGTAAAAGGAAATGTCAACCCATTCCAGTATTCTGAAAAATCCCATGGACAGAGGAGCCTGGTGGACTACAGTCCACGGGGTCACAAGAGAGTCGGACAAGACGTAGTAACTAAATAACAACAAATCACTTAATTGTCCTTTATAGCTATACGAAGTTGATTTTATATAAAGGCTATTTTAAGATATTATCTTTCAATTTGTGTTACACAACAGGGTATGACTACTCCTGTACACACATCTACGGTTATCTACTCTTGAGATGCTAAGAAAACCAATGATTCCCATGAAAAAGTGAGAAAAGTACAAAAGTACATCCAGTCAAAAAGAGGTCTGAATCACAAGCACATCATGACCTGACTTGATAATAAAAAGTATATTGATTTCTCTTTTTAAATGTATAAAATATAGAAAATGACAAATAATGTAAGCCATAACTAACTACTCATCACCCAGCTATAACATAAAAAATTTCCAGATTTTCTTCAAGTTTTTGTTGTTTAAAAAATTGAATGTTCAGATACATTTGTCTTACTCATTCACTCCATTCCTGCTTCTTCTTCGTAGAGATAAAAAGTGAGTTTCCTTATATTTCCAATTCCTGTGCTTGTATCCAGCTAATATGTGTTGTCTTCAACAAAGAACGAACAAAGAATGTTAACAGGCAATTCCCAGAAAGGTCAATTAGAAAAGATTTCAACTTCAGTCTTCATCAGAAAATGCAAATTAAAATAACAGAGAAATACTCTATCACTTAACAGACTGAAAGTGTTGGTGAAGATGAGAAAAAACATCACAGGCAGAAGTGCAAGTAGGTACAATGTCTTTAGAGAACAATTAAAAAAAAAAAAAACTGAAAATATTTCTGTGCTATGGCCCAGAGATTACCCTTCTAGAGGTATCACACTGAGACCTCAGAAGGCATGTAAAAAGACCATGCTAATAAATGTTATGGCTAAAATTGTACAGTGACTCTTACATGCCAGGTACCATTCTAAGTCCCTTCTATGTTCTCACTGTATTATCCTCATAACACATCTTCCTCAGAGGAAACATACCACACTTCACAGATGAGGACACCAAGACACAGAGGTTTATGAACGGCCACAGTTGCATAACTAGCAGTGGTAGCACCACAAACTCAAGTGATCTAGTTCTGGAGTCTGTGTATACATACTACTATGTATGGGCTTCTGAAGCCTGACATGCTAGAGTGAAAGGGTAGAGGTCATCCAAGAGCAGATTAAAGAGGAAGGAATAAACCCCTGGCTGTCCATTCACATGCAGCAGAAGAGCGCAGCCAGTAAGACGCAAAAGCCAGACTACACACAGCAGCTTGCATGCATTCCAACAGCCTGGCATGGAGAGACAAGGAAGGTGCAAACTGCTCTGTGTTACATGATGCCTATACTGACAGGCAGAAGCACTTGCCTCGCTGTGCTCAGTTGCTCAGTCGTGTCTAACTCTTTATGACCGCATGGACTATAGCCCGCCAGGCTCCTCCGTCCATGGAGTTTTTCAGGCAAGAGTACTGGAGTGGGTTGCCATTTGCTTCTCCAGGGGATCTTCCCGACTCAGGGATCGAACTCACGTCTCCTGCATTGCAGGCGGATTCTTTACCACTGAGCACCCTGGGAAGCCTGCATGATACCTAAGCCCATCTTTATTTCCAACACTTAAAGTAGCTAAAGGCTATACATACTAATGAAAATATAAAATCATGAGCAAAAACGGGCTCTTTTTATTTCCCTTGAGGTTAAGAACTGATAATGTGTCAGTTCTGAGAACTGTTAAGATTGATAAACTAGATTAGGTTTTGGGGTAAGCACCTGGAATAGTGAAGGATTTTGTAGCTGTTTGGAGCATGCATGCAAAGTTCTTCAAATGATTTAAAAAATCTGCTTATGTGCAAAAAAGGAAAATGTTCTCCATCATCACCCCATAGGTTTCCCATTAAACATGTGGGCCCATAATTATCGCTAAGGCTTATATTCTTGATTTATGACGATTATCTTCATATAAAAGCCAAAATAACTTCACTAAACTTTACATACATTAGATATGGAAATATATGGAAAGGTTTTACAAACCAAATTGCACACACAAATATTCACAGAAAACCATATAATGGTATAAGAAATCTGGTTTACTTTTAAATGACCAAAAAGGATGAACAAATGATGCAAAAATAAAACTTAATATTTCTTATGCTGTATAACTTGGCACATAAGCCTATCAAGGAATCTCCTCCTACTGAAATAGACTCTTAAAAAAGTACTCGCTTTAAAAATATAAACTTAAGGGAGATTCTAGCTCTGAAAACAATGATCTGTACAAGATCTTAGCACACAGCTCTTCCTTCTCACTCCCCAGATGAGACTTCTCTGTGTAATGAACAAGGAAGACCTGTCAAGGAGCACAATGTTGATGTCAGTTCACCTTGACCATCAACCTTTATCGAGCAAGATTACTCTTTTAGTGGTAGTCGCTCAGACAGGTCTGACTCTTTGCGGCCCCATGGACTGTAGCCCACCAAGCTCTTCTGTCCATGGGATTTTCCAGGCAAGAATACTGGAGTGGGTTGCCACTTCCTTCTCTAGAGGATCTTCCCGACCCAGGGGCTGAATCCGGGTTTCCTGCAATGGAGGCAGGTTCTTGCTGTCTGAGCCAGCAGGGAAGTCTACTCTTTATGGAACAGCAGTAAATATTAAAATAAAAAGATTTGTATGGAGAAAAGACCAATCTGAGAAGGACATACCTTTGAAAGAGCAAGAAAAGCATTGACACACATGGCTAAAATGTTAGTTTTCATGGAAGCTTAATGACCAATAAGTGGGGGTATATTAAATGTTAATTACTGTTAATCTTAGCTCTTGAAAAAATGCTTTAGGTTCGGGTGTGGCAACTCTTTTTGGAAAAACTTGTTGGCACTCCAGTGGAGACCTTGCTATGATTTCTTTCCAACACTGGACACACCTTGTTCAAAAGCCAAATGACTCATAAGATGCCACAATCCAAGATGTGATACTCAGCTTTTAACTCGCTCATGATACCCCAGATATAACCACAGTATCTACTGTGAGAAAAAGAGTAGACTGGGGATTAAAAACTATGGCTGCTCTGTTTCACCTGAATCAGTTGTGCAAGAATAGTAAAAATACAGCTCAGAGTGTCAGGTAAGGTAATGAGGAGAAAGGCCACGGTGGGGGGTAGTTATGAAAGTACGCCAACATCAACAAATGTTACTCAATATTTGCACCACTTAACAAAAATAAGCCAAGCATAGAAGGTGAAAATGGTTAGATAAGAAAGAAGAAAACAAACGCTATTAATGTAAGAATTGACTAATAAGCAAATGGGTACTCCGATTAAAAATAAGTGACTGACACATGATATCCAATATCAAATATGTTATTATTTATGAAAAAAAGGCCAAGTGGAGTCATTTCTTTCTCTAAGCCCTTAAGTACATTTATGCATGTCTTAATATATGGCAACCCACTCCAGTGTTCTTGCCTGGAGAATCCCAGGGACGGGGGAGCCTGGTGGGCTGCCGTCTATGGGGTCGCACAGAGTCGGACACAACTGAAGTGACTTAGCAGCAGCAGAAGCAATATATAATTCCAGTCACAAGAGTTCCGCTCATATACAGGCGTATCTTAGAGGTATGGCGGGCTAGGTTCTAGACGACCACAATAAAGGGAGTCACATGACTTTTTTGGTTTCCCAGCACATATCAAAGTTATGTTTATACCACACTGTAGTCTATTAAGTGTGCAATAGCATTATGTCTAAAAAAACTGAGACTTCAGCAAATTATAATCTTTTTGCAATAGTAACCTCAAAGGTCACTGATTACAGTAACAAATAATAATGAAAATGATTGAAGTATTACCAGAATTACCAAAATGTGACACAGAGACATGAAGTGAACAAATGCTGCTTGAAAAAAAAATGCCTACAGTCTTGCTCAGCGCAGGGTTGCCACAACATTCAATTTGTAAAAAATGCAGAATCTGTGAAGAATAAAGTGAAGCATAGGAAAATGGGGTACATCAAGGAAGATACTGCATTTTTTTGTTACAAATTGAAGGGCTGGAGCTGATGGTTAGCATTTTTTTAGCAATAAAGTATTTCTGATTAAACTATGTGTGTTGTCATTTTGGACATAATGCTCTTACACACTTCACAGACTACATAGCATAAGCATAACTTTTAATATGCACTGAGAAACAAAAAAAAATTGTGTGACTCACTTTATTGTGATATTCACTTTTATTGTGATGGTCTGGAACCAAACCGGCAATATCTTTAAGGTATGCCTGTATACAGAGATCAGTTTTCTCCTAAAGTTCATTCTACAGGAAAAAAATTATTTTAATGCTATTGAGTTCCACTAGTCAAAATAAAAGTGATGCAATAGATCTCATGTATGTTAAACTTCAACAGTATAATGATCCCTCATATATACATATAATTTTGAGAAGACAGTATTCAAAAGGATTAAAATTCAGGCACGAAAATCAAGAGTTAAAGAATATTTTTTAGTTACTTTTGCTTCTATAACCTTCCTCAGGTCAGCATATGAAGGCAGATGGCCATTTTCTACCTGTATTTAAGATCATGCCTGTATTTGTTCAGTTTCCACACAGATGAAAAAAAAATTAGCTACTGTGTCTGGATCGCTGTATAGGCAAATGAAGAACAAGAATCTTACTGTAAATCATACAAATAAAGTAAGCATTGGCTAGTTAATGCTATTAAATATTTACACATAGACTACATAAAAGCAAGGTAGATGACTGATAGGATAATAGTGAGTTGAATTATGACAATGCCACATTAGATTTTAGTCTGTAGGCTTCTACTTTCAACATAAAATCAGTAATTTTTAAAAATCTCATTCAAATTCTATTCCCCAACCAACATTTTCCTGGCCCTACATTAAACACAAACAAAACCTAAACCTTCATTAATTTAATAAATATGCACTGAGTGTTTCTTATTAACCAGGCACTATTCTAGGTATCGAATGTACAGCAGTGGTGAAAAGGGCCACAGTTCTTGTCCTCATGGAGAATACAGTCTCATGACGGGAGGAGAAATGAATAAATAAATAATCATAATATGCTTAGTATTATAGAGGAAAGGAAAAATGAACTAAGACAATGCCATGTGCTGAGGATGAGGGAGAATTACAGTGAAATAAGAGTGATAAAGCCTCCCTAAAAAGGTGACATTCGACCCGAAGTGAAGGAAGGAATCTGCAATGTAAGGAGCCAAGTATCAGGAAAAACAGCATTTCAGGAAGAGGCCACCACCCCTACAAAGGTTCCAAGACAAGGGACCTTCAGGGAACCAAGGAAGGCCAGCAGCAAGGAGCAGAGTGTGCTAGGGTGGGCTACACTGATGAGGCACCCCGAGCTGGTCACGCAGTAACCACCAGCCACATTAAGATGTTTGAATTGAACATGAAGGGCAGAGGGCAGTCATTAAAGAGTCTGAATAAGGAATATACATGACATTTTTAAAAGATTATACTGGTTCCTAAAGAGACAACAAAGTGGAAGAGAGCTCAAGGTGAAGTAGGCAGACCGGTTAGAAGCCCATTTCAGTAGTCACAGAAGTCTGGGTGGTGGGCGGCATGGAAGGTACTGGATGGATCTATAAGAGTAGATGAAATCATGGCAGGATTTGGAGGCAGAATCAATCGAACTTGCTGATAGATCAGAAACAGTGTGTAAGGCAGAGAAAGCAATGAATAATGCTCTTGAGAAACTCTGGGAAAGATGGCCTCAATTGCTGAGCTATGGGAGACTTTGAGAGGAACAGGTTTGAGAGAGTATTAAACATTTTGTTTGGACATGTTAAGATTGAGATACCTCTGAGACATCCAAGAGGAGATATCAAAAGGCAAAAGAGCATACAAAAACCAGAGCTTCAAAGACTGGTTTGTAGTGGAGATACATTGAGAAATCTGCGAGTTGTGAAACAGAAGATGGTACTTAAGCTATGGCTAATGATATCACGGATGGAGAGTGTGGAGTAATATTTCTATCATGTTCATGTGCAAAAAAATTTCCTGGGAGATTTTGACTCAGTAAGTTTGAAGTGAGGACTCTGAATCTGTATTTTTATTATACTCTCTAGTCTCATTCTTGTACCATTTTGTTATATACTGCTATAGAGACAGAAACTAAATGAGACCAGTAGTGAGCTGGAAAACTCTAGCAGTTGGACAGAAGAGTAGGACTCTGAGAAGCTGAAGCCATAGACGAACCAGGAGAGACTGGTTCATGCAATGCACACCATCTTCAATGGGAAAATAAAATGTACCTGCTAGATACTACTAGCAAGAATCTGCTCAGAGTTCCCTTCAGCAAGTTCCTATAAAACAGTGCCAAGAGCAGGCCTCCGGAATAATAGGTCCACACAAGTGCTCAATGCTGCTCAATGAGTCTGTGCTTTGTTAATGCAAGAAGAAAATATGGACAATATCAGCTGCTGATGCCGTGTAAGTATGACCACTACTATTGTGAAATCAAGAGAGGGCATCATGGGATTAGTACTGGCCATGCTAGAGTTAATGGGAACTTCACTGACCTACTGAGTAACACCACGAGTTTTTATCCTTTTCTTTCCTGGAGTATGCAACTAAATTTAAACTCCAGTATTTATTAACTTCTTAAAACAATAGACTAAAACCAGTAGAGCCAGACAAATCAGCAGATTCATTTCTACCTCTTTCTCAACTTTATATACTAGTATTAGCTCCTTTCTTGGTATGCCCTATCTCCTGCCTGCTAAAACTAATTTTTAGAACTGATTTACCTGCCTAGAACTGTTAGCATTCAGCCTTTACCTGTCAGACAAAGCAAGCTTTAGTGCCCTCCCTTTGATGTCCTTTCAGAGCCTGTCACATTTCACCTGGGCTTGTGTAATAACCAGCTGATCCACACAATTATTACGGGCTGATGGAATTGTTACTACCCACAAGTTTGCATTTTAACAGGAGCTGTTGTAGATGCAAACTTCAATTTGAAGTCATTAAGCTAACACTGGATCATTCCTGTATTATTATGAAGACGATACATACTAAGTATATAGAAGATAACTTTAACAGTCTTTAGTCAACACCACATAGATTCCTATCTATTTTACTTGTAAAGTCTTGACAGAAGGTTTAAAAGTCTCTGAGTTATTCACCTGGGAGCCAAAAACCACTTGAAAAGACTGCCAAAAGATTATAAACTGCTTCAGAAAGCTGATTTCATGTTATGTGATAGCTGAAAAAATCCTGAACAACAAATAAGTGTCTAGGAGTCTGCCTTGTAGAAAACCTAATAAAGCCAAAGACTTTCTTTACAAAATAATAAAACCGGAAGCAATTTTTAAATGAAGGGTTACAAACCAAAGGAAACTGGATACAAGGCAAACCACATAAATGTGTGGGGAAACCAGATACATGGTGCCAAGAGCTCTGTGGCCAAGACCTGAATTCAACTTTTGGTAAACACTGTGAGTCTACACATCCCACAACTGTGGGCCAAGAATCTCAGGGTCACTGCATTAAATTCCCCATTCCACTGCAGAAGAGACATTAGAGGGGGACTAAATTTTTCTGACTGCCAAGGAAATAAAAGGTAACATCAAGCAGGGCTTTCAGCTGCTGTGGATTTCTCAGGACCAAAGAGTGTCTCAGGATGCAGAATTTTCAGTGTAACACTATGACAGTCCTGGGCCAACAGGGATTTGATTTGTTCATCCCAAATCAAAAAAATTACTGTACTCTGCTTTGGAGCTAGGTGGAGAAAACATCATGACAACGTGTAGTCTGGTTTTCACAAAAAATGTTGAAAATGGTAGCTTAGTTTGGGGAAAAAATTTATAGGCTGCCTATAAAGGAGATGGCAGAGACGTCACCGAAGATATTCTCCAAACAGCAGCCAGAGGAATAAGACAACTGATTGTCATAAGCACCAGGTTCACTGACACTATCTTTTCAATATTTCACACAAAAACAACCCTGTGAAAACATATTAACAGCTCTTCAAGAGTTTATGATAGGAAAGGAAGGGAATCAGAAGCAATTTAACAACCCAGAAGTGTTGGAACTAACACTCTAAAGTCAGGTAGATTAATTGTTCTGTAAACTGAATAACAACAGGATATAGAGGAGTGATCAGGATGGTGGAGGAGGGAAACCTGAGTTCACTTTCTCCCACGGGTACACCAAAATTACAACTATTTACAGAGCAGCCATCAATCAGAATGTCCTGAAGACTAACAAAAAAGATCTACAACTAAAGATATAAAGAATAAACCACAGTGAGTCAGACAGGAGGGGTACAGATGTGATATAGACAAGACCCACTCCTCTGGGTAGGCAACCCAAAAATGGGAGGATAATCACAACTGCAGAGGTTCTCTCCAAGAAGAAGGGAGTCCAAGCCCCAAATGAGGCGTGCCAGTCTGGGGATCTTGCACCAGGAAAAGGAGCCTCCAAAGTGTTGGTAATAAAGGCCACTGGGGCTTGCTTTCATGAGAGCCAGAGGGCTGTAGGAATAGCGACTCTGTTCTTAGATGGCACATACAAAAAATCTGAGGCCCAGAGCAGAAGTGGCAACTTGAAAACAGTCTGGGTTTCAGATCTGGAGAACCTCCTGGAGAGGCAGGAGCAGCTAGGACCCATCCTGGGACACAATGCAGAGGAGGACAATTTTGCGGAGCCTATCCTATGAGGAGGACATTGGAACTAGGAAGCAACATTTTGGAGTCCTCCCTTTAGCTCGTTAGCACCAAGGAACCAACCCCACCCACCAGCCAGTAGTCACTAATCCTAGGACCCCACGGGCCAGCAGCTAGTTGTGTGGGGATAAACTCCAACTACCAGCAGGCCAGATGCTAGAGACCCACCTAAGCCCCTCACATGCACTGAGATCCAGCCCTGCCCACTAGAGGACCCAGGGTCCAGCTCTACTGACCAGTGGGCCAGCATTAGCTTCAGGAACTCCTGGGCCCTGCGGCCTGCTGAGTTGGGATCTGGCCTGCCCACCAGTAGGCTAACACCAGCTCAGGATCCCCGCAGACAACTACCCCATGATCCATCCACGCCCACCAACAGGCTGTAACCAGGATTGGAACTCCCCAGAAGGAGCAGCTAGCTGTGCCATTAACCAGCCCAACTCCCCAGGAGCTGACAACCTCCCCATGAGGCAGGACTTGGCTACCAACTAGACTGAGGGCCAGTCACACCCACCAGTGTGCCCAAAGTAGTCAGCCCCATCACAGCTGAAGGGGCCATTAAGCTCAAACAGAGGGCATCCCTGGAGCATATAGATCTGGTGACAAGAGTTGAGTGTTCTGGGCCCCACAGGACATCTCCTACATAAAGTCACTTCTCCAAGATCAGGAAATGTAGCAGACCTACCTAATAGATAGAAATGCGAACAAAGAATTAGGAAAATGAGGTGACAAAGGAGTGTGTTCCAAACAAAGGAAGGAGATAAGATCATAGAAAAAGAACTAAGTGAAATGGTGATAAGCAATCTACCTGATAAAGAAATCAGGGTAATGGACAGAAGGGTGCTCAAAGAACCTGGATGAAGAATGGATGAACACAATGAGAAGTTTAATAAAGAGTTAGAAACTAGTGAAAAAAGAACCAAAAGAAAAGAAGAATACAATAACTGAAATGAAAAATACACTAGAAGGAACAGTAGATTAGATGATACAGAGGATCAAATTATCCAACTGGGAGACAGAGTAGTAGAAATCAGTCAAGCTGAACAGAAAAAGATAAAAATAAATAAATAAATATGAGGACCATTTAAGTAGCCTCTGGGCCAACATTAAACATACCCATATTCTCATTAGAGGGGTCCCAGAAGAAAAAGAGAGAAAGAAAGTGGGCAGAGAACATATTTGGAGACATAATAGCTGAAAAATTCTCTAACTTGGAAAAGAACCCAGATATCCAGGCCCAGAAAGCAAAAAGTCCAAACAAGGTCAAGCTAAAGAGATCCACCCCAAGACACAATGTAATTAAAATGGCAAAATATAAAGATAAAGAGAGACTATTAATAGCAACAAAGGAAAAGCAACAAGTTATGTTTACCCAAAAGAAGATGGAAGGAGCAAAAAGGAACTATAAAAACACCCCCAAAACAATTTAAAAAGGCCAGTAAGTACATACTTATCAATAATTTAAATGGAAATGGACTAAATGATCCAACCAAAAGACACAGAGTGGCTAAATGGATATGAAAACAAAACATACATATATATATATATATATGTCTAATGGGCTTCCCAGGTGGCTCAGAGGTTAAAGCGTCTGCCTGCAATGCAGGAGACCCGGGTTCAATCCCTGGGTCAGGAAGATCCCCTGGAGAAGGAAATGGCAACCCACTCCAGTGTTCTTGCCTGGGAAATCCCATGGACGGAGGAGCCTGGAGGGCTACAGTCCATGAGGTTGCAAAGAGTCAGATACGGCTGAGGGACTTCACTTTCACTTTCATATATATATAATATATACACTGCCTACCAAAGGACTCACTTTAGATCTAAAGACACACACAGACTGAAAGTGATGGGATGGAAAAAGATATCCCATACAAATTGAAATGAAAAGAAAGCTAAGGTAGCAGTACTTCTATCAGGGAAAACAGATTTTAAACAAAGGCTGTAACAAGAGACAAAGAAGGACATTACATAATGATAAAGAGACTGATTCAGCAAGAAGATATAACAATTGTAAATATACATGCATGCAACACAGAAGCACTTAAATGCATAAAGCAAATATTAACAACAGTAAGGGAGAACTTGACAGTAACACAATAATAGTAAGGGACTTTAACACCCACTTACATCCATGGACAGACCTTCCAGACCGAAAATCAATAAGAAAACACTGGCCTTAAATGATACATTAGATTGTGTTAGTCACTCAGTCGCGTCCGACTCTTTGTGACACTATGGACTACAGCCCACCAGGCTCCTCCATCCATGGAATTCTCCAGGCAAGAATACTAGAGTGGGTTGCCATTTATTTCTCCAGATACATCAGATTAGTTGGATTTAATAGACATACATAAAATATTCCATTCAAAAGTAGCAGAATACACATTCTTTTCAAGTGCACATGTAACACCCTCTAGGATAAATCACGTGCTGGGCCACAAAACAAGCCCCAGAAAATTTAAGAAAACTAAAATCATATCAAGCCTCTTTTCCAATTACAATGCTATAAGATTAGAAATCAATTACGACCAAAAGCTAAACAATATGCTACTAAACAACCAATAGGTCACTGAAGAAATCAACTAAGAAATAACAGCTATACACAAATGAAAACAAAAACACAACAATCTAAAATCAATGGGATGCAGCAAAAGTAGTTCTCAGAAGATAGTTTATAGCAATATTAATCTATCTCGTGAAACAAGAAAATCTACAAAAAAGAAAACAAAACAACCTATTCATACACCTAAAAGAGAAAAAGAACAAATAAAACCAAAGTTAGTAGAAAAAACAAAACCATAAAATCAGAGCAAAAATAAATGAAATATAGTTCAAAAAATAGAAGAGATCAATGAAACTAAGAGCTACTTTTTCAAAAAAAAAAAGTAAGCAAACTGATAAACCTTTTGCCAGAGTCATCAGGTAAAAAAGAGAGAGGGGTCATATAAATAAAATAAGAAATGAGAAAGAAGTTACAACTCATACCACAGAAATACAAAGTGTCATATGAAATTACTATGCACTGTTATGCACTAATAAAATGGCCAACCTAGAACAAATGGACAAATTCCAGGAAATGTACAATTCCCTAAAACTAAATTAGGAATAAACAGAAAATATGAACAGACTAACCAGGAATGGAATTGAATCAGTAATTTAAAAAATCCTGATGAATGAAAGTCCAGGACTAGACATTTCACAGATGAATTCTACCAAACATTTAAAGAACGGTAAACATCTATCCTTCTCAAAATATTCTAAAAAACTGCAAAGGAAAGGCCACTTCTTAACTCATTCTATGAAGCCAGTATCACTCTGATACCAAAACCAGATGAAGATATCACAAAAAATTACAGGTCAATATAACTGATAAACGCAGATGCAAAAATCTTCAACAAAATATTAGCAAAACAAATCTAACAATACATTAAAAGAGTCAAACAGCATAATCCAGAGGGACTCGTTCCAGTTCAATATGGTTCAGTATCCACAAATCAATGTGATACACATATTAGCAAAGTGAAAAATAAAAACCATATGATCATCTCAATAGATGCAGGAAAAGCTTTTGACAAAATTCAACATTTACTCACAAAAAAGTATCCACTAAGAGGGTATGGAGGAAACATTCCTGAACATAACAAAGGTCATATATGATACTCTCAGAGCTAATGTCACATTCAAGGGTGAAAGCTGAAAGCACATCCTGAGATCAGAAGTAAGACAAGAATAACCACTTTAATTCAACATAGTATTGGAAGTCCTAGTCACAGCAGTCAGACAAGAAAAAAATAAAAGGAATTCAAGTTGTAAAGGAAGAAGTAAAATTGTCACTATTTGAGATGACATGAGCATATGTAGAAAAACCCTAAAGACACCACCAAAAAATTGATTCAGTTCAGTTCAGTCCAGTTGCTCAGTCGTGTCCAACTCTTTGTGACCCCATGAACCGCAGCACGTCAGGCCTCCCTGTCCATCACCAACTGCCAGAGTCTACCCAAACCCATGTCCATTGAGTCAGTGATACCATCTAACCATCTCATCCTCTGTTGTCCCCTTCTCCTCCCGCCCTCAATCTTTCCTAGCATCAGGGTCTTCTCCAATGAGTCAGCTCTTCGCATCAGGTGGCCAAAGTACTAGAGTTTCAGCTTCAACATCAGTCCTTCCAATGAACACCCAGGACTGATTTCCTTTAGGATGGACTGGTTGGATCTCCTTGCAGTCCAAGGGACTCTCAAGAGTCTTCTGCAAAACCACAGTTCAAAAGCATCAATTCTTTGGTGCTCAGCTTTCTTTATAGTCCAACTCTCACATCCATACATGACAACTGGAAAAACCATAGCCTTGACTAATCTCCAAAAGAGATTACAAATAGAACTAATGTATGATCTAGCAATTCTACTCAGGTACTTATCTGACAAAAACAAAAACACTGATTAGAAAATATATATGCATCCCTGTGTTCACTGCAGCATTATTTACAATAGTCAAGATATGGATGCAAGCTAAGTGTCCATCAACAGATGATTGGATAAAGAGGAGGTGTATATAAACAAAGGAATATTACTTAGCCATAAAAGAAATGAAATCTTGCCATTTGCAACAACCTGATGGATCTAGAGGGTATTATGACAAGTGAAATATGTTCAGACAGAGAAAGACAAAGACTGTATGATTTAATTTGTATGTGGATTATAAAAAACAAAACAAATGAACAATCAATACAAAACATAAACAGAGTCACAGATACAGAGAACAAACAGGAGTTTGTTAGAGGGGAAAGGAGACAGAGGAAGAAAGAAATAGGTAAGAGATATTAAGAGGTACAATCTTCCATTTACAAAATAAATGAGTGACAGGTATGTAGTATATGTGTGGAGAATACAGTCAGTAATTAGGTAATACCTTCATATGGTGACAGATGTTAACTAGACTTACTGTGGCGATCTTTTTGAAATATACAGAAATATCAAATCACTATATTGCACAGCAGGAACTGCCACAGTGTTCTAGGTCAATTATTCTTCAAAAACCAACTAACAAAAAAACTTAACAGAAAAAGAGAGATCAGATTTGTGGTTCCCAGAGATGAGAGTAGGAGGAACTGGACAAAGGCAGCTGAAAGGTGCAAACTTCCAGTTATGAGATAAATAAGTACTAGGGATGCAATGTACAATATGATTAATATAATTAAAACTGCTGTATGTTACACATGAAAGTCATTAAGTGAGTAAATCCTAAGAGTTCTCATCACATGGAAATTTTTTCTTCTATTCGTGTCTACATGAAATGCTGGATGTTCACTAAACAACATGGTAATCATTCCATGAGGTATGTAAGTTAAATCATTTTGCTACACATTTTCCAATTATACAGTGCTGTGTATCAATTATAGTTCAATAAAACTGAAAGAAAACATAAAAACAGGATACATTTCATAAAGCATGTAGGTAAAGATGATAAAAGGAATAGACTGTCTAGAGCACTGGCTGTCCACTGGAGGCAATTTTGGTCCTCAGGAAACATCTGATAATGCCTTGAAGACATTAGTTATCCCAGTCAGGTGGCGGGGTCCTGCTGGCATTTAAAAGGCAGGGGCCAGGGATGGTGTTAAACATGCTATGACGCACAGGATAGTCCCTTGCAACAAATTTTCTGGCCCAAAATAATGCAGAGGTTGAAAAATCTTAGTTTAGGTCAATAAAACCTTTATGAAAACCATTTAGATAACACCAGTGAGGTTAAAGTGCATGAAAAGTACTTTTATTCTAAAAATGTAATTCCGAGACTGACATAGCACGAGTATTGCTCCAGTTAAATCTGGAAGCTGTGAAAGGGAAAGAAAAGAAAAGAAAGTGAAGTCGCTCAGTCGTGTCCGACTCTTTGTGACCCCATGGACGGCAGCCTACCAGGCTCCTCCGTCCATGGGATTTTCCAGGCAAGGTGGGATGCCATTGCCTTCTCCAAGACTGAGCTACTATGCAGCTATACTAGAAGACAGCAAGATATGACCTTCTTCTGATTCCCAGAGATGAATATGTAATATTTCCATCACTTCAAATCTATTAGGATTCACCAGAAAATATTTTAGAAAGAAAAATGATTCTTTAAAATCATATTGTTAAACTAAATCAATTCAGAGATAATTAAGGCAAACAGTAGTTTTAAGGACATATCCAATAACTGTTCAAAGTTTGAACTTTCAAAATAAAGATGGAATTCTTTTTTGCTGCATTGCTATTTTCATAGAAATATTACTAGAAAAAAACTCCCTAATTTACAGACTCTAATTACTAATAGAATAATATATAATATGGTTGAGACATTTTTTAAAGTAAGACTTTTAATTCAATATTAAGGACACTGATAGACTATTTTAGAATTTTGAAATACCCATTCTATTCTTGTTAAAAATTACTTATTTGCCATATATTTATTATGTACTTATTACTTAAAAAGATCTATGTTATTTTTGGATGTTGTCTCTCATCTTGTATGAACTTAATCCATATATATAAGTTTCTTTAGAAAAAGGGAAGCCCCTTAGAAAAAGAAAAGGTATTTATTTTCTAGCTCGAAATGCAAATGCAGTGAGCAATTTATCATGTCTGAACAGGTAAGTGGTGAGTGCATCCAAAGGCCTGTCTGGGCACAGGTGGTGTTTTCCCATCCAGAACAATAGCTTTCTTGAAAGTATTAAACTAGAAACAGCACGGAAGTTTGTAAAAGTCAGTCATGAAAAATATATAGACAGGTATATGTGTAATAGGAAAAAAAAACAGGTTTTGAAATGAGCCTGATACAAGTTATAGTCACAGCTTCCTCAGCAACTCAGGCAGGTGACTATGGGAAAGTCTGTCTCTACATCTGTAAAATGAGGATTTAAAAGAGATTAAAATATCTAGTTTTGAGGGGAGTGTTTGTTACTATTTCCTATCTTCACCTCCAAAATGAATGAGAAAGACACGGAGAGAAGCAGTGTAGTTTTGAAAAACTGCTTTCAGAAATGAGAAAAGTATTTCTTTCAAAATAATTACCCTAAATCAAAATATTCAATTTTAAAATCCAGAAGTAGCTTTTTGTTTGGAGGTGAATATACTAATGGAAGAGATAATGGCTTTACCCCTATGAGAAAATCTGCAATTTTCTCTCAAAAGTGAATTTTAGACATTTTTCCATTGACTTCATCCTCAGTAAAAGTTAACTTATAGTCAAATGTTAATGATGAAATCTCCCGCAAATTTTATTCTTGGTATCTCTTCTTTCCAATCACTAAGCATTTTCCAGATTATTTTCAAACCTTTGCATTAATACTACAGGGACACCTATGAAAAAATACAAATTTTGAGCATCCTTCAAACACAATACCCAATCTTTGTCCTTTACTGTGACCCACAGGCCAAAGTCCATCTCTCATGAGTTATCCAATTATGTGGTTTTTATGGAAAAATACAAGATTTAATAACAATTTTCTAAGACTTTTAATGAAGGTTTGTGATCAGACAAGTCTATTAAACGGTAGCACATTTAATGAGTTCTTAAATAATATTATTAGCAGCCCAATAATTAGACCCCTTTGCTACATACACACAAAATGTCAAAGTAACAGGGTCATAATTTCCGGCAACACTGCTTTTGGGTGCTCTGGTCTTAACTAATTTTTATTCTTTCTCCTCAATTTAAGCCAGAAATAATGAGCAAATGTGAACTCTTCCTGGAACACAACATTTAATTTCTTTTAACAAATTGCACAGGTGGAATCCAGCAGTTTCTTAGCAAGGTACTGAGGTAGGATCCAAGAAATACAATATATTCCATCAATTACCAACTAGGGATGAAATGTACGATAAAATTTCTCACATTGGTATTCACCCTCAGAGTCTGAGTTGGCTAACAAGCAGCCCCAGACATCATCCAGATATGAAGAGAACGTCACCGAGCAGAGTTTTAAGTTTCCCCAAAGAGTGATTATAAAGAAAGCTGAGCGCCGAAGAATTGATGCTTTTGAACTGTGGTGTTGGAGAAGACTCTTGAGAGTCCCTTGAACTGCAAGGAGATCCAACCAGTCCATCCTAAAGATCAGTCCTGGGTGTTCATTGGAAGGACGGATGTTGAAGCTGAAACTCTAATACTTTGGCCACCTGATGCAAAGAGCTGACTCATTTGAAAAGACCCTGATGCTGGGAAAGATTGAGGGCAGGAGGAGAAGGGGACGACAGAGGATGAGATGGTTGGATGGCATCATCAACTCAACGGACATGAGTTTGGGTGAACTCCGGGAGTTGGTGATGGTCAGGGAGGCCCAGCATGCTGCGGTTCATGGGGTCGCAAAGAGTTGGACACGACTGAGCTACTGAACTGAACTGAAACAGTGATAGCAGGGATGTCAGAACTCCGCAGGGCCACACAGAAACATGGGGTTTATAAGAGCAGTCACTGATCAGAAAAGGTCATTGCTAAATTCTGTCCACTTTTCAGAGCAAACTCACTTATAAGGGTAGGATGCTACAAAGGAATGGGAAACTTGAGATTATTACCATATCTTAACAGCAACAACAGGCTTCAGAAAACCGACATATCTGGATGCTGCTGCTGCTGCCAACAGCTGAGGAACTGCTTCAGTTAGTAATTCCACATGCTCAAACAAGCTGAGTCGAGAGATGGCTCTGGGACGAACCTTCTGACTGTGTAATTTCTCTGACCAAAGCTTTCCAATGCCTGCCAAGCAAAGCCTCAGCTTCTCAAACTGAGATGTCAAGGTCTCCCATAAGCTTATCTGGATCTGACTTTCCAAGCTTTTCCCTCGACACCCTCATTCAAAAATGATGCACGTCAGTCACAATGTCTTACTCTGGGTGGGGCTTTTAAAAACACATCCTGTGCTTTCTTAAACCCAAGGTGTTATCCATGCTGCTTTCTTTACTCAAAAGGATTTCTTCTCACTTCCAACTCTGTTTCAATTTCATCTATCTGGCTAAAGCATTCAGCAATTTCACAGAAAAGGGAAAGGCACCACTATATCTGACACACATCACGTACCTGTGACACACCTGTGCATACACGCTTGCAGGTAGTTTAGTGGATAAAAGAGAAGCAGACACACACAGATTCAAATCTGAGTCCTGCTTTGTAGTTGTGGCATGCTGGGCAAATTTAATTACATTCTGTGAGACTCTAAGTCTTAGCTATAAAATAAAGACCACAATGCCTACCAAGTTCACTATTTTGAGAACAGAATGAAGTAGCCATAGTTTAAATTTCTGAATTATAACAGGAGCTTAAAAAGGACATTATTAAAAATGTCATCACCTCTCTAGAAGATATATAAATAAAGCTGGAAAAAAATCCAGAAAATGGGCTCTTAAAAGGATTTATTTATTGGAAAATACCCTGACGTGGGAAAGATTGAAGACACACGGAGAAGGGGGTGGCAGAGGATGAGATGGTTGGATGGCCATCACTGACTCAACGAACATGATTTCAACAAACTTCATGAGACAGTGAAGGATGGGGAAGCCTGGCGTGCTGCAGTCCATAGGGTCGCAAAGAGTCAAACCAACTTAGCGACTGAACAACAAAGCTAACAAAATACCTTAACTGTTTTACTCCCACCATATCATGCCTTATTTATTTATCTGAATGAAAACCTTTAGTTCTTTTCTTTGCAAATCTCCTTTCAGATTTATACCTCATCTTGTTCAGTGATACTTGTTTTCAAAATGTGCACTTGGACGTCACTTCAGATGTCCATGTGAAGTGTGTTTACTTGTAGGCCTAAGACTCATCTTTCCTGTAGCTCTCACAATGACGTCTGGAGAAAGAGTAGGGGTGGAGAATCTGAGGTTTCACTCCTGAGTCGTGTGTGAACCCTGCAAATGCCTGCAAATGAATGTGTAGTCTTTACTCTGCTTTTGCCTCGGGGTGTTCCCTTGCCTTCCACCTGCTTGCAGACGGGGTGAACAGAGGCAAAAGCCTCCTTTCAAACCTGTCTGGGTCTGTGACCTTGTTTCTACAACACCTTCCCCAAGCCATCCTCCCCCAGAAAGCTGAGGTAGGCTTATTCCAGGGGAAAGAATTACTCACACGCAGCTGGTCCATGGTTTCTTTTCCCATTTGTTCCAGTCTTTCCGAAGAAAGAGATAGAAACAAACAAATGTGGTCTGAGTCCTCCCCATCAAGTAAATCATCATGTGTAAGTGGGGAAAAGTGTAAAGAATGTGTGAGAGCCTTACAGCACATGTAGCTGATTTCAGGGTCTCCTTACTTTCTCTGGTTCCGTATCTGTACAAATGGCCCCAGCAGTCCTTAGATTATAACCTTCTTGAGGACACAACTGTGACTACTTGGGGGTTTGATAGCTAGTCTGATGATCTGCTTAATATCATGCAGAATTCATAATCAACCTAAAAGTAAGAGGTACTTACGAAAAGTTATGCCTATGACATTTTATAATTACCCCCAAAGAAATGGTAAAAAGGTACTCTGAAGAATGAGATCTCAGGGACGTCCCTGGGGGCCCAGGGACTAAGACTTCACCTTCCAATGCAAGGGGTATGGGTTCGATCCCTGGTCAGGGAGCTAAAGATTCCACATGTCTGGTGGCCAAAAAGCCATAATATAAAACAGAAGCACAACTGTAATGAATTCAATATAGACTTTAAAAATGTGAAAGTGTGCAAGTCACTCAGTCATGTCCAACTCTTTGCAACCCCATGGACTCTACAGTCATGGAATTCTCTGGGCCAGAACACTGGAGTGGGAGCCGTTCCCTTCTCCAGGGGATCATCCCAACCCAGGGGTTGAACCCAGGTCTCCCGCATTGCAGGCAGATTCTCTACCAGCTGAGCTACAATGGGAGCCGGAGTTTAAAAATGGTCCACATTGAAAAATCCTTTAAAAAAAAAGAATGAGATTCTAATTAACATTTAGGACTAGATACTAAGCAGATCTTTAAATTGATACAAAACAGTATTCCAAGGTGTCTCAAACCACTGACTTTAACCTTCTAATTTCATGTCAAACCAAAGTGGTGAACAATCTTTTCCCCAAGTTGCTTCCTCTCATGACCACTGCTGACGCAGACGTCAACTGGAAGAGAGGCCTCTCAGGATTAGTCAGAGCGCGTTATACCTAACTTGGCAGCTACTTGTAAACTCCAAAGAGAGTAAATCAAATATCAGGGACCGATTGCAAAGCTGAATTGCTTCCTCTTTTCCAGTTTCTCACAAAACTGTTTGAATTCAGCTTCCCCTCTGCCTAACAGCAGCCACTTCTAACGGAAGTCTATTCTCTCAGACTAGCTTCTATTTAGGAAAAATGGCTTATATTGTTGTTCTCAAGCCTATTAATAACTTAGAAAAAAGTTACACACACTGAATTTTAAATGACACCACAAACCCTTTCCTGGGGTATTTTTGCTACCTTTCTCTCTGCTCTGAATTCTATCTTTACCTCAAGAATATGAATTCAATAGTAAATTCACAAAGAGTAGTATCATGGAAAAAACACACAGGATATATTTCCTATTGTTATACAGTTAAAGTTACCGCAATTCCTCTGTAGTTTTTTTTTTTTTAATTCTGTCCCTAGGGCTTACTTAAAGGGCAAATAAAATATAGTTCTGTATTGAAATGTTTGTGCGTGTGAGTGCTAAGTTGCTTCAGTCATGTCTGACTCTTTGCAACCCCACAGGACTGTAGCCCACCAGGCTACTCTGCCCAAGGGACTCATCAGGCAAGAATACCGGTGTGAGTCACTATGCGCTCCTCCAGGGGATCTTCCCCACCCAGGGATCAAAACCAGTATCTCTTGAGTCTACTGTATTGGCAGATGGGTTCTTTACCACTAACGCCACCTGGGAAGCCTGTATTAATATGCTTACCTAAGTTTAAATATTGTGATATATATATATATATATATATATATATACACACATATATACATAGCTATATTGACTTATGCCTTTATGGGTTTTTAACATACAATTGCAGACTATATTTGAAATTACACTGAAAAATATACCTGATCAGCTTTTTCCTATTTTTTAACCAAAACTAACAACAAAGAGTTCATCAGGGTTGTTTTGAGGAATTATTCTTTAAAATATGAAGTAGCTTTCTACGTCCATCCATAATAAATGCTTCAATTTCTAGGAGGTATCACCTCATGCATTAATAAAAGACCAAAAAAAGTCTGAACTTTTATTGACACTTTACAGAGACTTCTAATCTTTTTCTTTTTTTTTTAATGAGCAGTGGTATAGAATTGGGTATGTTAGCCTGTATCTGATTAGACTAGTCAACACATTCCTAAGAAAAACTCTCATGAGACACAAACATGTATCTCTGGCATACAAATTGTATCCTAGAAAAACCTATATAAAATTCTTGTTTCCTGCTCCTTCCCTAAGTATCAGTTCTGCTCAGGTCTGGAGACTATTCTCCATGTCTTCCAGGTCTGCAGCAGAAGTCATTCTTTTCTCACCATCAACCCTTAACTAGTTGATCCACTCCTAAAGCCTTGCAAAATAAACAGAATAGCATGCAATGAAGAGCAATCCTTTTTGCAATTCTGCCAGACTCAGCCCATTCCTCTGCCTTTACTAATGTCTGCATTTTAATTATATGTAGATTCCACCTGGTAAAGACTTCTGTCTTTCAAAACAGCTTTAGTACTGTCATAAAGATTCTCCTGACCCCACCCCTCACCCTGGAAAGATTTAATAACGCCCCTTTTTTGGTTTTCCACTGTATGCTGCACAGACTGCAATCATATGCTTACCACACTCTACTGCATTTGTTTATTTACATGTTTATTCCCCGCTATAGAAGACTATAAATGCTCCAGGTTCTAAAGCACATCTCATTTATGTCTGCTGTTCCTAGTAAAGAGCTTGAATGTTACATATGACACCAAAAGCTTGCAAGATGTGAACAATGAAAGGTGCTTTACATATACACAAGGAGATAAATTTAAATTGGGTTTCCACAAAAACTTCAGGAAAGGCCCTTTTCTCTTGGTTACCTAGAGAATAAATATATCTTTTCTGCTGCTCTGACTTAGACTCAAACAAGAGGCAGTAGACAGACCCACCTGCCATCATTTGACTCCTCTGCATTCACACAAGAGCCTTCAATAATTAACCCTGACAAACATTTTCAAAGAGCACTTCCTAATCCTAAGAGTCGAAAGTTGCTCAAGTGTGGACTGTTTGTACACTATAAGACCAATTTTTATGGAGTCCCACAAGCACCCAGTGAGTTAACAGCAGTAACGACCATGACCTGAGCTAACAGTGGCACTCTAGCTACTCTCTCTTCCTGGGGTTAATCTCTTAAACGCCTCCGGCCTTTGTACTGCTGTAGAATAAAGAAACTGTGTAAGCAATACCTACACGCCTCTATTTATATAATTTAACATGCTTATATTGCCCTGCTAAAGCAAATATTTATTGAGCACTTCTCTAGGCAGATTCAAAGAGACAAAGGAAATTAACCAATACTTTTACATCTTTACCTAAAGATTTCCAGGGTATAAAACCATACTCCATAAAGGCAGAGGCTCTAATTTTTTAAAATATTTTGGGGGGGGCAGAATGGGGTTTTGTGATTGTTCTATCACATTAACCCATTTGTAATACCAGGCATTGAAATGAATGCTTTCCGTTACGCGTAGATTGAAAGGCTTTGGGGATGTGGTATCATGTATGTGCAATAAACTCAGAAATTAACAGTGGTTTCATAATGATTATGCACATGACCTAAACAAGGCAGGATTGTTCGTCATATCTAGACATATCACAGTGAGTTGGAGTATTTCATCAAAGCCCTAATTTCAACACACTATCCAATATGACAACCTTGATATTTACATCCTTATTTTTAATGGCCCATTTTACTTACGTTGGCACTTACAGACACTTATTAGTGAACTATTTATTAGAAGCAGCTATTACAATTGGTTACTATCTCTGAGTGCCTACACTCAACCTTAACACAAAACGTTATTCCTATGTGATATGGCAATTTTATTACAGAGTACAGAAAAACTTATTCTCTGTATTCCAGTGGTGCTTCTCTTATCTCTAACCTTGCTTCTCAATAAGAAGTTAATAAAGCTACTCTGCTTTATGAACCAAATCTCTATCTTCACATGATGTCCACAAGCTCTAGAAAACCTTCAGATTCGCTATCCAACTCATGTGCAGAAACGTTTTTCCAAATTCAGGAAGCTGGGTTCAAGAAATCTGCCTCTCCCCTGGAGCTCCTCTTCCTCTGAGCTCCTCTCTCCTCTCCCTACCCCATTCTGAACCTTCAGGTCAGCTTCTATGGACTTCTTTTTTTAAAAGAAATATTTATTTTTACTTATTTGGCTGCGCTGTGTCTTATTTGCAGCACACAAGATCTTTGTTCTTCATTATGGATGCGGGATCCAGTTCCCTCATTGGGGATAAAACCCAGACGCCCTGCATTGGGAGCAGAGTCTTAACCACTGAACCGCCAGGGAAGTTCCTCTATGGACTTCTGAAGGACGGCAAAGCAGGTAACAGAGGCTGTGGAAGCACCGAGGATTTTCCTGAAGTTCCCAGACAGAAATCAGAATGTATTTATACATGAAGAAAAGTTACTATTAGAATCCGTAATCACCCGATGAAGAGTTAAAGGGCTTCAGTAGCTGGTTTGGGATCTTAATGTCTCATTAACTACTTATGTGGAAAAACTAATCTTGAATTGAACATACTTAAATTATAAACCAAGATTTATAATGTAATTTTTTTCTAAGTTGTAGCTCGCTAGAACATCACAGTTCTTCAAGAACACAAATAATCTATTTTTAAAAATTCTGGTTTTTCTTTAAGAGATTGAGAATATGGGAAGTTTATTTTCATGAGAAAATGGCAGTGGGTTATTTTTAAATTGAAGATGTTTACTAGGAGCAAGACTACAATTTCCTTTCATCTCACTGCTTATCACATTAACTAGTTTTTGTTAGAACTAATATGTTCCAAAAAGTTTTTTATGGTTGCTAGAAACACAGCAATAGGCAAGACAAGGAGTCCTGGTCTAATAGAGTTTACACTCTAGGAGGTAGGAAGCAGGGAGCAAGGAGGGGAATGAATGCAGTAAATGAACAAGAGAATTCAGATACCGATATACAGCATGAGGTACACACAACGATGACGTGATATTGTGGGGTGGGAGGGCTACTCAGGGAGGCTGTTCTGAAGTGACCATGTGTGAACTGATTATATGTGAATGAAGGATGGATGAATAAATATATGAATGAGCAAAGCACGAGTGCGGAACTTTCCAGGCTTAGAGATTAACTGGAGCCCAGGACCCAGTATAAGAAGGAAGTGGGACATTTAAGGTCCTGACAAGAGTCCACTGTCACGGGTGATGGCTGAACGGGTGGAGATGGGAGGAGGTGAGCCTGATGTAGGCAGTGACGATCCTCGAGGTCTGTTGGATGCAGGTCAGAAGTTTCTTATTTATAGTAGGAAGTCACTGAAGGATTTTAGGTGGGAGAGGACTTGAGCTGATTTAGTCTTTAAAAGCACTACTCTGGCTGCTGAGAAAAGAACAGATTATAAACAAAGGGGCCAGAGCAAAATCGTGGGTAATAAACGTTTCATCATGAAAAAAAAAATCTGAATGAACTTTTTGGCCAACCCAACAACCTGGATGTTACTATAAAAAAGAGATGAGCATGAAAAAGGTAAAGACTGACAGAAGAGGATACAACTGAGATACCTTCTAGAAGCAGAGAGATACAATGCATTTAAATCCTCAAATATGGTTAATACTATACATGTTTTTGAAGGGGAATATTCATACCAATAAATCTTTAAAAAATGCAAAAATTGAGAATATCATTTCAGAAGTTGACTTTCACTTAGCTTTGACTTCTGTGTTCCAGAAGGAGTGAGGGCATATTCTGGGATGAGGTGGGGGTGAGAGGGGAGCTCTGGGATGGCAGTAGAATTTCTCCGTTTCCAGGCCAAACCCCATAAAAGCACTTGCACTTCCTATCTTCTGAAATGCACTTGGTTGTTGACACGTGACATGTAAATGTTTCTATTTGGCAGTAACATCCACCCTTAGAACTAACATTCACCTTCACAACTAAAACATAGTTCCTGAAACCAAATTCCTCTTCATTCCTGGCAGAACACAGAGCCTGTTCCTGGGAGACTCTCCCAAACGGGACTCTGCCAGAAGGATGGTTCTAGACTCACACGACTCATAACCCAAAAGGAAAGGCTACTTTACTTGGATAACTGCTGGCATTGTGACCCTCTTATATACCTTTTGGCAATAGTATATGATGTGAAAAAAAGAAAAATCTCTGCTCAGAAACCTAAAGCTCAGTTAGACAGATAGGCAATTACGTATAAGACACCGTTGGCAGAGCAAGCAGCTGAAACTCAGGCACGACTTCCTGGGACTTGCAGATGTGTACGGAAATGCAAAAACCAATTTTGTGAGGGCCACTCGTCGGAAAGATCCACAAAAGGAAGCAAGATGTCGAGAAGCTATAACGATTAAAGAGACGCCTACGGACAGACATGATCAGTACAGGAGCAAATGTTTTCTCTACCTCAATAAAAACTACAAAAATAAAACTGTGGAAGTGGGGGTACGATTCTGGGAATACCGTGAAAGCCACTGAATTATACAATTTCAATGGGTGAATGTATGGCATGTGAATTCTATCTCAACAAGGCTATTTTTTTGTTTAATGTCTGCAGGGAGACCACACTGTTATATGCCATGAAAGGGGAGGGAAAAGCACGTTGATGGGTTCTGAGGTGTCCTTTGCAGATAGAGATGGGGCCACGGACCTAGGACAAGTAATGTAACCGTTTAGGGTCTCAGATTTCTTATGTGCAATGCAGAGGCAATCACAATACTACTGATGGTTTCAAAGAGTGTTGTAAGAACTGCATGGAATTACATAGATCAAGTGCTTACGGTAGTCCTTAGCAGTACTACTTCATTAAATATTGTTTCTGTGTTTAAAAAAAATGCCTATTCCCAAATGAAATAAAAACAAAAATAAGCAAATGGGAACTTATCAAGCTTACAAGCTTCTGTAGAGCAAAGGAAACCATAAACAAAAGGAAAAAAAAAACCTACAGACATGAAAATATCTGTAAATGATGCAACTGAGAAGGGCTTAATTTTCAAAATATACAAACAGATTGCACAACTCAACATCAAAAAAAACAACCCAGTTGAAAAGTGGACAGAAAATCTGAACAGACATTTCTCCAAAGAAGACGTATAGATGGCGAGAGGTACATGAAAAGACGCTCATCATTGCTGATCACTAGAAAACACAAATCAAAACTATACAGAGGTACCACCGCAATCAGTCAAGAGGGCCATCATTTAAAAGTCTACAAATAAGAAATACTGGAGAGGGTGTGAAGAAAAGGGAATCCTCTTAACTGTTGATGGGGATGTAAATTGGTATAGCCATTATGGAAAACAGTATAGGGATTCCACAAAATACTAAAACTAAAAAACAGAGTTGCCATATGATCAAGCAATCCTATTGTTGGATATACCGAGACAGAACTTCAACTGGAAAAGATACATACACCACTACGGTCCTTGACTGAGAGATGAAAGGGTAAAGAAGATATAAAACACAATGGAATATTACTCAGCCATAAAAAGAATGAAATAATGACATTTGCAGATTTGCAGCATCCTAGATGGATCTAGAGAATATCATACTAAGCAAAGTAAGTCAAAAAGAGAAAGACAAATATGATATCATCATGTAATATCACTTACATGCAGAATCTAAAATATGACACAAATGAATATAGTTATGATACAGAAATAGCCTCAGAGACACAGAACAGACGTGTTGTTGCCGAGGGGAAGTGGGGCTGGGGGAGAGAAGGATTAGGTGTTTGTGATTAGCAGATGCAAATTAGTATATATAGGAAGAATAAATAACAAGGTCCTACTATAGAGCACAACAAACAATAGTCCACATCCTGTGATAAACCATAAGGGAAAAGAATATGAAAAAGAATATATATGTATAGCCTAGTCATTATGCAGTATAGTAGAAACTATAAGTCAACGATACTTCAAGAAAATTTTTTATAAAAATTTATTCCAAATTTCAAATACACATCCACAAGGTCAAACCATAAATAGGCATACACATAGTTTTCTTTTTCCAAATAGTTTTCTTTTTCCAAATAGGTATCTACCTATCCATCCATCCATCCATCCGTCCATCTGTATCTCTACAGTTCCTAAGGTTCTAACAATTCAACACAAGCAATAAAGACACAAACACCTAAAAAATAGTTAAGAATAAGAGACAAAAAATCACATTTGAAAAATAAAAACAAAGCAAAATTAATATAGTGTCTAAAGGTATTGCAGACTAGCATGAAAACATTTCTGCGATGATACAGTGAGAGGTATGGTAACAGGCATGATAGAGCTGATTATCTAAAAAGGGTGGGGGCTGAAAAAATGGTCGCTGCCCCTGCTATTGATTCAAGAAAACCTCCAGCAGAGAAAAGCAGGCTCGGTTCCCCTACGGGCATTAGGAAGCACAGGACTCAGAGAAGAACCCGGTGGGACTCTGTAGCGTGTAACAGCAGGAACTACCTTATCCTAAGACTTTGCCCCTTGTTTGGCCCCAGGCCCTGTGCTTCAGGCTTTTGGAACATGACCAATTATCTTAACAACTCTGCAAGGCATATATTCTTATTATTTTTCCAATGATTTTTCAATTGGAAAAATATCCCAGCAGCGCTGGGATACTACCCCATTTGTCCCTTCAATTCCAAAAATGGGACTCTTCCTCCTACACTCCATATTTGTTAGAGTTCTTTAGAGCTATCATTAAACATTCATAAAGACTTTTTTTTTCTCAGACGCTGATTTTTCCCTACTTCAGGAAATCAAATGAAGTCTTGTAAAAGTCAAGGATAGTTTATGTTTCTGAGGCTGTAATATAAGATTACAAACCAGTATTTTCTGGTAAAGTCTGGATTTGCTTCACAATTTTTCCTAATAACAAAAGCCATGTTGCAAACATGATAATGTCACTGTAGCCTCATTCAGAATATTACTCACTCTTTCTGCAGCTTTGCAGCTTCAGCACTTGGGAAAGTTTGAATTTCCCAGTAGTGTGACCAGAATACTATTTTTGTATCTTCAGCGTCCACTTACTTTCAACTTAGTGAGTCTTGCTCAACTGAGGGCTTGCTAAAAAAAGTGAGCTAGATTTTATTATTAAAAGATTTTTAAGAAATAAAGGTGATATATAAGGAAAATGTGAAGTAAGCCAGAAAGATAAAGAACATTACAGCATACTAACACATATATATGGAATTTAGAAAGATGGTAACGATAACCCTATATGCAAAACAGAAAAAGAGACACAGATGTACAGAACAGACTTTTGAACTCTGTGGGAGAAGGTGAGGGTGGGATGTTTCGAAAGAACAGCATGTATATTATCTGTGGTGAAACAGACCACCAGCCCAGGTGGGAGGCATGAGTCAAGTGCTCGGGCCTGGTGGGCTGGGAAGACCCAGAGGAATCAGGTGGAGAGGGAGGTGGGATGGGGGACCGGGATGGGGAATACGTGTAACTCTATGGCTGATTCATATCAACGTATGACAAAACCCACTGAAAAATAAAAAATAAAAAATTAAAAAAAAAAAAAGAAAGCAAACATAACATATATTATTTCTTCTGCAATTCAATACTTTGATGAATATTCAAGTTTTCTTCCATTTTAAAGAGCAGTATCAACTTAATCCCTCAAAGCACATACCTGTGAAAAGCATAATATTAATATTTTCATTTGTATTGATAGAATGGATTATCATATTATTTGATAAACAGTAGGTACAAATTTACTTCATGACAGATTACAAGTTCATGCAAAATTCAATAATAATAATGCTAAAAATATAAGGTCATCAAAAAAATCTGGATTCAAGAAATGGGGGCAGGGAGCTCAAACTAGATTTTCATCTTCTCCTAGATATAACATGATTAGGTTAGGCAGGAAAGGAGGGAGTCAACTTGCCTTATGCGTAAAAAATTTCAAAGTAATCAAAAAGCATAAATAAAAACATGAAAAGAGAAATTTACTAATTCATATTACGTTCCCATCAAACTGCTATAGAAAGTTCTATTTCAGGAAAAGAAAAATACCAATGGGCCCCGGGGCGGTCAGATGGGAGAAAAGGAAACCCTCCCCTTAAAAAGCTGCAAGCTTTTTATATCAGAGGGGCCAGAGCTGTTCCACCTTCTTTGCCCCAACGGCCCCCTTCTTTCACGGCCACTCTTCCTTCAGGTGTGGCCTGAAACCGCACTTCTATTTCCTTCCATCCTACTGAACTCCTCAGGCTTGTATGTCTTACTATTCATCATCTCTCCAAGGTTTCCAGTGATTCCGCTCGTGCCAAACTGGAGGACTAATCTCCCATTGATCCTAAATCCTCCCAAGTGAAACCTTTTTTCTTCTTTGGCTTCAGAAACTTTAACCGTGCTTTTAGTTAGCAGCTCCTAACGACCCTTCTCATTCCACAGGGCACAAGGTCTTAAACACAGATGTTTTGGAGGCAGACGGACCTGAGTTTGAACCGCATTAGATGCCATGTTCTAGCTCTGAAGGTTGCAACAGATGACTGATTTTCTCTTAGGCCCATTCTTTCCATTTGTAAAATAGCGATGATCAAAGTGCCCACCTCATCTGGTTGTTACAAGGAATGAATAAAGCAAAATATGTAAATCTCTTTTTGCACAGTTCAGTGCCTTGAAGGCAAGTCCCTGTGACATGAGTTATGTGTATTCTAGAATCAGGTTCTCTCTTCAACCTGTACCAAAGAACTACCTTATAGTGTTAACATTTGTCTACATAGCTAACATTTGAGTCACTAGCTTAAATGTGCTACAGGAACTCCAAACCCCGAATGCCCCAAACTGCATGTATCCCTCTCCATCTATTAAAACTTTCAGTCTTTTCTATTTAAGTCAAATGACTTAATAGAAAAGGCTCTCTACCTTTTTGGTGATAGAGCAAATCCCATTAATTCATGACTTATGAGGCAGTGTACCTAACGGTTAAAGGCTGCATGCATGCTGTCTTGTCCAACTCTTTGTGACCCCATGGATTATAGCCCATCAGGCTCCTCTGTTCATAGAAGTTTCCAGGCAAGAATACTGGAGTGGGTAGCCAGTTTCTTCTCCAGGAGATCTTTCCAATCCAGGGATCGAACCCATATCTCTTGCGTCTCCTGCATTGGCAGGCGAATTATTTTACCACTGAGCCACCTGGGAAGCCTAGGGTTAAAGGCTGTTAGCGTTCCATTTCCAGTTCTTTCATGTATCACTACATGACCTAGAACAAGTAACTTAAAACTCTTCTTGCCTCAGTTTTCTCAGTTGTAAAATAGGAAGTGTGTTAGTATCAACCTCATTTAATGCTTAGTAGGTGCTATATTAATGTTTATTGATACATTAAAGAAGATAAAATTTACAATGTGACTTTTGTACTGATTTAAATACAAAACTGAAACAGTAATACTTTCATAGAGCAAACAAATTTTTCTTATTGTTTTTGGGGGGTTGTTTTGCCAGCAACAGCAGCATAGAGGATTAGTTTCCTGACCAGGGATTAAACTCATGCTCCCTGCTTTGGGAGTGCGGAGTCTTAACCCCTGGACCACCAGGGAAGTCCAAAACAGAGTGTTGGTGTGAGTTCATATTCCTTCCTTTGAATTCTCATTGCCACTACCACTGTCTAAGCTCATGATGCATCATAACCAGATGATGGCAAAAACTGCCCACCCTGCCTCTCAAAACTGATGTCCTGAAGTCTATTTTCTCCTGCCTTAATCCATTTTCAATCTAATCTCTAATTGCCAGATTAATCATTTAATATTGTGCCCTTTTGGACTATTCCATCAGTGTCTCCCATCAGTTCTCAGATAATATACAACCACCTTACCTATGGCAGGCTTTTCTAGCAGGCCTTTCCTAAGTGAGATTCCCAGGGTCGCTATAGCCTTTGGGTCTTTACTCCTGGTCTTCTCCCTGTCTAGAATGTGCCACATCCTATTTCTTCAAATCTCATCCATCTTTTAAACAAGCAAGTCTGATTCTACTTGCTCCATGGAGACTTTTCAAGCTGAGGCCCCCACCCACAGCTAACACACAGCTTGGTTCTTACCATAAGGTTCATTTTCAAACTGTTATTTACACGCTTCATGTGTGTATATCTTGCCTGGTATTTCCCGCTGCACAATCTCAACACTGTCATAGGGTAGATGAGGTGGAAGTGGGTGAGTTCACAGATGACTGATGATTCTGATGGGGATGTTCAAATTTTTGTTTTAATTTCACCACTGGATGGCTGAATGGGTATTCATAATAATGAATGTGGTGATAGTTTGGCCACATTAATGAGCGTACCTAAACTAGAAGTGAACAGTTTAATAAGTTGAACTCAAATGTATATTCACGGCTGTGTGTAGAATGCTCTTTATTCATGTTCACCAAGTCAAAGTCGACATAAAAGAAAGATACAGTTAAATATTTGAAAAATTTTTGTACAAAAATAAAAGCCCTACATACTCAATACTATTGAAGTAGGGGTGCTTACAAGCTCTTCAGAGGAAAGAAATGGGGGATGGGGCTGGTTACACTTTCCTTCTAGTGTTTCATGTCCAAAAGCAACACTGAGAAGTTCTGCAAACGTGAAAAGGTATGAAAAAGACCAGAATAAAAGCCTGGTCTGCACCCTCCATCCTACATGAGTTCCTCTGACTGAGGATCTTAGTAACCCTCCAGGGGACTCTTCCCAACCTAGAGATGGAACCAGGTCTCCCACATTGCAGGAGATTCTTTACCAGCTGAGCCACAAGGGAAGCCCAAGAATACTGGAGTGGGTAGCTTATCCCTTCTCCAGCGGATCTTCCCGACCCAGGAATCAAACTGGGGTCTCCCACACTGCAGGTGGCTTCTTCACCAACTGAGCTACCAGGGAATCCTCTTAGTAACTGAAGGGGAAAAAAAAGAAAACGAGAAGGAGAAGTTTTCTCCTCAGGAAGGAAACACAAATGTTTGTAAATGGTTTCAGGGCAATGACACTTTAAATGATAGTAAAAGTTTAATTAGTGGAATTTCTTCAACAAATAATTTTATAGTAAAGAAAACAGGTTAATACTATGGGTTAAGGAATAATAACAACAGTAACAGCAACACAGCAGTAGCAGCAGCAACAACCAGAAATGAAATAATGAAAGTGTTAGTCGGACACAGAAGTCATGCCTGACTCTTTCTGACCTCATGGACTGCAGCCCGCCAGGCCCCTCTGTCCACGCGACTCTCCAGGCAAGAATACTGGAGTGGGTTGCCATTCCCTCCTCCAGGGGATCTTCCTGACTGAGGGCTATAACCTGGGTCTCCAGCATTGCAGGCAGATTCTTCACTGATAGAGCTAGCCTAATCTCTCAATAAGCAGAAATCAGAAACCTACCCACACTTAATGATTTAGTATTTGAATTTTAACAAGATGTCTACATCAAACTTCAAGAAATACTTTCCTAATCTATTTACATCTGCACTAACATAAGATCATAAATGTTGTACTGAATAGTAATATTTGTAATTCTCAAGTTCCCAACCTCAATGCAAGGTTCAATTTTTATTCTTGTAGTTAAATTTTTAAATTTCTTTTTCTTAAATAACAAAAGCAAAAATAACAAAGGATACACTGCTTAACAAGCTATTGACCAAAACTTCCAACTAATGAAAAATCTGAGTAATGAACATTTAACAACTGCCATCTGACCCTGCTTCAATCCACAAAAATAAGCCTATCAGGTATACGTTTCCAGACCCTACACACACAATGACTGTCTTGAGCTGACAGTCTCCACACAGCAACTCGAGCTGCTAGGAGAGAAACCAGACCCTGGAGCAGCCACAAGGAACCAGTATTGAAGAGGTCACAGCTGGCTTCTGGCTTCCGTCACATACAGCCAATGATCCTGAGACTCAGAGATGCAGATACTCACAGCTAAAATAAAATAAACTGCAGTTTAAAGCAGAATCTACTGTTAGGAAGATCTGAGCATGATCCCACCCAGGAAACAAAATGACATGGCAACAGGATCTCTCAAAACATTACAGAATGAATGAAAAACTGTACACATCACTGGCAGTCCCGTTTTTGCTAAATTCCAGAGGACAGTCCTCTGAATTTTAAGGTGACTGCCTGGTCCCTTCTTAAGGAGAAGGCCTATGCAAGCTAAAAGTCCTAGACATCAAGTGGCTACCAATAATTCAGATCAAATTTTCAGATATTTGGCATCATCTGAATTCAGAGAGTATTTTTATACACATTTTTTTTTCTAGACTCATTTGCTTTTCAGCTTCAGAAAAATGTGCTTCAGGTGTGTGTGTGTGTGTGTGTGTGTGTGTGTGTTCAGTCGCATCTGATTGTGACTCCCTGGACTGTGTGTGTGTGCGTGCGTGTGTGTGTGTGTGTGTGTGTGTGTGTGTGTGTGTTCAGTCGCATCTGATTGTGACTCCCTGGACTGCAGCCTGACAGGTTCCTCTGTCCATGGAAAATTCCAGGCAAGACTATTGGACTGCGTTGCCATTTCCTACTCCAGAGGATCTTCCTGATCCAGGGATCGAACCCACATCTTTTGCACTGGCAGGCGGATTCTTGACCACCACACCACTTGGGAAACCCCCACGCTTAGGCCGTGCAAACAAACAAAACCAAAAAACCAGGGGAAAGAAAAAACTCAAACATTTTGCCCTGGTTAAGTTTATTAATCACAGAAAATGCAGTTCTATCTTATCGTCATGTTTTCTATGAGGAAACTTCTGCTCTTTTTTTGGACTTGGAGAACTGCTTTTCCTGACAGAACCCCCAGAACTGAGAACCCTGAACTGCAAACTTGTCCTTTGTCCTCGTTGTTTACCAGCCTTATCAGGGCACACATGGGTTGGCAATGTGATTCTAAGATAAAAATTTCAAAGATATAATTAGATGTTTTTCCGAGAAATAGCACCCAATGCCATGAAAATTTGTTTGCTCTCTTCTCCTTCAAGCTTGAAGATAAACGTCTCACAATTTGTCATTCTTTCAGATGAATGAGGAACATTACCTTGGCACTGAAGGAAAAACACCTAACTTTAAAAGTAAACACTAATGAAAACACAGATTGGATCTCAAAACTTCTGTGACACTTCAATCAACACAGTTTTCTGTAACAACACACTTCTTAAAGCTTATAACAATGTAAATATAACGAAAATAATGTTATGCCCCTGAATTTAACTATAAATGATCAGTGATAGTCCAAGCTGAAAAGTAAGTAAAGAAGAAAGTATTGGTCGCTCATTCATGTCCGACTCTTTGTGACCCCATGGACTGTAGCCCGTCAGGCTTCTCTGTCCATGGGATTCTCAGGCGAGAATCCTGGAGTGGGCCGCCAAGACCTTCTCCAGGGGATCTTCCTGACCCGGGGACTGAACCCGAGTCTCCTGCACTGCAGGCAGATTCTTCACCATCTGAGCCACCAGGGCAGTCAGAGAAGTCCCGGTTAGTGATGCATAAGCTTTCTCACACTGCCTTTCAGGTTCATTAGTTCAAATCTGAACAAAGGGGATAAAAGGAGAGAGGTGGAAAATCACAGATGCCTATTTTCTAAGCTGCAGTAGAATATTTAGCCCAGTGAAAGAAGTGCTGAGAAAAAATCTCAAGTTTTCTACTGAACTCCATCTTTCAGTTCAGTTAGGCATGCTCAGTCATGTCTGACTCCTTGTGACCCCACAGACACATTGCAGCCCACCAGGCTCCTCTGTCCATGGAATTTTCTAGTCAAGAATACCGGACTGGGTTGCCATTTCCTACTCCAAGGAGATCTTCCAGACCCAGGGATCAAGCCCACGTCTCCTGAATCTCCTCCGCTGGCAGGCAGAGTCAAACTCCATCTTTGCTAGAGACCAAAACCCAGTTTAGGGGGGAAAAAAAATCATCTACTGCCACCTGCTGGTAATTTAGAGTCAGTAGTTCTCAAAGATGCTTGAATGGCATAAATTCCAGATTAAAGCAGAATCTTTCGCCTTGTAAAGCAAGAATATTAGATACAATATATATTTCTAGAAGCAGAGACAGACTACCACATTCTCCCCATGCTGACTGCCTCCCTCACTGACACACTGTCCTGCAAGGAAGTCAGAGGCCACTACATTTCCATTCTGCCCTTTCCCACAAAAGTCATTCAACTTAGGCTAGAAATAAAGTCTTTAAAACCAGTCTTGGCAGACGTGCCTGCAAAAGATTCACAACTCAAACTCTTGAGGTCAGCTAGAGAAATTTTATTCTTTTAGTCTAAGGACCACAGGTCAAACTGTATTTTTTAAGACTTCTCTATAAGAATATGAACCTTGAGTTGATAGAGGATTCAAATGAGAGATCTAGGAAAGGATCTGAACCCCCCTCCCACCCCCCACCCCTGCAATAGGCAAGATTTTATAACTACAGATATAAACGTGATTTTAAAATCCATAAAAGAAAAGGCAGGTCCAAGTTCCTACAGTCAGTTCCATTTCTATTTTTGGAGAATCTAAGAAATTTTCAAAGGCTTAGCTAAAAGGTTTTATGGGAGAAAATTATTCTCTTTATTTTAGGGAGTATATTTAAAAATCAATGTAGATGGGTAAAACATTTTGAGGAAAGAGAACGTTCTATCAAAAACTATCAGCAATCCTCCTACCAAAAATAAACTACGGACATTATGTTTTAGTTATCCCATGTCACAAGTCATACACTGCAGGGTTTTCATGCCACACTGTTTTATCTCTTCTAAAAATATATTGAAAAACATGGATTTGACTAACCACTTTCTCCAAAATTAATGTTAAGTGCAATGTGAATCAGAAGGCAACATCCCAAGATATAAATCCTGAGTCTTCTTTTTCACATCCCTAGACATGAGCAAATTTGTCTGCTAGGACACTGAAGAGTTGTCTGTAATTCTATGGTTCTATAATTAAGACTTGTACAAAATTTGCTGCCAAAAAATCACCAGAGTGGGTGGTGAATACAGCCAAGTAAACGCTAATTATGGAAGGCGGGTTTTCTAAGATCTTAAATACAAGAAGCAAAGGCAAGATCAGACAGTTAAGATAGTTACCAAGGCAATATAAATAGCCTTGTCAAACTCAGTGTAAACCCCCCTTGGTAACAGCTGTTACCTCTCATAGTTCATAGGTACTTTAAAAGCACAATCTGGTACCTTCTACTTAGAATTCAGCAGTTAATTGTTCCCTAAAAAAGAGAGTTAAGAAATTTACTCATGTCATTTTCATTCCTGGGAGCAAAAAAGGCAAGAGAAGGCCAGTGTTCCAAATAATTTTCCATTTTACGTTTCAGCCCCTCCTCTAATAATATTTTTAAAAGTTCTGCCTGGAATTCAATAGAATGCCATTAGCATCTTAAAATGCATGCAAATTCTAAGCATACAGCACAATAAATTTACATAAATCGAATCATGCATACACCAGCAAGGAATCAGGAAACAGTATTTTCCGCGCTGTCGAAGTGTACCCACCATCCAAAAAAGAGGAAATTTTATAAAATAGTGTTACCAAGTTCTCTCAATAATAACACCATATAGTGTATCCTTACTAGAACTGTAATTACAGCCTTCAAGTAGAAGTGATCATGCTTTTTCCTGTTTACTTATACTTATGTCTATGCCCATCTCACTGCTAATCAAGAAGCTGTGGGAACTTTTCATTTGAGCTCAGCCCAAATATCACCTCCTCTAGGAAGACTTTCTTAACCTTCACAGAAAAATTAAGTCCTCACGTATCTTCACACATAGTCTGTGTTTACACTTACCACACTGCATTAGAGTTATCTGTATACACATCTACTCTTTTAGACTTTGAGTACCTTATGGACAGAAAAGGCATTTAATTTCATCTTGATCTGCCTTCTGGGCTTTAAAAACTACATGGTTTAAAACACATGCTAATGAATGACTCAGTGTTTTTCACATTATTTCTTCTGCCATAGACAGCTTGTCAAAAAAAAAAAGGTCTACCAAATTGTATTCTATAATACTAAATGAAGCAAAATATATTATCCAGATGTTTTAAAGTACGTATCATCTTAATGCCCTCCACATAAAGGATCTATAACACAGCGTGTTTTATTCAGATTAAACTGAAATGTGCTAATTTTAATATATTATATTAAATATATTATATATGTATTTACAATATATTTACACGTATAAATTGCCAACTGATGCTTCTTAATAGGCAGCAGCTATTTTCTTTGTTAGCGGTGATATCAAGGTAATTATCTGCAGAAGAGATAAAGGAGCTCAACAATGTTACACTGCTTAGACCTGAGGCTCTCATTTGCTCTTACGGGTCTCCTTCCTCATTCTTCTCCACTACAAAACTAAGCGAGCCTATTTCAACTAGGGCGAGATTAAATTTTACTTATACACTCAGCTCAAGGATCACAGAAGAAATGAATATGGCATGAAAGCGGGAAATCCCACGCTCTCCTACCTGTGTACCCAAGCTGGCTGCCAGCATGTGAATCAGAAGTTTGGCCGCAAACATGGAATACCTGGCACAGAAGATATGGGAAAGAACGGCCAGGCAGAGACCTGTAGGAACAAAAAAGGCCGTGTGCGGTTTTACAATCCGTGAACAAACAGGAGCACGGTGAAATCTTCAGAAAAGGTAAGCGCAGTATCTTTGGGCTTACAATACAAGGTCACATAGCACAATATCTCTGGGGACATACACGCTTCAATTTCAACCCATGCCACTTGACCAGACATATAAAATCCTCATACTTCTCAATTAAGCCCAAAGGGTAACTTTACATTTCAAATATCTACTTGTTTACTTCCCGACTAAAAAGAAGGCACAAATTAAGCCGATTAATAATTTCATTAAACTTTTAGTTTTCTGTTTCCATCAGACAAGTGTTAACCGCTTAAGAAAAGAATCAAATTCCATTCTAAATTCTCTAAGAATGGGTGTTCTGGCTAAAGGGATCTATTTGTGAAGGTGAATAGGATTTTTCAGGCATAAAATTGGGATTGATGCTACCAAAACTCAGGTTTGGTAATTACCCCTTTTATCTAACTAAGAATAGTTAGGCAATTACAAAAGTGGTGATTATGAATTTTAAAAGCAACCTTACACTCTTGGGTGCCAAAACCAGGAACAAAATGTGTTCTTTCCCACCAAGGTGGTTTTTAACCCAAATATCTACGCTTCTAAGTGGTGTGAAAAACATTATTCCTATTTTCTTTGAATCTACTTGAACTCAGCTACCTGAATCTCAGGATGAACCCATAAAATTTTTTATCTTGCAATTTGCATACATTTATTTTAATATTAGTTTAAGATTTTGTATGTGGGCCATTTTTAAAGTCTCTATTGAATTTGTTACAATATTGCTTATGTTTTGGATTTTTGGCCACAAGATATGGGAGCTTAGCTCCCCAACTAGGGATTGAACCGACACGCCCCCTGCATTGGACAGAGAAGTCTAACCCACTGGACTGCCAGGGAAGTTCCTACTATTAGGTTTTAAATGCAGAATGTACACATATTTTAAAAGATTTCCTTACTTTTAAAAATTTAAATGTGCTGCAAAAAGCGACATATTTGCTTTATCACTTAAGCCTTTTACTCTACTCTCGTCCTCAGTAAGGTTATTTTGTCTAGGAAGTAATGACACGTAACAACTGGCTTGTGTATGTTGCTTTGCCCTGTATTTTGCATGCATTATCTCATTCATCAATGGCCCCCTGGCAAACAGGAGAAGCTGCATTTATTTTGTTTCCTCATTATCTTTTCTGAAGCAATGGAACTTACACCACATGTTGGCATAAGTGGACTGGGCAGCTGCAAAATGCCCACGTGGGGTCTGTGACTACTCGTCAGCACAGAAATGCCTCTCAGAAGTCCTTTCGGGAAAAGCTCTCGGTGTATTTAGGTTTGCAAAAGGCAGACAAAGTTTCACACAGGAAGTGAGGCTCTGCATTAGTCAGGGCTTTCAGCCTAGAAATTGGGCCAAGAGATCCGGAGTAATCCATCTTTTTGGAAGACTGCCATGAGGCCTTCTGGGACAGGTGTGCAAGTCCTGAGGTTGCCTCCCAAATCCACCCACAAAGGTACACAAGTATACCCAGAAACTGCATCTTTGCTTAGGCAGCTTATCAACGATTGAAACTGTTGTTCCAAACTCACTAATGTACACTTTGCATTTCTATGATGATCAGAGCCACCTTCAACTCAAAGTTCAAGTTGAGTGTGAGAGAGAGAGAGAGAGTGTGTGTGTGCGCGTATAATACATTGACTTAAAAGCAGGGTCTTGCAAGTTTCATTTCACTGTAGGCCAAGTGATGACAAATACATGCTCTTCTGTGAGCTTATTGTGGTGGATGGTAACAATGTGAGGCAAGGGGATTTGTGTTGGGCAAAGGAAAAATACTCCTGAATCAACTGTTTTTTCTAGTTCCCAAAAAGAGCTTATTCACAGCCTTTCCCCCTAACTTGGTAATTCTCCATTATACTCCCATTTCGTGATATAAATTTATTACACTTAAACTTGACCAGATCAAGAATATTTAATTAAGTCTACTAAGCTTTAATTAAAAATGCTAGCATGACACCTGGTGACAGTCCAGGATTCAAAGCCAGCGGCAGGAAAATGGGCTGGATTCTAACAGCCTGTAACTATGATGTATGATATTATCCAAGTGCTTGTTTTATTTAGGAAAAAAGGATGCAGGGGAAAAAGCCTCAAGCAGCCTACCTCAGCTGACCTTGTGAGAGTTACTGAACACCTTAGATGTAAAGAAATAAATACTTTGGTTACCGAGTTCCTGAAGACTAATTATTTATCTTTTTTCTCATGATATTGAAGAGCTATATTTAGCATACAAAATTTAAATTTACAAGGCAGATTTTTTTAAACTAAAAATTCTTTTTTGGTTTAAATTCCCTTAATATGTAAATCACATAGTACAAAAGTTAAATTCTAAAAGGAATTCTAAAAAATAAGGTATAACAAATCCAGGTATTACCTAAAGGTAAACTCTAAATAGTTTCTTAGAGATTGATTCCTTAGCAACTAGGCAGAAAAACAAACATGTAATTTATTAAATAATCTTCATTTACTTTTTTTTCCTAGCACTATGTAGGTTACAGACTTCACTGGAAAAAAAGTTAATCAGTTTACTAACACAAATGACTTTTTTCAAATGACTTTTCTATATGATTAGACATGAAGAGGGAAGATAAATTACCCTTAACAAAATAATATTGATAATCTTTGATTTAGATAAGAAAAACTCTAAAGAGCAGCTAGATTCTTTTTTAAGTACCAAAGAGGACCAAAGATCTTGTTATCTATCTATACAATATTTGAATGTTTGTATGTGCATAAGTATATGTAATGTTTATATATGAACATACATATCTAGTAAACAACTCTTGTTTGGTATCCCTTAAGAATGAGATATACTTTCAAAATAACTAAAGTTTATCCTCCAGAAGGCAAATATTACATTTTTCCCATAAAAATTCCTTAAAAATATTTATAAATTTTATATTGTTTTATTATGTATCTCTGTCTCCTCTAAGCGTGAGTGCTAAGTCACTTCAGTTGTGTCTGATTCTTTGTGACCCTATAGACTGTAGCCCTCCAGGCTCCTCTATCGCTGGGATTCTCCAGGCAAGAATGCCAGAGTGGGCTGCCGTGCCCACCTCCAGGGGATCTTTCTGACTCAGGGATCAAACCCACGTCTCCTGCACCGGCAAGTGGGTTCTTTATCATTAGCGACACCTCTATGGATAAACATTAAAAAAAAAAAAAACGACCGCTAGATTATTAAATCAGATACTCACCTGCTACCTTAGGTTTTTTTCTATTCCTCCACCTAATGCTGGCTGTAACTATCACCCTTTTAACATTTCTGTTGCTCATCTCTGCTAATTCCCAAATTCCTTCAACCCTCCCTTCAACACAATGCCCCTGGATTACAGTTACTGATAAGCTAAGGACAGAAAAACAAAACTGTCAATCCAGAAGAGTTTACCAGGTTGAACAAAAGTCCATAAGCCACATTTGACAGTACACAAGTTCTGTGTATCAGAGGGAAGAACTGACTCCAGAGGGATGAGGTTACCAGGAGACCAGCCTTCGGGTAACATGTGACGTTCAGTACAATAGCCACTAGCCACACAGGGCCACGTAGATTTTAATTAATTAGAATTAAATAGAATTAAACATTCAGGTCCCAACTGTTCTAGCCACGTTTCAAGGGCTCCATCACCAGATGTGGTCAGGCGCCACATTTCCATCATCGAAGAAACACTGGCTGGGGCCACTGTGTCAAACTATAAAGGAACTGTTTATAAAAGGCCATACAACACAGTTCTGGTCAGAGATGTGAGGGGAAACACTCTGCGTGGTTTTCGGCTCTTAAAACAGGACCCACATAAGTGCTTTTCTCTTGGCAAGCCCAGACATCGTTGTGGGACGTTCAGAGCTGCCGCAGCCGGCTCAAGACCATGCAGAGGCGAGGTGGAGAAAAGAAAAGAAAACCTTTGAGGAGAGCGAAACAGAAACACGAGAACAGGCTTGGCCGCTAATGATGCCACTGAGGTGCTGAACTAATCAATCCTGGAACTAAATCTGCTTCTTTAGTATATCTGACTTGTCTTTGGTTATGTGCCAGCCAGGGTCATCCTAAACGATCCAGCTACGCGTACCTAGCTAGATACATCCTACATTTTTATGCCATGTCAGAGTTAGACGAAGCTCTCTGACTTCTCTATCACCTGCAGTTACCCCTTCAAACTACTTTTTTTTAAAGCTCTTACACATCTTTCTCTATTCTACTTATGAATAACTCCCAATTTGATAAAATGAAACTTTTGATATACTCTCCCCATAATGATAATGGCTGTCTTAGGACAATGATTCCTGTGAATATGAACTTAACATTTTGGGGCAAACGTGACACAGAAATTCAGAAAATATCTCATCTTTAAAAATAATTTCAAAAGAATGGGTGGAAAAAAAAAAGAATGGGTGGCATCTAATAAAGTTTTTTTCTAGAAAAATTATCAAAATATTAGCTTATAAAATATAAAAGGCACAACGAGAATATTCTTACAGCTTAAAGAAAGCGTTAGTAGCTCATTTGTGTCTGACTCTACAATCCCATGGACTGTAGCCCACCAGGCTCCTCCGTCCGTGGGATTCTCCAGACAAGAATGCTGGAGTGGGTTGCCATTTCCTCTCTCCAGGGCATCTTCCCTACCCAGGGATCGAACCCAGTTCTCCCACACTGCAGGCAGATACTTTACTGTCTGAGCCACCTGGGAAGCCCTTACAGTTTAATAAACCTGAATAAAAGAAAGAGCATGCTTCAAAGAACTCTGGATTGTGCTGATTTCCTTATCCCTAAACCTAAGTATTTAGTAATTTACAGACAATTATTTCCTGTTACCTACTTTAAACAATGACATTGTGTTGGCATTTATATACTTAGTAATCTATAGAGTAAATAAAACTATTAGTTATTTAAAAGGGATAGCTTTAGTTTGACTAATGTGTTAAAGGATTTCTCCACCACAGAGAACAAAAAGAAAGAAAAAAAAAATGAAACAAATGTGAGCTCTGCAGTCTAATCTCAGTTTAAAAGCACTTCTAAATAGAAGACTCTCCTACAAGTACATCAAACATGACCGAGTTTACATACTGATGTTAATGATGAAGTGGATTTTGGAAGGCAGGGATCTCATTAAGCTCATGAGGCCATACAAACTGTATCCAGAATAAAATCAGGATGATTTTAATCCAATGTCTACCTTTGACAGGCCAACATCAACAGTTAGGGAAAGCAGAGCAGGTTTCTTTTGATATTATTCTCCAAATATTAAGAAGCATGCTTAGGTTTCTTAATAACTATAAGGTTATGGTATTATCACCTAAAGTTGTTATGAGCTGTATTTCTTCCCCCTTTGATGTGAGTCCCATAATGTTACACTTATGTGCACAGTCATTTACTTCTCTCTATAACTTTTAGTTTCAACGGATAACTTCAGTTTAATTTCTTGCAATTTGATAAACTGGTTTACAGTTTTAAAAGTCACAGGTATATATCCTAATCTGTCACCTTTCCATATTGAGGATTACTCAGCTTCTTGGTTTACAAACTCATTACACATACTTGGATCATTTCAACTGTTCTGCTCTAGTAGAGCAACCAGAACTGTAAACCAGAATTAGAACAGATACACTGTGATCTATCTTAATTTTTTTATTAAACAATGGTTTAATTCCTATTTGACTGCATGTTGCCACATTTCAAGAAAAGAGTTAGAATGCTCCCAAATTCAAAGGGATATTTGGTGTGGCCTAACTTAAATGAGAGCATGTGTATGTAAAATATGGAAAATCTCTCTCCTTGTTTCTGGGGGGCCTCTGAGAAATGTAATATCAGCCACCCCAGAAGCTGAAACTGAGCACAAAGACAGAACTGCCTCATGAACCACCGAACGTGCAATCCATGTTACATTACGTCATGAGGAGAAGGGGAAAAACTGATAATCTCAAATATAACTCCAAGTCAAAAATAATAAGGTAGATACTAATATCTGGGTGTTGGTTTTCAAATACATGAGTAAATTTTTTTAAGAGTGAGTTGCAAACATATATATTTATTAACAGTTCTCTCAAAAAATATCTTAAAGTCCTGCTAGTCTTCTAAAAAATCAAGATAACATTCTCTCTTTAGTTTGTAAAATTCTTTGCTTTGATGTTGAGTATTTAGAACAACCAAGGGATTTTTTGTGGGTCATGTTAGCACTTAGAATTATGTCTCTATGTTTGAGATGACATCTAGATTTTATTTCGGCATTGTACCTTTTGGTTCTATTTCATCAGTCTATGAAATTTCTCTAAATAGATTGCATCAAAATAAAATAGGGTGTTGCCATCTGATTTTGAAACCTAGAAGAATCTATTAAGCAAGAACCATCATTCTTATGGAAGATGTTATTAAGAATAAGAAATTATTAACATCTGCTATTGAATCTAAGGTTTAGAATTAAGATACATTAAGGAAAATGTATAACTTTTAAAGTGAAACTACAGAGGAAATATTTGAACAACTAGGACAAAGAATATTAAATTACAGTGGAAAGATTTTAACAACCAGGACAAAGAAGGATAATTAATTACATGTTTCTACCTCCACAAAATTTTCCGAATCAATAAAGATTATTAGGGGACAGTCTACACACTAAACATGTAATGATAACCACATTTACATATCAAACATCATTAAGGCAGATGGTCTGAGCTAGTATATCTACCACCCTGTTAACACAATTTAAAATCAGGTATTTGGGGCGGGGAGATGGAGGTATTTGCCCTAAGTCTCGAAACGAGCCAGTGGCAGGACAAGGATGTGAATACAGGCAGAGTTACCCTATACCCAGTTCTCTGTGTAGCTTATTGTTCATAAAAGCAGCTGTAGGGCTGTAAAAGCTGACTCGGGGCACACAATCCATAAGGGTCGGGATAGAAATACAGTGTAAGGAATTCTCAGACTCCCAACCATAAAGTAAAAACAGCAAATGAGAATAATTCTATAGTTGTTCAAAGTTTACTTATAGGTAAATCGTTTGACACACATTAACCCTACTCAAGTTCCTATTCTTGCCAGAAATGGGACCTAGATGTAGAAGGTGAAGGAAAATTTATCTTTTAACATAGTAGTTGAATATACTTAAAGCTTCTAGATAGAAAAATGCAAATCAATCCATGGGGTAGGTTTATTTTTTAATGAAAATACAAAATGCTTTATTTATATTATCTCATGCAATCCCGCTATCTACTGCAGAATCTGCCTTCTAAATCAACACTATCAACTTTAACTCTTTTTTACTATCTAACTTCTATCTCACATTGTACTGGATATACACTGCTGATGAGTTGGAACTATATATTGCTCTTGCCTTATCCCCAGTACAAAGTTGGTCCTCCATAAATGACGGTTGCATGAATTAATGAATAGGACCATGAGAGGGAACTTTCCTGGCCTAGTGGTTAAGACTATGTGCTTCCACTGCAGGGGGCATGGGTTCAATCCCTGGTCAGGGAACTAAGATCCCACACAATACACAATGCAGCCAAAAAAAGAAAATTAAAAACAAAAACAAAAAAGACCACGAGAAAGTTTATTTTCTTGTAATGTTGATGAATTACAGTACATCTGCATCTATATAAAAGGACCCTGGGAAAACTTTTATCTTCATCAATATTTTAAATTATTGACTCAAAAATATGGTAACTCACCTGAAATACATATAAATCCAGAAGAGAAAAAAGCTTCATTGTATGAAGACAAGTTGTCAGTCTGGGCGTAGACCGCGTACACAGACATGTATGAACAGGCACATTCCACGTAGTCTGAACTGTCCTCAACCACTTTGCAAAACTGACTGTCGGACAACCAGCTAGAGCAAAAAATACAACCGTCACTACTCTTTCATCAGTACTTAAGGTGTGGAGACGGCTTTTGAAGAAAAAATAATTTATTGAACCCAAGTGTTCTTTACTCAAGATGGAAGCAGACCACATGTTCAAGCAGAAACACTGGAGGGAACATCATGTCCAAGACATGAAACAGCAGATCCCACAGACACCTTCAACAGCAGCCTAAATATTAACCAAACCTGCAAAAGCATCGTCAATATTGAAGAAGCTGACCCTCTCAAACCCGCAGTGCTAGCCCCCACCTCATCTAAAGCAAACAAACTCAAGGTATTCAACAGGAAGTACTCTTTCCTAGCATTCAAGAGTACCAAAAGGTCAACACAGCCAAAAATGTGCAGTGTTCACCATTCCCCATTTTTCACAACTCCTGTATTTTTTTTTAAATAAATTAAAGATTTTAATAGCTTCCTTCTTTTATATTATGAACATTATCTCTTTTTTTTTCCTATTCAGTTCTTTTTATTTTATTTTTTTTAGCTTTATAATATACTTTATTTTTTTTTTCAGTGATTTTTGTCATACATTGATATGAATCAGCCATAGAGTTACACGTATTCACAACTCCTGTATTTTGAACCACATAAATTACTTGCTTGTCTAAGTGCTTCCATCCACACCTATTTGGATTTTGAGCCAGTTACATTACATACATGTCTTCTAGGGTTTTTTCGGGTGTCTCCTTCTATAAGGTTTGACCTTCAGCACCGAAAGTTTGTCACAATTATAGCAAATACAGTGTCACATGCCACACCTTCTGAGCATCCCTTAGTGACTACTCTGCTCAAGAGCAGTCACTTCTAGTTTCTCGTTCCTCTTGATCCCCTTATTTCTCTAAGGCCATGAAACTTCTTAACCCGAACTGCAGATTCAAGCTTGAAACATTCACTATTAATTATACATTGAGGATTGTAGAGTATCTATGTATTAGGTTTAAAGTCCGTCCTTAGACATTAGGAATTTCAAAGGAAAACTATTTTCCCACACAGAGACTAGCCAGAATTTTGGTGTTTGAAGAGGACAGCTGGTTACCCAACTAGGCTGTGGAATCTTTTCAGAATTTTAGTTTGTGTGGCTGAAAGTAACAGAATCTAGTGACTGATTTGAACTCAAAACTCTCTAGGCCAGCCATGCCTGATCCTACAACACTGGCTGAGCTCCCAGGGAGAGAACTGCTCAGAAACATGAGGTCTGGGGCCAAGGAGAGTCAAAGGAAGAGTCACTGTCTTCTTCCCCTTCTTGTGCCTGCTTTAATCCCCAAATGTGATCCAAGTCATACATGGATTAGAATTATGAATCTGTACTGATCCCTCCACACATAGAGCATCAGATCCAGAACTACAAGTCCAGAGGGAAGGAGTCAAAAGAAATTCCTTCACTGTTCTATAAATTAACCTGTAACCACAGGAAGGTTATCTGAACTGAGCAGAACTCACGCTAAGTTCCATGGAAGTCGTTAATAATAAAGGAGCTAAGTAATGAGTTATACACATGTTTAAATTGTTTGGCTGCATTTGCCACCTGCACAAGGCTAGACCACTTCCTACACTGCTTTGCCTCATTTAGTGTAGTGGTGATTCTCCAGTCTAAAAATTTCACTCTAGACCATCTACGTTCAGTACAAAAAACTGGGCTTAATGGTACCAGAATGAAGAAGGGACAAATTCTGATTTTAAAGAATTATTAAAAAGTACCTCGCAGCTGCCGGATTCCAAAGGAGACACAGTGGAGTCTGAGGAACAATTCTAGGCTCGGCAGCATAAATCCTGTAGAGAATCTCATTGTTGTTGGTCAGGGGTTGTGAACTCTGACCTTTCACACTCAAAGATAATACCTGTAATACCAGAAAGAACCGAAAATGTAACATCTTCAAATTAAATGTCAAGACTCCCAGTCTGAAATTTGCTTTATTTTTCTCGTCACTTTTGGCACTATTAATCGTTAGCTTCCTTATGAATACAGGGTATCTGGTGGATTTTCCACTGCAGACCTACCTCACTCCAGGTACTGACCAGTCTCCAAGTGACAATATTCATTTTCAATGTCAGTCTTCATCAGGAGTGGGATATAGCTTTAGTGAAAGCTATGTGTTTTTTCCACTTTCTCATTTCATTCAATAAAACATGAAGGAAATATCTGCAACTATTTTTAAGCCCAAACATTCTACAAAGAGTTCATAAAGATGGGACATGTTTCATTATTAGCTTACCATATGTAGCACTTACCTTAAGTCTGATCAAGTGCATGTATCCTAAGGAGCATGTTTGCAAAGGAAAAAGCAGATTCCAACTACATAATTCTTTAAATGATAGATTACCTTATTTTTCAGGGCATGGAAATTGTTTCCAGTCATAAACCACTGCTGGCTGCTATACTCTGTAAACTGGACTAATTCACATGTGCTTCTCCCGGCCATTATTTCTGCATCCAGAACATCCAATAATCTCTCTGGAACTCGAATATAATCACCTTCTTTTCCTTCAAACTTGTGCCCATTGATCTGCTGAGGGTACCAGTGAAGAGCCAGTATGGACAAATACGGGCAGCTGTCAAGGATGGTTTTGCCTCTATGAGAGAAAAGCAAAGGTTCTGCTAAAATGGCATGTATTTGCATATGTATACCCATTCACATTTGTTAAAAATCCATTACATTGTTAAAAATCTATTACACTGGACCTCTGTTCCTTATGTACAACCATGATACTACCTACCCAGAAGCAGTAAAGAGAATATGCTTTCAGTTCTTTCATGGTGAATTGTTAGGATTTTTTGCACAGAACTTTCTGTATCCTCTTGCCTGATCCCCCTTCTGATCTGAAACATGGGTTTCTGAAAGTTTTTTCACAGTTATCAGAATCTGTGCTATAAAAATGTCTATTTCTGTGTTAGTCACATCAGCATGGGAGGAATAGGGTGAGAAAGGATGCACCATTCAACTGAAACTCTTCTTTATAAACAAGAGTATCACAAACCTTATATATCTACTGCCAAGTTCTCATCAAGTTCACTTCACCCTTTTCTAAGCCATCAGAGCATTTCTAATTTAACCATGTCCCTGATAAAAGAAATGGCCCTGAATAGAATCTTTATACATTTAATAATTCTGTTCACAACAACCCCAAGGCACTAGATCCTGTGCTCAGTGAAACTGCTTTTTAAACTTCAGTGTGTGTTGAAATCACCTTGAAGCTTGTTTTAAAAATACAGATTTCTAGGGACTTCCCTGGTGGTCCAGTGGTTAAGACTCTGAGCTCCCAAAGCAGGGCTCATGGGTTCAATCCCTAGTCAGGAAGCTAAGATCCTATAGCCAAAAAAAAAAACAACATATTTTTCTACATTACATCCAATTTTTACTAAATCAAAATCCTTGCCTAGGGGAGACTAGAGATTCTTTAAGTCTGTATTTTGTAACCAGTCCTTAAAAAAATCTGATATATGTTTTCCTGTGGACACATCATGTCTACAAATAATGAGAAGACACAAAGATAAATCACACTTGAAACCTGTCTGAAAAAATACGGAGAACAGTAGGATAAAGGTAAGTTAGATGGGCCATAAGTGATGTTGAGTATATATAATTGTATTATGGATACAAATACCTCATCAAGGTCCCTAACCTAGGAAATCGAGTTGAGAATTTTAAGTAGAAGATTTGAAAAACAAAAGGAAAAGATAAGGGCTAACTTTTCCCTCTAGCTATATACTCTTTTTAAAAAAATCTTTACCATATTTGAATTAATGCTTTTGAACATTTATCTTTAGTCCAGCCATTCATTCAGGCTCTAGACCTCTGCATCCAAAATGCCTATTAAAACATCTCAATCCATATAGGCCACCCACAACAGCTTACAAAAACTCATCTCTTCATCTCTCCATCCACATCTTCACTGGTGACTTGGAGCTAAAAGCTGCCACTGTTGACCTCTCCACCATGACCAGGTACAAACTGACTGAGACCAGTGAACCACTGGTGGTGGAAATGTAAGTTGGTGCAACCACTACGGAAAATATTAAGGAGGTTCCTCGAAAAGCTAAAAACACAGTTGCCATATGATCCAGCAATCCTACTCCTGGCAATATGTCTAGAAAAAACTATAATTCAAAAAGATGCATGAACCCTTATGTTCATAACAGCATTATTCACAATAGTCAAGACATGGAAACAATCTAAATGACCATCAACAAATGAATGGATAAAGAAGATGTAGTACATACATAGCATGGAGTACTACACAGCCATAAAAAAGGAATGAAATTATGTCACTTGCAGCAACACAGATGGACTCAGAGTTTATCAAACTAAGTGAAGTAAATCAGAAATAGAAAGACAAATACTATATGATATCACTTATAATATCACTTATGTGGAATTGAAATGACACAAATGAACCTATCCACTAAACAGACTCAAAGACCTGTGGTTGCCAAAGGTCAAGGGAGGGATGGATGGGGGTTTGGGGTTAGCAGATGCAAACTATTCTCATACAGAATGCATAAAAAACAAGGTCCTACTGTACAGCACAGGGGCTATATTCAACATCCTGTAATAAACCATAAGAGAAAGGAACATGAAAAGAATATATGCAGAGGGAGGTGGGAGGGGGGATCGGGATGGGGAATACGTGTAACTATAAAAAGAAAAAAAAAAAATAAATAAAACATTTCTCAGTGAAAAAAAAAAAAAAAAAAAAAAAAAAGAAAAGAATATATGCATGTGTATAACTGGATCACTGTGCTGCAGAGCAGAAACACAACACTGTAAATCAACCATACAGCAATTAAAACAATTTTTTTAAGTGACTTTCTGACACATGCTAGAGCATGGATAAAACTTGAAGAAACATTATGCTAAGCAAAGTACAGCGAACACAAAGGACAAATATTACATGATTCCACTTATGAGATGGCTAGAATAGGTGAATTGAATAGAGATTAAGAAGTAGAATAGAGGTTACCAGGACAGAGGGAAGGAGGAATGGAGAGTTATTAATGGGTAGAGATTTTTAATTTGAGAGGATGACAGTTCTGGATATGCATCCTAGGGATGGTGACCCGATAATCATGAATATGCTAAGTGTCACTGAATTGTACACCTAAAAATAGTTTGAAAGTGAAAGTGTTAGCCGCTCAGTCATGTCCAATTCTTTGTAACCCTATGGTTTGTAGCCCACCAGGTTCCTCTGTCCATGGGATTCTCCAGACAAGAAAATTGGAGGGGTTGTCATTCCTTCTCCAGGGGATCTCTCCCACCCAGGAATCGAACCCAGGTATGCCTGCATTGTAGACAGATTTTTACCATCTGAGCTACCAGGAAGTACAGAAAAATAGTTTAAATGGTAAAATCTGTCTTCTGTATATGTTACCACAATTTAAAAAATGGCTTGAAATAATCTAAAAGTTGGAATCATCTTTTTTTTTTCCATTCAGAATGTATCTTCTACTCATTATATAAAAAAAGAGTAAATGACAAGTTGCTTTATTTTTAAAGACCCTTCAAAACAAGAAGAATATATTACTGACAGTATAAATTAATTTTTTCTGGATGTAGTTTCTATGTTTTCTTCAAATAATTAACTTAATTTGCCCACCAGGTACAATTCATTAATTGTATAAGCCTTAGTTACATCATCAAAATGTCAATTTGCATTCTTATTACTTTCTACCCTGTAAAGGAATACATGTAAGGTATGGTATCATATTAAAAGATACTTACTTTTCACCAGGAGAGCCACAGGTAACATCAGTCAGTAAAGAAAAGGCAAAACTCTCCGTCACTTCAGTAAAGTGACTGAATCCCCTAGTGTCCTTGCGTTTTGGGTTAACGAGAGCACAAAGGATCTCATAGAAAAGATTTCGACTTTCAATGCTTAATGCTTGTTTTCTTCCTTCAACAGTTATCTGGAAAAAAATCCCAAGTATGAAACTGTATCTTAAAAAATCAGCTGCTTAAATGATACGTAAGGTATAATGTGTTCTTTATAACCAGTTACTAACATTAACAAAAATAAACATGAAACCTATGAAGAATTTGAGTGGTGTCAAAATTATATTTGACATTTAAATGTCAAATACATTTGAACTTTAAAAAGCATATTCATTTTATAAAGAGAAGGCATAGTCACAAGAAAATTTTCTATATAATATCTAGATAAAGCTCCAAAGGGTTGCAGGGGTCACTTAATTCTAACTGCAATAATAAATATCATGAGTCAAAACTGCACTCACTTTTACATCTATCCCAATTCATACGGCCTATGAAAGACATATATAGCATAAAGCAGATTCTGGTTCAAAGAACTGAGAATCTGGGAGATAATAAAAC